>NC_081185.1:10936213-11295068 GCF_029867415.1 Vicia villosa
TCACAAACTTTGGTATTTATGAAGATTTTTGTGTGCTATCCTGGATAAAAGTCGCGAAGTTCGTTAAACTTGCAAAATTTGGTCCTTTTGAAGATTTTCGTGTACTATACTTTATAAAAGTCACGAAGTTCGTTAAACTTGCAAAACTTAGTTCTTTTGAAGATTTTTGTGGGCTATACTACATAAAAGTTAGGATATTCGTTAAACTTGCAAACAGTGGTATTTATGAAGAGTTTCATGTGCTATACTACATTAAGGTCAAGAAGTTCGTTAAACTTGCATTCATTGGTATTTTAGAAGATTTTTGTGTGTTATACTACATGAAAGTCAAAAAGTTCGTTAAACTTGCAAACTTCGGTATTTTGGTTGCTCTTCGTGAGCTATACTACATAAAAGTTACGAATTTCGTTACACTTGCAAAATTTGGTCTTTTGAATGTTTTCGTGTGGTATACGACGTAAAAGTCACAAAGTTCGTTAAACTTGCAAAGTTTGGTATTTTGGAAGATTTTCATGTGCTATACTACATAAAATTCACGAAGTTCGTTAACCTTGCATACATTGGTATTTTGGAAGATTTTCGTTCGCTATACTACATAATAGTCACGAAGTTCGTTAAGCTTGCAAAGAATGGTTTTTTGAAGATTTTCGTGTGTTATACTACATAAAAGTCACGAATTTCGTTAAACTTGAAAAGTTTGGTAATTTCATAGATTTTCGTGTGCTATACTCCATAAACGTCACGAAATACGTTAAACTCACAAACTTTGGTATTTAGGAAGATTTTTGTGTGCTATACTATATAAAAGTCGCGAAGTTCGTTAAACGTGCAAAATTTGGTCCTTTTGAAGATTTTCGTGTACTATACTACATAAAAGTCACGAAGTTCGTTAAACTTGTAAAATTTAGTCCTTTTAAAGATTTTCGTGGGCTATACTACATAAAAAGCCATGAAGTTTGTTAAACTTGCAAAATTTGGTATTTTGGATGATTTCCGTGTGTTATGCTACAAAAGCATACATAAAGTTCGTTAAACTTGCATACATTGGAAGTTTTTTGTGTGTTATACTTTGTAAAAGTCATAGTTATTTAAACTTACAAAATTTGGTCTTTTTAAAAATTTTCATGTGCTACATTACATAAAAGTCGCGAAGTTCGTTAAACTTGCATACATTGGTATTTTGGAAGATTTTCGTGTGCTATACTACATGAAAGTCAAGAAGTTCGTTAAACTTGCAAACTTTGGTATTTTGGATGATTTTCGTGAGCTATACTACATAAAAGTCATGAATTTCGTTAAACTTGCAAAATTTGGTCCTTTGGAAGGTTTTCGTGTACTATACCACGTAAAAGTCACGAAGTTCGTTAAACTTGCAAAGTTTGTAATTTTGGAAGATTTTCTTGTGCTATACTACATAAAATTCACGAAGTTCGTTAATCTTGTATACATTGGTATTTTGGAAGATTTTCGTTCGCTATACTACATAATTGTCACGAAGTTCGTTAAACTTGCAAAGTTTGGTTTTTTGAAGATTTTCGTGTGTTATACTACATAAAAGTCACGAATTTCGTTAAACTTGCAAAGTTTGGTATTTTCGTAGATTTTCGTGTGCTATACTCCATAAAAGTCACGAAATACGTTAAACTCACAAACTTTGGTATTTATGAAGATTTTTGTGTGCTATACTGGATAAAAGTCGCGAAGTTCGTTAAACTTGCAAAATTTGGTCCTTTTGAAGATTTTCGTGTACTATACTACATAAAAGTCACGAAGTTCGTTAAACTTGCAAAATTTAGTCCTTTATGTAGTATAACACACGAAAATATTCAAAAAAATTAACTTTGCAAGTTTAACAAACTTCGTGACTATTAAATAGTACAGCAAACGAAAATCTTCCAAAATACCAATGTATGCAAATTTAACGAACTTCGTGAATTTTATGTAGTATCGCACACGAAAATGTTCATAAATACCAAAGTTTGCAAGTTTAACGATTATCATGCTTTTATGTAGTTTAAATAACTTCGTGACTTTTATGTAGAATAACACACGAAAAAATTCCAAAATACCAATGTATTCAAGTTTAACGAACCTCGTGACTATTATGTAGTTATAGCACACGTAAATCTTCCAAAATACCAAACTTTACAAGTTTAACAAACTGTGTGACTTTTTCGTGGGCTATACTACATTAAAAGCCACGAAGTTTGTTAAACTTGCAAAATTTGGTATTTTGGAAGATTTCCGCGTGTTATGCTACAAAAGCATACATAAAGTTCGTTAAACTTGCATACATTGGAAGTTTTTTGTGTGTTATACTTTGTAAAAGTCACAGTTATTTAAACTTACAAAATTTGGTCTTTTTAAAAATTTTCATGTGCTACATTACATAAAGGTCACGAAATTAGTTAAACTTACAAATTTTGTATTTATTAACATTTATGTGTGCTATACTACGTAAAAGACACGAAGTTTGTTAAACTTGCAAAATTTGGTCTTTTTGATGGTCTTCATGTGCTATACTACATAAAAGTCACGATATTCGTTAAACTTGTAAACTTTGGTATTTATGAAGAGTTTCATGTGCTATACTACATTAATGTCAAGAAGTTCGTTAAACTTGCCTACATTGGTATTTTGGAAGATTTTCGTGTGCTATACTACATAAGATTCACGAAGTTCGTTAAACTTGCATACATTGGTATTTTGGAAGATTTTCGTTCACTATACTACATAATAGTCACGATGTTCGTTAAACTTGCAAAGTTTGGTTTTTTGAAGATTTCCGTGTCTTATACTACATAAAAGTCACGAATTTCGTTAAACTTGCAAAGTTTGGTATTTTCGTTGATTTTCGTGTGCCATACTCCATAAAATCACGAAATACATTAAACTCACAGACTTTGGTATTTATGAAGATTTTTGTGTGCTATCCTGGATAAAAGTCGCGAAGTTCGTTAAACTTGCAAAATTTGGTCCTTTTGAAGATTTTCGTGTACTATACTTTATAAAAGTCACGAAGTTCGTTAAACTTGCAAAACTTAGTTCTTTTGAAGATTTTTGTGGGCTATACTACATAAAAGTTAGGATATTCGTTAAACTTGCAAACAGTGGTATTTATGAAGAGTTTCATGTGCTATACTACATTAAGGTCAAGAAGTTCGTTAAACTTACATTCATTGGTATTTTAGAAGATTTTTGTGTGCTATACTACATGAAAGTCAAAAAGTTCGTTAAACTTGCAAACTTCGGTATTTTGGTTGCTCTTCGTGAGCTATACTACATAAAAGTTACGAATTTCGTTACACTTGCAAAATTTGGTCTTTTGAATGTTTTCGTGTGGTATACGACGTAAAAGTCACAAAGTTCGTTAAACTTGCAAAGTTTGGTATTTTGGAAGATTTTCATGTGCTATACTACATAAAATTCACGAAGTTCGTTAATCTTGCATACATTGGTATTTTGGAAGATTTTCGTTCGATATACTACATAATAGTCACGAAGTTCGTTAAACTTGCAAAGAATGGTTTTTTGAAGATTTTCGTGTGTTATACTACATAAAAGTCACGAATTTCGTTAAACTTGAAAAGTTTGGTATTTTCATAGATTTTCGTGTGCTATACTCCATAAACGTCACGAAATACGTTAAACTCACAAACTTTGGTATTTATGAAGATTTTTGTGTGCTATACTATATAAAAGTCGCGAAGTTCGTTAAACTTGCAAAATTTGGTCCTTTTGAAGATTTTCGTGTACTATACTACATAAAAGTCACGAAGTTCGTTAAACTTGTAAAATTTAGTCCTTTTAAAGATTTTTGTGGGCTATACTACAGAAAAAGCCATGAAGTTTGTTAAACTTGCAAAATTTGGTATTTTGGATGATTTCCGTGTGTTATGCTACAAAAGCATACATAAAGTTCGTTAAACTTGCATACATTGGAAGTTTTTTGTGTGTTATACTTTGTAAAAGTCATAGTTATTTAAACTTACAAAATTTGGTCTTTTTAAAAATTTTCATGTGCTACATTACATAAAAGTCACGAAATTAGTTAAACTTACAAACTTTTGTATTTATTAACATTTATGTGTGCTATACTACTTAAAAGACACGAAGTTCGTTAAACTTGCAAAATTTGGTCTTTTTGAAGGTCTTCGTGTGCTATACTACATAAAAGTCACGATATTCGTTAAACTTGCAAACTTTGGTATTTATGAAGAGTTTCATGTGCTATACTACATAAATGTAAGAAGTTCCTTAAACTGGCATACATTGGAATTTTGGAAGATTTTCGTGTGCTATACTACATGAAAGTCAAGAAGTTCGTTAAACTTGCAAACTTTGGTATTTTGGATGATTTTCGTGAGCTATACTACATTAAAGTCATGAATTTCGTTAAACTTGCAAAATTTGGTCCTTTGGAAGGTTTTCGTGTGCTATACCACGTAAAAGTCACGAAGTTCGTTAAACTTGCAAAGTTTGGTATTTTGGAAGATTTTCCTGTGCTATACTACATAAAATTCACGAAGTTCGTTAAACATCCATACATTGGTATTTTGGAAGATTTCCGTTCACTATACTATGTAATAGTCACGATGTTCGTTAAACTTGCAAAGTTTGGTTTTTTGAAGATTTCGTGTCTTATACTACATTAAAGTCACGAATTTCGTTAAACTTGCAAAGTTTGGTATTTTCGTAGATTTTCGTGTGCTATACTCCATAAAAGTCACGAAATACGTTAAACTCACAGACTTTGGTATTTATGAAGATTTTTGTGTGCTATCCTGGATAAAAGTCGCGAAGTTCGTTAAACTTGCAAACTTTGGCCCTTTTCAAGATTTTCGTGTACTATACTATATAAAAGTCACGAAGTTCGTTAAACTTGCAAAACTTAGTTCTTCTGAAGGTTTTTGTGGGCTATACTACATAAAAGTCAGGATCTTCGTTAAACTTGCAAACATTGGTATTTATAAAGATTTTCATGTGCTATACTACATTAAGGTCAAGAAGTTCGTTAAACTTGCATTCATTGGTATTTTAGAAGATTTTTGTGTGCTATACTACATGAAAGTCAAGAAGTTCGTTAAACTTGCAAACTTCGGTATTTTGGATGCTTTTCGTGAGCTATACTACATAAAAGTTACGAATTTCGTTAAACTTGCAAAATTTGGTCTTTTGAATGTTTTCGTGTGCTATACGACGTAAAAGTCACAAAGTTCGTTAAACTTGCAAAGTTTGGTATTTTGGAAGATTTTTGTTTGCTATACAACATAATAGTCACGAAGTTCGTTAAACTCGCAAAGTTTGGTTTTTTTGAAGATTTTTGCGTGCTAAACAATGTGAAAGTCAAGAAGTTCGTTAAACTTGCAATCTTTGGTGTTTTTGAAGATTTCTGTGAGCTATACTACATGAAAGTCACGAAGTTCGTTAAATTTGCAAAATTTGGTCTTTTTGAAGGTTTTCGTGAGGTATACTACGTAAAAGTCACACAGTTCGTTAAACTTGTAAAGTTTGGTATTTTGGAATATTTACGTGTGCTATAACTACATAATAGTCACGAAGTTCGTTAAACTTGAATACATTGGTATTTTGGAATTTTTTCGTGTGTTATTCTACATAAAAGTCACGAATTTCGTTAAACTTTTGTATTTATAAAGATTTTTGTACGATATTCTGGATAAAAGTCGCGGAGTTCGTTAAACTTGCATAAATTGGTCCTTTTGAAGATTTTCGTGTACTATACTATATAAAAGTCACGAAGTTCGTTAAACTTGCAAAAGTTAGTCCTTTTAAAGATTTTCGTGGGCTATACTACATAAAAGTCGGGATATTCGTTAAACTTGCAAACATTGGTATTTAAGAAGATTTTCATGTGCTATACTTCATTAAGGTTAAGAAGTTCGTTAAACTTGCATTCATTGGTATTTTAGAAGATTTTTGTGTGCTATACTACATGAAAGTCAAGAATTTCGTTAAACTTGCAAACTTTGGTATTTTGGATGATTTTCGTGAGCTATACTACATAAAAGTCACGAATTTCGTTAAACTTGCAAAATTTGGTCCTTTTGAAGGTTTTCGTATGCTATACGACATAAAGGTCACGAAGTTCATTAAACTTGCAAAGTTTGGTATTTTGGATGATTTTCTTGTGCTATACAACATAAAATTCTCGAAGTTCGTTAATCTTGCATACATTGGTATTTTGGAAGATTTTCGTTCGCTATACTACATAATAGTCACGAAGTTCGTTAAACTTGCAAAGTTTGGTTTTTTGAAGATTTTCGTGTGTTATACTACATAAAAGTCACGAATTTCGTTAAACTTGAAAAGTTTGGTATTTTCGTAGATTTTCGTGTGCTATACTCCATAAAAGTCACGAAATACGTTAAACTCTCAAACTTTGGTATTTATGAAGATTTTTGTGTGCTATGCTGGATAAAAGACGCGAAGTTCGTTAAACTTGCAAAATTTGGTCCTTTTGAAGATTTTTGTGTACTATACTACATAAAAGTCACGAATTTCGTTAAACTTGCAAAATTTAGTCCTTTATGTAGTATAACACACGAAAATATTCAAAAAAATAAACTTTGCAAGTTTAACGAACTTCGTGACTATTAAATAGTACAGCAAAAGAAAATCTTCCAAAATACCAATGTATGCAAATTTAACGAACTTCGTGAATTTTATGTAGTATAGCACACGAAAATGTTCATAAATACCAAAGTTTGCAAGTTTAACGATTATCATGACTTTTATGTAGTTTAAATAACTTCGTGACTTTTATGTAGAATAACACACGAAAAAATTCCAAAATACCAATGTATTCAAGTTTAACGAACTTCGTGACTATTGTGTAGTTATAGCACACGTAAATCTTCCAAAATACCAAACTTTACAAGTTTAACGAACTGTGTGACTTTTTCGTGGGCTATACTACATTAAAAGCCACGAAGTTTGTTAAACATGCAAAATTTGGTATTTTGGGAGATTTCCGCGTGTTATGCTAAAAAAGCATACATAAAGTTCGTTAAACTTGCATACATTGGAAGTTTTTTGTGTGTTATACTTTGTAAAAGTCACAGTTATTTAAACTTACAAAATTTGGTCTTTTTAAAAATTTTCATGTGCTACATTACATAAAGGTCAACAATTTGTTAAACTTACAAACTTTTGTATTTATTAACGTTTATGTGTGCTATACTACGTAAAAGTCACGATATTCGTTAAACTTGCAAACTTTGGTATTTATGAAGAGTTTCATGTGCTATACTACATTAATGTCAAGAAGTTCGTTAAACTTGCATACATTGGTATTTTGGAAGATTTTTCGTGTGCTATACTACATGAAAGTCAAGAAGTTCGTTAAACTTGCAAACTTTGGTATTTTTGATGATTTTCGTGAGCTATACTACATAAAAGTCATGAATTTCGTTAAACTTGCAAAATTTGGTCCTTTGGAAGGTTTTCGTGTGATATACCACGTAAAAGTCACGAAGTTCGTTAAACTTGCAAAGTTTGGTATTTTCGTAGATTTTCGTGTGCCATACTCCATAAAATCACGAAATACGTTAAACTCACTGACTTTGGTATTTATGAAAAATTTTGTGTGCTATCCTGGATAAAAGTCGCGAAATTCGTTAAACTTGCAAAATTTGGTCCTTTTGAAGATTTTCGTGTACTATACTTTATAAAAGTCACGAAGTTCGTTAAACTTGCAAAACATAGTTCTTTTGAAGATTTTTGTGGGCTATACTACATAAAAGTTAGGATATTCGTTAAACTTGCAAACATTGGTATTAATGAAGAGTTTCATGTGCTATACTACATTAAGGTCAAGAAGTTCGTTAAACTTGCATTCATTGGTATTTTAGAAGATATTTGTGTGCTATACTACATGAAAGTCAAAAAGTTCATTAAACTTGCAAACTTCGGTATTTTGGATGCTTTTCGTGAGCTATACTACATAAAAGTTACGAATTTCGTTAAACTTGCAAAATTTGGTCTTTTGAATGTTTTTGTGTGCTATACGACGTAAAAGTCACAAAGTTCGTTAAACTTGCAAAGTTTGATATTTTGGAAGATTTTCATGTGCTATACTACATAAAATTCACGAAGTTCGTTAATCTTGCATACATTGGTATTTTGGAAGATTTTCGTTCGCTATACTACATAATAGTCACGAAGTTTGTTAAACTTGCAAAGAATGGTTTTTTGAAGATTTTCGTGTGTTATACTACATAAAAGTCACGAATTTCGTTAAACTTGAAAAGTTTGGTATTTTCATAGATTTTCGTGTGCTATACTCCATAAAAGTCACGAAATACGTTAAACTCACAAACTTTGGTATTTATGAAGATTTTTGTGTGCTATATTGGATAAAAGTCACGAAGTTCGTTAAACTTGCAAAATTTGGTCCTTTTGAAGATTTTCGTGTACTATACTACGTAAAAGACAAGAAGTTCGTTAAACTTGCAAAATTTGGTCTTTTTGAAGGTCTTCGTGTGCTATACTACATAAAAGTCACGATATTCGTTAAACTTGCAGACTTTGGTATTTATGAAGAGTTTCATGTGCTATACTACATAAATGTAAGAAGTTCGTTAAACTTGCATACATTGGTATTTTGGAAGATTTTCGTGTGCTATACTACATGAAAGTCAATAAGTTCGTTAAACTTGCAAACTTTGGTATTTTGGATGATTTTCGTGAGCTATACTACATTAAAGTCATGAATTTCGTTAAACTTGCAAATTTTGGTCCTTTGGAAGGTTTTCGTGTGCTATACTACATAAAAGTCACGATATTCGTTAAACTTGCAAACTTTGGTATTTATGAAGCGTTTCATGTGCTATACTACATTAATGTCAAGAAGTTCGTTAAACTTGCATACATTGGTATTTTGGAAGATTTTCGTGTGCTATACTACATGAAAGTCAAGAAGTTCGTTAAACTTGCAAACTTTGGTATTTTGGATGATTTTCGTGAGCTATACTACATAAAAGTCATGAATTTCGTTAAACTTGCAAAGTTTGGTCCTTTGGAAGATTTTCTTGTGCTATACTACATAAAATTCTCGAAGTTCGTTAATCTTGCATACATTGGTATTTTGGAAGATTTTCGTTCGCTATACTACATAATAGTCACGAAGTTCCTTAAACTTGCAAAGTTTGGTTTTTTGAAGATTTTTGTGTGTTATACTACATAAAAGTCACGAATTTCGTTAAACTTGAAAAGTTTGGTATTTTCGTAGATTTTCGTGTGCTATACTCCATAAAAGTCACGAAATATATTAAACTCACAAACTTTGGTATTTATGAAGATTTTTGTGTGCTATACTGGATAAAAGACGCGAAGTTCGTTAAACTTGCAAAATTTGGTCCTTTTGAAGATTTTCATGTACTATACTACATAAAAGTCACGAATTTCGTTAAACTTGCAAAATTTAGTCCTTTATGTAGTATAACACACGAAGATATTCAAAAAAATAAACTTTGCAAGTTTAACGAACTTCGTGACTATTAAATAGTACAGCAAAAGAAAATCTTCCAAAATACCAATGTATGCAAATTTAACGAACTTCGTGAATTTTATGTAGTATAGCACACGAAAATGTTCATAAATACCAAAGTTTGCAAGTTTAACGATTATCATGACTTTTATGTAGTTTAAATAACTTCGTGACTTTTATGTAGAATAACACACGAAAAAATTCCAAAATACCAATGTATTCAAGTTTAACGAACTTCGTGACTATTGTATAGTTATAGCACACGTAAATCTTCCAAAATACCAAACTTTACAAGTTTAACGAACTGTGTGACTTTTTCGTGGGCTATACTACATTTAAAGCCACGAAGTTTGTTAAACTTGAAAAATTTGGTATTTTGGAAGATTTCCGCGTGTTATGCTACAAAAGCAGACATAAAGTTCGTTAAACTTGCATACATTGGAAGTTTTTTGTGTGTTATACTTTGTAAAAGTCACAGTTATTTAAACTTACAAAATTTGGTCTTTTTAAAAATTTTCATGTGCTACATTACATAAAGGTCACGAAATTAGTTAAACTTACAAACTTTTGTATTTATTAACGTTTATGTGTGCTATACTACGTAAAAGACACGAAGTTCGTTAAACTTGCAAAATTTGGTCTTTTTGAAGGTGTTCGTGTGCTATACTACATAAAAGTCACGATATTCGTTAAACTTGCAAACTTTGGTATTTATGAAGAGTTTCATGTGCTATACTACATTAATGTCAAGAAGTTCGTTAAACTTGCATACATTGGTATTTTGGAAGATTTTCGTGTGCTATACTACATGAAAGTCAAGAAGTTCGTTAAACTTGCAAACTTTGGTATTTTGGATGATTTTCGTGAGCTATACTACATAAAAGTCATGAATTTCGTTAAACTTGCAAAATTTGGTCCTTTGGAAGGTTTTCGTGTGATATACCACGTAAAAGTCACGAAGTTCGTTAAACTTGCAAAGTTTGGTATTTTGGAAGATTTTCGTGTGCTATACTACATAAAATTCACGAAGTTCGTTAAACTTGCATACATTGGTATTTTGGAAGATTTCCGTTCACTATACTACATAATAGTCACGATGTTCGTTAAACTTGCAAAGTTTGGTTTTTTGAAGATTTCCGTGTCTTATACTACATAAAAGTCACGAATTTTGTTAAACTTGCAAAGTTTGGTATTTTCGTAGATTTTCGTGTGCCATACTCCATAAAATCACGAAATACGTTAAACTCACAGACTTTGGTATTTATGAAGATTTTTGTGTGCTATCCTGGATAAAAGTCGCGAAATTCGTTAAACTTGTAAAGTTTGGTCCTTTTGAAGATTTTCGTGTACTATACTTTATAAAAGTCACGAAGTTCGTTAAACTTGCAAAACTTAGTTCTTTTGAAGATTTTTGTAGGCTATACTACATAAAAGTTAGGATATTCGTTAAACTTGCAAACATTGGTATTAATGAAGAGTTTCATGTGCTATACTACATTAAGGTCAAGAAGTTCGTTAAACTTGCATTCATTGGTATTTTAGAAGATATTTGTGTGCTATACTACATGAAAGTCAAAAAGTTCGTTAAACTTGCAAACTTCGGTATTTTGGATGCTTTTCGTGAGCTATACTACATAAAAGTTACGAATTTCGTTAAACTTGCAAAATTTGGTCTTTTGAATGTTTTCGTGTGCTATACGACGTAAAAGTCACAAAGTTCGTTAAACTTGCAAAGTTTGATATTTTGGAAGATTTTCATGTGCTATACTACATAAAATTCACGAAGTTCGTTAATCTTGCATACATTGGTATTTTGGAAGATTTTCGTTCGCTATACTACATAATAGTCACGAAGTTCGTTAAACTTGCAAAGAATGGTTTTTCGAAGATTTTCGTGTGTTATACTACATAAAAGTCACGAATTTCGTTAAACTTGAAAAGTTTGGTATTTTCATAGATTTTCGTGTGCTATACTCCATAAAAGTCACGAAATACGTTAAACTCACAAACTTTGGTATTTATGAAGATTTTTGTGTGCTATATTGGATAAAAGTAGCGAAGTTCGTTAAACTTGCAAAATTTGGTCCTTTTGAAGATTTTCGTGTACTATACTACGTAAAAGACAAGAAGTTCGTTAAACTTGCAAAATTTGGTCTTTTTGAAGGTCTTCGTGTGCTATACTACATAAAAGTCACGATATTCGTTAAACTTGCAAACTTTGGTATTTATGAAGAGTTTCATGTGCTATACTACATAAATGTAAGAAGTTCGTTAAACTTGCATAGATTGGTATTTTGGAAGATTTTCGTGTGCTATACTACATGAAAGTCAAGAAGTTCGTTAAACTTGCAAACTTTGGTATTTTGGATGATTTTCGTGAGCTATACTACATTAAAGTCATGAATTTCGTTAAACTTGCAAAATTTGGTCCTTTGGAAGGTTTTCGTGTGCTATACCACGTAAAAGTCACGAAGTTTGTTAAACTTGCAAAGTTTGGTATTTTGGAAGATTTTCGTGTGCTATACTACATAAAATTCATGAAGTTCGTTAAACTTGCATACATTGGTATTTTGGAAGATTTCCGTTCACTATACTACGTGATAGTCACGATGTTCGTTAAACATGCAAAGTTTGGTTTTTTGAAGATTCTGTGTCTTATACTACATTAAAGTCACGAATTTCGTTAAACTTGCAAAGTTTGGTAATTTCGTAGATTTTCGTGTGCTCTACTCCATAAAAGTCACGAAATACGTTAAACTCACAGACTTTGGTATTTATGAAGATTTTTGTGTGCTATCCTGGATAAAAGTCGCGAAGTTCGTTAAACTTTCAAAAGTTGGTCCTTTTGAAGATTTTCGTGTACCATACTACATAAAAGTCACGAAGTTCGTTAAACTTGCAAAATTTAGTCCTTTTGTAGATTTCCGTGGGCTATACTACATAAAAAGCCACGAAGTTTGTTAAACTTGCATACATTGGTATTTTGGAAGATTTCCGTGTGTTATGCTACAAAAGCATACATAAAGTTCGTTAAACTTGCATACATTGGAAGTTTTTTGTGTGTTATACTTTGTAAAAGTCATAGTTATTTAAACTTACAAAATTTGGTCTTTTTAAAAATTTTCATGTGCTACATTACATAAAGGTCACGAAATTAGTTAAACTTACAAACTTTTGTATTTATTAACGTTTATGTGTGCTATACTACGTAAAAGACACGAAGTTCGTTAAACTTGCAAAATTTGGTCTTTTTGAAGGTCTTCGTGTGCTATACTACATAAAAGTCACGATATTCGTTAAACTTGCAAACTTTGGTATTTATGAAGAGTTTCATGTGCTATACTACATTAATGTCAAGAAGTTCGTTAAACTTGCATACATTGGTATTTTGGAAAATTTTCGTGTGCTATACTACATGAAAGTCAAGAAGTTCGTTAAACTTGCAAACTTTGGTATTTTGGATGATTTTCGTGAGCTATACTACATAAAAGTCATGAATTTCGTTATACTTGCAAAATTTGGTCCTTGGAAGGTTTTCGTGTGCTATACCACGTAAAAGTCACGAAGATCGTTAAACTTGCAAAGTTTGGTATTTTGGATGATTTTCGTGTGCTATAGTACATAAAATTCACGAAGTTCGTTAAACTTGCATACATTGGTATTTTGGAAGATTTCCGTTCACTATACTACATAATATGTTAGAACAAGATTTGTTCTGATCAATATTCTTAGTTTTGATGATAACAAGGATATGAATTTTGTGTGAGATAATGTGGTACTCTAATACATTGCAATTTCCCTTTCAGGAAATATATAAAGAGTATGCACAAATCAGCGCTCAGAAGCTTTGTCTCAGAAGGTTCAGCATGCAACATCAGAACATGGTCTGGCAAGACATCAGAAGATGGTCAAGGCAAAATCAGAACATGGGTCTATGGATGCATCAGAAGAACTTGAGATCAGAAGCAGAAGCACTGAAGTTCTCATGGTATCACGCTCAGAAGCACTTCAAGGTCAGAAGACAAGAAGATGCTATGCACCAAGCTGTTTGACTCTGATGATATTCAAACGTTGTATACACAAACATCAGATCAAAAGAAAGTACAGGTGGCAGGCTACGCTGACTGACAAAAGGAACGTTGGAAGCTATTAAAGGCAACGTCAGTAGACACAGCGTGAACAAGGCTCGAGGTAGTTGACAAAAGCATGTAACATTAAATGCAATGCTGTACGGAATACGCAAAGCATTAAATGCTCCCAATGGTCATCTTCTCAGGTGCCTATAAATATGAAGTTCTGATGAGAAGCAAGGTTACCAATCCTGAACGAACTTATTCTGAAAAACTTGCTGAAACACTGTTCAACTCAAAGCTCAGAAACTTCATCTTCATCAAAGCTCACTACATTGCTGTTGTAATATATTAGTGAGATTAAGCTTAAACGTTAAGAGAAATATCACTGTTGTGATTATAGCGTTTCAGAAGCATTTGTAATACTCTTAGAATTGATTACATTAATTTGTAAGTAACTAGAGTGATCAAGTGTTGATCAGGATACTCTAGGAAGTCTTAGCTTGTGTCTAAGCAGTTGTAATTAGAGTGATCACGTGGTGGTCAGGATACTCTAAGAAAGTCTTAGCTTGTGTCTAAGCATTTGTTCCTAGAGTGATCAGGTTGTGATCAGGATACTCTAGAAGACTTAGTCGTGGGCTAAGTGGAAAACCATTGTAATCTGTTGCGATTAGTGGATTAAATCCTCAGGTGAGGTAAATCACTCCGTGGGGGTGGACTGGAGTAGTTTAGTTAACAACGAACCAGGATAAAAATAATTGTGCAAATTGTTTTTATCGTTCAAGTTTTTAGACTACACTTATTCAAACCCCCCTTTCTAGGTGTTTTTCTATCCTTCAATTGGCATCAGAGCGCCGGTTCTAAGGTGCGAGCACTTAACCGTGTTTAGAAAAGATTCAGGAAGAGAAAAACGCTTCAGTAAAAGATGGCTGGTGAAATTCCAACAAATACATCTGCATCTACATCTGGCTCTGCTGAGCAATACAATGGTAACAATGGTTATACTAGACCACCAGTATTTGATGGTGAAAACTTTGAATACTGGAAAGATAAACTGGAAAGTTACTTTCTTGGTCTAGATGGTGAATTATGGGATCTTCTGATGGATGGTTACAAACATCCAGTGAAAGCCAGTGGCGTAAGGCTTACAAGGCAAGAAATGGATGATGATCAGAAGAAGCTTTTCAAGAATCATCATAAATGTAGGACTGTTTTGCTGAATGCTATCTCTCATGCTGAGTATGAGAAGATATCTAATAGGGAAACTGCCCATGATATATATGAGTCATTGAAAATGACCCATGAGGGAAATGCTCAAGTCAAGGAGACTAAAGCTCTTGCTCTAATCCAGAATTATGAAGCCTTCAAGATGGAGGATGATGAAAACATTGAGAAGATGTTCTCAAGATTTCAAACGCTAACTGCTGGATTAAGAGTTCTGGATAAAGGCTACACCAAGGCTGATCATGTAAAGAAGATTATCAGAAGCTTACCCAGAAGATGGGGTCCAATGGTAACAGCATTCAAGATTGCAAAGAATCTGAATGAAGTTTCTTTGGAAGAGCTTATCAGTGCCTTGAGAAGCCATGAAATAGAGCTGGATGCAAACGAGCCTCAGAAGAAAGGTAAGTCTATTGCATTAAAATCTAATGTTAAAAAATGCACTAACGCTTTTCAGGCTAGAGAAGAAGATCCTGAAGAATCAGAATCTGAAGAAGAAGATGAACTGTCCATGATCTCCAAAAGGGTAAACCAACTCTGGAAGAGCAAGCAAAGGAAGTTCAGAGGCTTCAGAAGTTCAAAGAGATTTGAACGAGGAGAATCTTCTGGTGATAGAAGATCTGACAAGAAGAAGGTTGTCTGCTATGAGTGCAATGAGCCTGGACATTACAAGAACGAGTGTCCAAAACTTCAGAAGGAGAATCCCAAGAAGAAGTTTCATAAGAAGAAAGGTCTTATGGCAACATGGGATGATTCTGAATCAGAATCAGACTCAGACTCTGAAGGAGAGCGGGCCAACTTCACGCTGATGGCTACAGAAGATGATGGATCAGAATCTACATCAGAATCAGATTCTGAAGAGGTATTTTCTGAACTATCTAGAGAAGAGTTAGTTTCCAGTTTAACAGAACTTCTGGAACTCAAGGCTCATCTTAGTATCAAATACAAAAGGCTGAAAAAGCAGTTTGAATTTGAAACTAAGAAGCTGGAATTGGAAAATTCTGAACTGAAGGAAAAAGTTTTAAATCTATCCAAAGATAGTGGATCTCCTTCTGAAACAGAAAAATCCATTCCTAGCATGAATCATATTCTGAAAGAATATGACTCGAGCTTCAGAAAGTTCTTATCTTGAAGTATTGGCAGAAGTCATCTTGCTTCTATGATATATGGTGTTTCTGGAAACAGAAGGTTTGGTTTTGGCTAAAAGGGTGATACCTCACATAAATTTGAACCTGTTGATGATCTGAAGATCACATACAAGCCATTGTATGATCAGTTCAAATATGGCCATGCTCATGATATTAGGCTCACTTCACATGCACAGAAGTTTAACACTGTTCACACCAAGAAGCATGTGACACATCCTAAGAAATATCATGCTGACAAACCTAAAGAATATCATGCTATTCCTCCTGTTAAATATTCTGCTAAACCCAAGTTCAATCAGAACTTGAGGAGAACTAACAAGAAAGGACCCAAGAAATTGTGGGTACCTAAGGAGAAGATAATTTCTGTTGCAGATATCCTTGGAAGCAAAGAGGACAAAAAGCAAAATGTCATGGTACCTGGACTCTGGGTGCTCGCGACACATGACGGGAAGAAGGTCTACATTCCAAGACCTGGTGCTTAAGCCAGGTGGAGAAGTCAAGTTTGGAGGAGATCAGAAGGGCAAAATCATTGGTTCTGGAACCATAAGTCTTGGTAACTCTCCTTCCATAACTAATGTACTTCTTGTAGAAGGATTAACGCATAACTTATTGTCCATAAGTCAATTAAGTGACAATGGTTATGATATAATCTTCAATCAAAAGTCTTGCAAGGCTGTAAGTCAGAAGGATGGCTCAATCCTATTTACAGGCAAGAGAAAGAACAACATTTATAAGATTGATCTTTCTGATCTTGAGAAGCAGAAGGTGACTTGTCTTATGTCTGTTTCTGAGGAGCAATGGGTCTGGCACAGAAGATTAGGACATGCTACTTTGAGAAAGATTTCTCAGATTAACAAACTAAATCTGGTCAGAGGACTCCCAAATCTGAAATACAAATCAGATGCTCTTTGTGAAACATGTCAGAAGGGCAAGTTCTCCAGACCTGCATTCAAGTCTAAGAATGTTGTTTCTTCCTCAAGGCCGTTAGAACTCTTGCACATTGATCTGTTTGGCCCAGTCAAAACAGCGTCTGTCAGAGGGAAGAAATATGGATTAGTCATTGTAGATGATTATAGCCGCTGGACATGGGTAAAGTTCTTGAAACACAAGGATGAGTCTCATTCAGTGTTTTTTGAATTCTGCACTCAGATCCAATCTGAGAAAGAGTGCAAAATCATAAAGGTCAGAAGTGATCATGGTGGCGAATTTGAGAACAGATTCTTTGAGGAGTTCTTCAAAGAAAATGGTATTGCCCATGATTTCTCTTGTCCTAGAACTCCACAGCAAAATGGAGTTGTAGAGCGAAAGAATAGGACTCTACAAGAAATGGCCAGAACCATGATCAATGAAACCAATATGGCTAAGCATTTCAGGGCAGAAGCAATAAATACTGCGTGTTATATTCAGAATAGAATCTCTATCAGACCTATTCTAAATAAGACTCCTTATGAATTGTGGAAGAACAGAAAGCCCAACATTTCATATTTCCATCCTTTTGGATGTGTATGTTTTATTCTGAATACTAAAGATCATCTTGGTAAGTTTGATTCTAAAGCACAAAAGTGTTTCCTTCTTGGATATTCTGAACGCTTTAAAGGCTACAGAGTATACAATACTGAAACATTGATTGTAGAAGAATCAATCAATATCAGGTTTAATGATAAGCTTGGTCTTGAAAAACCAAAGCAGTTTGAGAATTTTGCAGATTTTCATATTGATATATCAGAAGCAGTAGAACCAAGAAGCAAAGCTGCAGAAGCTGGCAGTCTCAGAAGCAATGGATCAGAAGATCAAGTTGCTGCATCTTTAGAGAATCTCAAGATTTCTGAAGAGCCAACAGTCAGAAGATCACCTAGACTTGCTTCAGCTCATTCAGAAGACGTGATCCTTGGGAAGAAAGATGATCCTATCAGAACAAGATCATTCCTAAAGAATGACAATCAGAAGCAGTGATCAGAATCAGTAGGCGTAAAGTCTATTCAGAAAAATACAGCTGCCATCTATTTTCGGATGGTGAACGCGTGTGTGTACGGTTAGTAAAAAGCGTGCAGTTGAAAAGACGCCGATCTAGGTAACTGTGTTAAATCATTTCATTTACCGTGTTCTCTCTCCTAATGTCATTTCTCATTAAATGCATAATGATTTCGTTATTTTCAAATCATTTAAATAACCCGCTTCACCTTCATTCCTTCTCTCTCTCTCTCTCTCTCTCTCTCTCTCTCTCTCTCTCTCTCTCTCTCTCTCTCTCTCTCTCTCTCTCTCTCTCTCTCTCTTTTGTGCATCCCTTTCGTTGCATCTGTTTTTCAAACCCTAGTTTTTGATTTGATCTCAAAGCATAATCATCATGAACTCATTTTCATGTTCATCAAATTCAAAAGAAAGACTCACTTCTACACAGATCCTTCTACGCAAATATGAGTATGCTCCATTGAAAACATGCTTAATACCCACGGAAGAACTGGAAGTTCTATGTGAATCTGCTGTGGACATCAACAACCTAAAAGCAAATGGCTTTAAGTGTGATGCAAGAGTCTTTGAGCAAGGATGGTCTAAATATCTTGATAGATTGGTTGGTCCAATTTATCCTGAACTTGTGAAGGATTTCTGGGTACATGCAACGGTTACTCCAACTGCCATCATTTCATTCGTGCTAGGGCATGAAGTGGTTATCACTGAAAAGCTCATTAGGAAGCTGTACAATCTGAATGATGAAGAAGGTTGGTCTGGTCTTCAACATGCAATAGTTGACTGGTCTAAAGTTGAACAACAAATCTCTCTGGCTTTTGGAATTGATTCTCATAACACGGGCACCTTAAGGCCGTTTTATCAAGTATGGGTTGAGATTATTCTGGGTTCTCTTCACCATAGAAAGAAGATGCTCTCCTCCTCCTACATCAGTCCGGATCACAAGTATACTCTTTTCTGCATTGGCAGAAAGATAGATATCAACATCTCTCATATTCTGTTTGAGAATCTGAAGACTTGTATTTGTGAGTCAAGAGAAGATGAAAGGGCGAAGTACCCTCATATTTCAAGAAAGACTATTCCCTTCGGAAGAATGATTTCAGACATTCTGATTGAAAGCAAAGTGCTGGACTCCATCAGAAAACTCAATGCGTCCCATTTTCTTGGAGTAGTTCAAGGTCCCATCTTCAATGGTGTGGATTTGTTCAGACTGGAACTCATTCAAAATGTACCTTCTGTGTGCACAAGCTTTCCTGACATCCTGTCAAGAAGAGTTGTTGTTGAAGGTTTTGCCTATTTGTTTCATAAAGAACTGCATCAGGTTGTCAAGCTTTACCTGGAAGATTGTGTTAGGAAGCAATCAGATATTGATCCTGCTTGGATCCGTGGCAGAGTACTTCCGTCCAAAGTTGATCTTCTGAAGAAGGATCAGAAGGAACAAAAGGCTAGGCTAAAAAGAAAGGCCCGAGAAGATGAGGTTATGAAAGCCAAGAAGTTGAGGGTCACCTATGATCTTGACAAGGTGGACTCTGAAGAACGAAGGGAGAAAAGGATCAGAGACTCCTTTCACAGAACCAGATCTTCACATGCTTCTTTTGAACACGTCTCCAGGCAAGTTTTTACTTCACCTCCTTCTGTCCCTAAACCATCTCTCCAATCACCTCCATCTGAACCAAAAGTAAACTTCACTTTACCAAATCCTTCTCCATCATCTTTTTCCTCTCCCATTCTAAACCCCACACCTCTAAGTATTCTTCCCCCAACTCCTTCTGATAAATCTTTCTCACCAATTCCCTTTACAAATACTTCATCCTCTTCTCAATCTATCCTTTCTGATATTCCATCCTCATCAATCATTCTCTCAGATATCCCTTCTTCCTCATCCACCGCACCTCCACCTTTTATATCCCATCCCTTACCTACCAGAAAATCCAAACCCTACTGTCTTCTCTACCCTGACTACAAATTCACCTTCAATCCGCCTGAACCTGAACCCTATACCTACTTGGAACTATTCAGACATGAGGTGATTAGCAGTCTAGACCTTCTAAAGGATGCCTTTCTAAATGGTCTGGATGATGTTTCTACAAGAAATCTTTGGAAAAGCTTTCGCAAGGATTTTCAAGTAGAAGCAATGGGAGTACAGAAAAGACTAGTGGCTGCTGCCCCTGGTTACCCTGGTTACCTTCTGGAGGGTGATAATGGTATATACTACCATCCTCTCAGAAATTGTGTTGCTGCTGAGGAGAAGCAGTTTGTGGATGAATTGGAAGAAGCAAGACTGGCTGCTGCATTGGAAGCTAACCCTTGCAGGGAGATTGTGGTCTGGATACCTCAATATCCTGTTCTACTTGGGGATTTCAAGACTCTCTTTGACTTTTTGAGGGAAAACCCTTCTAAGAAAGACCCAAGCTTGGTCATTCCAGAAGTTGTTGACCCACCAGAAGTTGAAGGTCCTTCTGCCCCCAGGAATCTAGCTGCCATTCTTCAGGCACTTGAGAATGGAGATTCTGAGGTTCCTGCTGCAGAGTATGGAGATGCTTCTATGCAAGAAGCAGATGTAGAAGATCATGTTGCTGAATCAGTTCCTGTTGAGGAAATCCCTGCAAATGATCTATCAATGGAAGCTACATATCACAATGCCATCCCTTTGGATAGAAGCTGTGAAGCTTCTTCTGATGAACCTTCCCGTCTTGCAAGGACTCTGGAAGTTCTTCAGAAGAACCAGGATGAGCAAAGCTCAGTCAATGCTGAGTTTAGAGCTTTCATAGAGAAGCAGAATGAGCACAACAATGGGGTTCAAGAGATGCTGGCCAAGATCTTGTCAAGGCTAGGGTCATCTTAGATTGAGTCTTAGGTTTTTTGTTTTTGCTTTTGCTACATCTGTTTTGTGCATCTTCTCTTCCTTATCTTCTTGTACTTCTGTACTTTTGTCTGCTTGAACTTCAATGAAAATTATCTTTTTCTTCCATGTGTTTCTTTTTGTTTTTCGTCTGAATCTTTTATGTTTTTGATGTTATGACAAAAAGGGGGAGAAATATGTGATAAATGATTTGATTTAATCAGTTGCTTTACTAACAGAACTTGCAAAGTTCTATGCTTTAAGTTGTGTTGTTGAGGAATTGAAGATTCTCTTTAAAGATCAACATGAGAAGCAACAAGATGAATCAAGTTCTTGGATTCTTGAAGCAAGATGAGTGCTATGAAGCTTCAGAATCAGAATCAGAAGCAAGAAGGAAGAATGTTTAGATATTCTGATGATAGAATATGATCTGAAACATTATGTCTATTTGTTCTGATACATTCTATATGGCTCTGATACATATTATGTGTTCTAAAACATATTCTATGTTTTGACTCATTCATGCTGACTTTTGTCGTTTAGTTTTGTTCTGTAACATTTCAGGATGTAGAGATGCTCTGATGATGCTCTGGTACATTCAACAATGTTCTGTTACATTCTAGCATGAAGTGATGAAAGAAGAAATTCAAGCTCTGAAGCTGTCCCAATGGAAGCAAGAATCAGAAGCTGTGGATGTTCTGAAGATCTAAAGAAATTCAAGTTCTGAAGTTGTCCGATGGAAGCAGAAGTCAGAAGCTGTGAATGTTCTGAAGATCAAAGAAATTCAATGTTCTGAAGCTGTCCGATGGAAGCAGGAATCAGAAGCTGTGAATGTTCTGAGGATCTAAAGAAATTCAATGTTCTGAAGCTGTCCTATGGAAGCAGAAATCAGAAGTCATGAATGTTCTGAAGATCGAGCACTGTGAACGTCTCTACTGAAATACTCAGGGAAGTCTTTTTTTTATAAAATTCTGCTAGTATTAATTTCAGGGGGAGATTATTCATCTCAGGGGGAGATTGTTAATCTCAGGGGGAGACATATTCACATGCTTATGCTATAGCTGTGTAAATTGTCTTTAGCCGTCTGCTCTTTCTGATCGCAAATTCATATCATTTATATATGTTTTTGTCATCATCAAAAAGGAGGAGATTGTTAAAACAAGATTTGTTCTGATCAATATTCTTAGTTTTGATGATAACAAGGATATGAATTTTGTGTGAGATAATGTGGTACTCTAATACATTGCAATTTCCCTTTCAGGAAATATATAAAGAGTATGCACAAATCAGCGCTCAGAAGCTTTGTCTCAGAAGGTTCAGCATGCAACATCAGAACATGGTCTGGCAAGACATCAGAAGATGGTCAAGGCAGAATCAGAACATGGGTCTATGGAAGCATCAGAAGAACTTGAGATCAGAAGCAGAAGCACTGAAGTTCTCATGGTATCACGCTCAAAAGCACTTCAAGGTCAGAAGACAAGAAGATGCTATGCACCAAGCTGTTTGACTCTGATGATATTCAAACGTTGTATACACAAACATCAGATCAGAAGAAAGTACAGGTGGCAGGCTACGCTGACTGACAAAAGGAACGTTGGAAGCAATTAAAGGCAACGTCAGTAGACACAGCTTGAACAAGGCTCGAGGTAGTTGACAAAAGCGTGTGACATTAAATGCAATGCTGTACGGAATACGCAAAGTATTAAATGCTCCCAACGGTAATCTTCTCAAGTGCCTATAAATATGAAGTTCTGATGAGAAGCAAGGTTACCAATCCTGAACGAACTTATTCTGAAAAACTTGCTGAAACGCTGTTCAACTCAAAGCTCAGAAACTTCATCTTCATCAAAGCTCACTACATTGTTGTTGTAATATATTAGTGAGATTAAGCTTAAACGTTAAGAGAAATATCACTGTTGTGATTATAGCTTTTCAGAAGCATTTGTAATACTCTTAGAATTGATTACATTAATTTGTAAGTAACTAGAGTGATCAAGTGTTGATCAGGATACTCTAGGAAGTCTTAGCTTGTGTCTAAGCAGTTGTAATTAGAGTGATCACATGGTGGTCAGGATACTCTAAGAAAGTCTTAGCTTGTGTCTAAGCATTTGTTCCTAGAGTGATCAGGTTGTGATCAGGATACTCTAGAAGACTTAGTCGTGGGCTAAGTGGAAAACCATTGTAATCTGTTGCGATTAGTGGATTAAATCCTCAGGTGAGGTAAATCACTCCGTGGGGGTGGACTGGAGTAGTTTAGTTAACAACGAACCAGGATAAAAATAACTGTGCAAATTGTTTTTATCAATCAAGTTTTTAGACTACACTTATTCAAACCCCCCCCCCCCCCTTTCTTGGTTTTTTGAAGATTTCCGTGTCTTATACTACATAAAAGTCACGAATTTCGTTAAACTTGCAAAGTTTGGTATTTTCGTAGATTTTCGTGTGCCATACTCCATAAAATCACGAAATACGTTAAACTCACAGACTTTGGTATTTATGAAGATTTTTGTGTGCTATCCTGGATAAAAGTCGCGAAATTCGTTAAACTTGCAAAATTTGGTCCTTTTGAAGATTTTCGTGTACTATACTTTATAAAAGTCACGAAGTTCGTTAAACTTGCAAAACTTAGTTCTTTTGAAGATTTTTGTGGGCTATACTACATAAAAGTTAGGATATTCGTTAAACTTGCAAACATTGGTATTTATGAAGAGTTTCATGTGCTATACTACATTAAGGTCAAGAAGTTCGTTAAACTTGCATTCATTGGTATTTTAGAAGATTTTTGTGTGCTATACTACATGAAAGTCAAAAAGTTCGTTAAACTTGCAAACTTCAGTATTTTGGATGCTTTTCGTGAGCTATACTACATAAAAGTTACGAATTTCGTTAAAGTTGCAAAATTTGGTCTTTTGAATGTTTTCGTGTGCTATACGACGTAAAAGTCACAAAGTTCGTTAAACTTGCAAAGTTTGGTATTTTGGAAGATTTTCATGTGCTATACTACATAAAATTCACGAAGTTCGTTAAACTTGCATACATTGGTATTTTGGAAGATTTCCGTTCACTATACTACGTAATAGTCACGAAATTAGTTAAACTTACAAACTTTGGTATTTATGAAGAGTTTCATGTGCTATACTACATTAATGTCAAGAAGTTCGTTAAACTTGCATACATTGGTATTTTGGAAGATTTTCGTGTGCTATACTACATGAAAGTCAAGAAGTTCATTAAACTTCCAAACTTTGGTATTTTGGATGATTATCGTGAGCTATAGTACATAAAAGTCATGAATTTCGTTAAACTTGCAAAATTTGGTCCTTTTGAAGGTTTTCGTGTGCTATACGACGTAAAAGTCACGAAGTTCATTAAACTTGCAAAGTTTGGTATTTTGGAAGATTTTTGTGTGCTATATGTGGACCTCCGTTTTTTCGGGCCATACCTCTGAGCGGGAGAGATACGTGAACTGACTCTTTTTTTATCGCTTATGCTTTCGCATTTTTGAAAATTCACAGAGTCGCCACCGACCTTTTATTTTATCCAATTAAGGAAAGGTTTATAAAAGAAACAGAAAAAAGACCTTTAGGCTATGTTTGGGAGTTTGGAGGGGAGGGGAGGGGAAGGCTTCCAAAAACGAAATTTTAAAAAAATATAGGAAAATATTTGACATTTTTTGAAAAAATGATTTTGTTTTGAATGATAAAAAAGTCATTAACATCACTAAATTTTTAATATTCAAAATACTATAACAACCTAAAACATATTTGGAAAATTTATGTAAACCCTTTAAAACCCTCCAAAACCCTCCTTCAATATAATTTTTGAGTTCCCCCATTTTATGGGGTTTTTGATGTTATGAATAAACTCAAATCCTCCAAAACCCTCCAACCCAAAATCCTTTTATCTTTTTCACCCAATTCTTCCTATTTTCCAAAACCCTCCCCTCCCTTCCCCTCCAAACTCCCAAACATAGCCTTAAGAAATTCTGGGTAAGGGGGTAGGTTATACAAAGGGAAGGTGTTAGCACCCTTTGTATCCATGGTTATCCATGGGCTCTTAAGTTTGCTTAGCTCACTTGTTTTTCGATCACTTTTCAATTGCTTTAGAATGCTCATATGTGGTTTCAAATACCTTTGTAAATTGAATTTGTAATGATCCTTGTGCGGATGTATACAAAATGTTTGTTTATCCTTCGAAAGATGTTTTGAAAAGAACGTTAACTTTGTAATGATCCGTGTTTGGATGTATACAAAATATTGTCTTTTTGGAAAGTTTTGTTTTGAAAAACAACAGTGTATGAGAATTTTGTTTGTTTTGATTTGAGCAAGCAAACTAGGAGGTCTACCCTGAGTTGTAAGGTCTTTATCCTATTTCCTTTAAAAATCTATCCTTTCACCGGATACAGACAAAAGGTTCGATTTTGTACTCGAAACAGTAGAATTTTGACTTCGATTTTGAAAAGAATGAGAGGGGATTACCTTAAAAGGTGCAAGTGTGATTGTGATTGGATTCAGATATTTTATCTTTGAAGTTAGTGATCTAACGGTTCAATTTTATCTTTGACATACACGCAGTTTATATTTGCTGGAAATTAAAATGCGGAAATGTAAAGTGCGGAAAGTAAATCTACGCTATTACATCGATTGTGCAGGAAACGTAAACTAAGCCTATTTACATGATTTTGACATCCTATACATTTATCTAGGAATTTAAATTGCAAGAAAAATAAAAGGCATATTTTTGGATTTTTTATGATTGATTTTAATTATAATTAATGCATGATTAATTAAATTAAAATGAAGAAAATAAATGAAAATAAAAATTTAAACCTAGAATTTAAGTTCAAAATATGTACAAAATATTTATCAATTAATTTTAAAACAAAACTAATTTTTTGGAATTTTTGAAATTGATTTGAAATTGATTTGAAATTGATTAAGCTAATTAATACATAATTATACAAATAATTATACAAATAATTAAAACTTAAAGAGAAAATTATTCAAAATATGTACAAAATTAGTCTATAATATATAAACAATATTTTATGTAAAGAACAATTTTTTTATGATTTTTTGATTGGTTAGAATAATTAAAAAGCGAATATATAAATATATACTAATTAATTATGCAAAATATTTAAATTATGAAGAAAAATAAAATGTTTTTATTTCAGAAAATAAAATATTATTTTAGAAGCTTAAAAATATTTTTTGTGTATTTTTCGGATTTTTAAAGCTATTTTTAATTAATTTTGCAAAGAAATTAAAATAAAATAGAAAATAAAAGGATACTAATCAGATGTGATTAATCTGAGAGTCCATGGCATGGGGAGTGTGTTTTGATGCGTTGGATTGAGAAGTTAAGAAGATCCAAGGGCCCAGATCAAAGAGGACATGGTGAGCGTGGATGAGAGTGATCACGTGGGATCACAAAGACTTTCAATAAGTCAGTTGGGCCCCACCATGCACGCGTGGATGGGAGGATTGGTTGACTGGCGAATGAGAGGTGCCAGAAGTGCCACGCGTGCTGGTCAAAATTTCTAACATACTATTCATCTTCTTCAACCTTTTACCTATGGATTTAGCTGCGGATTTAGCTGCAACATTACCTGCGGATTTTCTTTGCTTTTTCCATACTTTTAGAAACCTGCAAAAACGTTAGTTTCAAACAACAAAAGCAACCCAGATCCCCTAATTAGGAGGCTCTGAGTTCATTGGTGGTGTTAGTTTTGATTAAAACCCTTTCTATCTATGAAAACGAAAGCTTTGCATCTTTAGAGTTCAAAAATGGCATACGATGCTCTAGGGTGTATGGCTCACATGTGATACGGTGGATCATCTCTATATCATGTTAGGAACCCATAGAAATGATTAGTTTGTATTATAGTTAAGCGCGCATACGAGAACGAAAGCTATGAGTGTATGTTCATGTAAAACTTTATACACTTATTATGACTCTCATGGGACCAAACAAAGAGCTTATTCTTACTCTATGTTGCTTTAAGAGATGATTGGAAGTGATTGTTTGTATTGATATTGATTGGAATATAGAATTCGAAAATTACAAAGTTTATGGAATTTTGAGAGAATTTATGAAGTTTCTTACTATGCTTTGGCAATATTTTCGTGCTCTCTTTTTTTCCCCTTGTTGCTGAAATATTCTAGCCTATTTATAAGCCTTGAAGTGCTTAGAAACTAAGCTAATAAGCCTTGATTGTCTTTGTTGGAATCTTGACTTTCAAACTTAAAATCTAAGCAACCATTGCTTGAATCTTCCACACTCTTGCTCTAGGCTTCCTTTGCTGCCTTCCTTGCTGAATAATTAAGTCCCATGTGGAGACTTTAGCTTAGAAAATAAGCTATGCTTTATCCTTCCTTTTTTTTCCTTTTTAATTTAATCTTAAATGATAAAATTAAATCAAAAAATGGAGAAAAATGTTATGGGCTTGGTCTTGGTCGTGGGAGGCCCATAATAACATGGCAAACATGTTTGAACCATGAAAACTTGGCCCCATTTGGAAAAAATACATTTTTGAGCAATGTTGGTTTCATGCATTTTCCCAAAATTTAGCCAACTTCAACAAGGTGTAAATCCCTCAATTTTTGTCATATGAAGGAGTTCTTGCACTTTTGGAAACCTCAAAGAGTCCTCTAACCAATGTCTTTGGTCTCATGTCAAAATGATTTTTGATGCTCCTTGGGTGTCCTTTTGAAAAAAGTGTCTTTTTGTTGACTTTGAAAATGACCTGTAATGTCTTTGGTCATATTTTTCAAATGGTGAATGCAATGACCATGGGATCAATTGCATTTGAAAGATAATTGAATTTCCTTCAAAATGAGCTTTGGTTTGAATTTTTTGGATGAAGGATGAGAGAGTTATGACCAGTCAAAGTTGAGTTGACTTTTCAGGCAAAAACCCTAATTTTGAATCTTAGGGTTTTGTTGATTTTTGATCTTTCCTTGATGAATTATGATCATCCAATGATTAAATGATGAATCCTTTGACAAAATATGGACTTTGACAAAAAATTTCATTTTTGACTGTCTGTTGACTTTTTGGTCAAACGGGTCGTCTGTTGACTGTTTGAGCTGCTGACGGTGCGTCTGAGTGAATTGAAGTTTGAAAATTTGTATGATGGTACTTTGAGATATATGGATGTGCATGAAATCCATTTGAGGTCTCAAAAACTTGTTTCTCCTGTAAAAACAAGAAAACCCTAGTCAGGGAGGGACTGTTTGTGTAGGAGACAGTTAAGCGTACCTGATTTTTGTGCAGTGTTGAGTCTCTGCTAATCGCGTGATATTCAGAAGACTTCTAGAACAAAAATCTTGGAATTTTGAATTGTAAAATATTGATTTGATTGATGGTACAAAACACTGAGAATTGTACTGCCAGCAGTTTGGCTGTCGACTGACTGTTACCAGTACAGTCTGAGTTTCCTGATTCTGCGCCTGCAAAAAGATTTAACTCTGTTCCAATTGTGTGAGTACTATTTATCTGTAAATAAATAAATAGCATGTGTGAAGTAATAAACATTATTTGGCGTTTGCGTAAGAATAAATTCAACTGCAAGCCAAATTACTGTATAAGAAAAATTCTAAAAACTAAGTATTTCATATGTCAGGATATTTGTTGAAATAAAAATCCATGATTATATGAGACTCTTAATTTTCAGATTGGAGTTTTCTTGAAAAAAGATGCGGGCAAATTTTGGGGTATAACAGTTGCCCCTATTCAATCTTCTTAAACCTGAAGAGATTGTCTGAAATCTGAAGGTAGAAGATGATTGAATATTTAGATGCCCTGAAAATTTGCACTTACCTTGATCAGAAGAGATGTTGGAAGTTGCATTTGAATGTCGTCTGCGAAATGTTGTTGGCAGATTGAAACATTACCTGAGATGGGCTTTCAGATGCCACCTGGTAAATGGGTTGAGGGTTTGTTCATCAGAATGAATCCATTGATTATATCTTGATGAACGATTTGAAAGTCTTTGTGTTGACTGTTTCGTAACCGTCCAAGGTTACCGCTTTAAGTCTAGGAGGATGATTGCTACGGAACTTGTCCAAAGTTTTTCCTTCTTTAGATTTTGAAAGTTGATCATTGTGGAACCGTTTGAGGTATCAGCTTTAGATCTTTGATGTTAGATCATTCTTGAACCGTCTGAGGTATCGACTTTAGATCTTCAATGTTAGATCGTTCTGGAACCGTCTGAGGTATCAACTTTAGATCTTCAATGTTAGATCGTTCTGGAACCGTCTGAGGTATCAACTTAGATCTGCGATGTTAGATCGTTCTGGAACCGTCTGAGGTATCAACTTAGATCTGCGATGTTAGATCGTTCTGGAACCGTCTGAGGTATCAACTTAGATCTGCGATGTTAGATCGTTCTGGAACCGTCTGAGGTATCAACTTTAGATCTGCGATGTTAGATCGTTCTGGAACCGTCTGAGGTATCAACTTTAGATCTGTAATGTTAGATCGTTCTGGAACCGTCTGAGGTATCAACTTTAGATCTGCGATGTTAGATCGTTCTGGAACCGTCTGAGGTATCAACTTTAGATCTGCGATGTTAGATCGTTCTGGAACCGTCTGAGGTATCAACTTTAGATCTGCGATGTTAGATTGTTCTGGAACCGTCTGAGGTATCAACTTTAGATCTGCAATGTTAGATCGTTCTGGAACCGTCTGAGGTATCAACTTAGATCTGCGATGTTAGATCGTTCTGGAACCGTCTGAGGTATCAACTTTAGATCTGCAATGTTAGATCGTTTTGGAACCGTCTGAGGTATCAACTTTAGATCTGCGACGTTAGATCGTTCTGGAACCGTCTGAGGTATCAACTTTAGATCTGCAATGTTAGATCGTTCTGGAACCGTCTGAGGTATCGACTTAGATCTGTGATGTTAGATCGTTTTGGAACCGTCTGAGGTATCGACTTAGATCTGTGATGATTGTTTTTGAGTTGATAAGTGATCAGAATGAATCTTCGGCTTGATTATATCTGAGAGAATCGTTCATGGAATTCAGGTGAACACTGCATGTGATTGAGAACATCTTTGTTGAAGATATCCGTCTACCTGAAAAATCAAGTTATGCAATGTTTATGATGCATGTAATGTGAGATATTCTCGAGCTAAAGGAGAAATAGGCATGTTATGTTGTGTATGAATATGCGTATGAATATGCGCATGATGCATGATGTATGATGTATGATGTATGATGTATGATGTATGAATGTGAATATGAATGTGTGATGTATGAATATGATGTATGAATATGAATGTGTGATGTATGAATATGATGTCAAGCTTCTATTTGGGAAAATAAATTTCCGTCAGTCATCTGGATATGACTATATTGTGATTGTTGATGATCTTTTGTCTTGTTTGAGTACCCTCGGCTGGGGAGATTCTTTGAGAACCATGGTACTCTGTTGAAGGATCTTTGACTATCACTTGGGAATGAAAGGTAGCTGGAAGTTCTGATGCCCTTTCAAATGGGAATGAGGAAGATGCATAATCCTCTGATGCACTATCTGACCAAGTCCGGGTGCGGGGATCACACCTTCTGAAGATAGTAATCTGGAACAACCCTGCTGGGGGATAAGACTTTTTTTTGAAGAGAAAATCTTTTTGAGGAATTTGCTGAGAAATGCGTTTCTCTTGGGGATTTTCTTCTGATGGGATGATGTCCAGATAATTGGGACATTACCTGAATGCTATTCCTGTTTTTCCTGGTAAACATCAATCATATTCAAATGCACATGTTCATTCAGAATTATCATTGGGACGTTTACGTATTTAAAACAGAAAAAGTGAAAATAGTGATTTTTGAGCCTAAGCTGCATTGATTTTTGAAAAAGAGCCATGATAGGCTGATTAGCACAGGGAGACAACAATCCTAGAAGTAGGAAACTGTCATAAAGTTTTGGAAAATATTTATAAAGATAAATAGCTATGTGAAAACAATCCAGTCAAGTTTCAATTCTGCTATTTCCAATCTGTCTTCGAGCATCTCATCCCTCACTTGTTGGAGGAAAGTGATTGGACTGATCGGTGTCTTTGAGGTGTTGAATCTTGATGGTGAGTAGGCAGCTAAACGGAACATAGTTGTATGCTTCATTCCCTAACTTTTGCCTAGGCTGCCCTTTCAGGTTTTCAGCCTACCGGGATGATTTTATTTAGTCTCTAATTTTTGCCTGGACCGCCCTTTCGGGTTTTCAATCCACCGAGACGCTCATTTTTTTGCCTAAGTTGCCCTTTCAGGTTTTCAACTTAGCGAGCTGTTTTTTCTTTTTAAGCGAAGTATTTTTTGACTATGTCAGCATTCACCGGGTGTGGGAAATCCTCGCCATCGATGGTGGTAAGCAACATGGCGCCGCCGGAGAATATTTTCTTGGTTATGAATGGTCCCTCGTAGGTGGGAGTCCATTTGCCTCTAGGATCACCTTGTGGTAAGATGATGCGTTTGACAACCAAGCCACCAGTTTGGTATGCTTGACTTTTGACTTTTTTGTTGAAGGCTTTGATCATACGCTTTTGGTATAGCTGACCATGACAAATAGCTGCGAGCCTTTTCTCATCAATCAAGTTTATCTGGTCCAACCGTGTTTGAATCCAATCGTCTTCGTCTAGATTGGCTTCTTTCATAATCCGTAGGGAAGGAATCTGAATTTCAATTGGAAGAACTGCCTCCATACCATAGACTAAGGAGAATGGAGTTGCCCCTGTTGAAGTACGCGCAGATGTGCGATAACCATGAAGAGCAAAAGGTAACATCTCATGCCAGTCTTTGTAGGTTACTGTCATTTTTTGTATGATTTTCTTGATGTTCTTGTTGGCAGCTTCCACCGCGCCGTTCATCTTTGGTCGATATGGAGAAGAATTATGATGTTTGATCTTGAACTATGTGCAAAGTTCAGTAATCATTCTGTTGTTTAGATTTGTGCCATTGTCCGTGATAATCCGTTCAGGGATGCCGTACCGACAAATGAGATTGTATTTGATGAACCGGGCCACCACATTCTTGGTAACAGAAGCAAATGAAGCTGCTTCTACCCACTTTGTGAAGTAGTCAATAGCGACCAGGATAAAGCGATGTCCGTTGGAGGCAGTAGGTTTGATTTCTCCAATCATATCAATACCCCACATTGCAAAAGGCCAAGGAGCCGTCAGGACGCTTAATGGAACTGGAGGTACATGTACTTTGTCAGCATATATCTGGCATTTGTGACATGTTCGGGAGTGATGATGGCAGTCTGTTTCCATGGTAGACCAGTAATAACCCGCTCTAAGGATCTTTTTAGCCATTGTATGTCCACTGGAATGAGTACCGAAGGCACCATTGTGTATTTCTTCCATGATCTGTTCTGCTTCCTTCTTGTTTACACAGCGAAGTAAAGTCGAGTCATGGTTGCGCTTGTATAAGGTTCCATTGCTTAGAAAGAATTTGGTAGCAAATCTCCTTAGAAACTTTCTGTCGTTAATGGATGCCCCTTCAGGGTACTCCTGAGCTTCGATATATCTTTTTACTTCATGGAACCATGGTTTTTCTTCTGTTCCCTCGGTATTGATCTCATTGCAATATGATGGTTCATCTTGCCTGTAAATGGTGATCATAGGCGCCTCGTTGTCCCACCTGACTTTGAACATGGATGACATGGTAGCTAAAGCATCAGCTAGTTGATTTTCCTCGCGTGGGATGTGTTCGAAAGTGATTTCTTCGAAATAAGGAATCAAACTCATCACATATTCTTTGTAAGGAATTAGATTCGGGTGCTTCGTGTCCCATTCCCCTTTGACTTGGTAGATTACCAAGGCCGAGTCTCCGTAGACTTCCAGGAATTTGATTCTTAGATCGATTGCAGCTTTAAGACCCAGAATACATGCTTCGTATTCGGCTATATTGTTAGTGCAATTGAAGCATAACCTGGCAGTGAATGGTGTATGACCTCCTGCGGGGGAAATGATCACAGCTCCGATGCCATTGCCAAGTGCATTAGAAGCTCCGTCAAAAACCATAGTCCACCGGGATCCTAGCTCGGGTCCTTCTTCTGGTCCTGGTTGTTTGTAGTCATTGACTAGCATAATGTCTTCGTCTGGGAAGTCAAAGTTCAATGCTTGATAATCATCCACTGCTTGATGAGCCAGATGATCAGCTATCACACTTCCTTTGATTGCTTTTTGTGAAGTGTATTGAATGTCATATTCTGTTAAGATCATTTGCCATCTCGCTATTCTTCCAGAGAGAGCAGGTTTTTCGAACACGTATTTGATGGGATCCATCTTGGAGATTAGGAAAGTGGTGTGATTTAGCATGTACTGTCTTAGTCGGCGAGCCGCCCAAGCTAAGGCACAACAAGTTTTTTCGAGTAGTGAGTATCTTGTTTCACAATCGGTAAACTTTTTGCTAAGATAGTAGATTGCGTGCTCCTTTCGGCCGGATTCGTCATGTTGTCCTAGTACACACCCCATTGAGTCTTCTAACACAGTTAGGTACATTATCAGAGGTCTGCCTTCCACAGGTGGCAACAAGATTGGAGGTTTTTGGAGATATTCTTTGATTTTGTCAAAGGCTAACTGGCATTTGTCATTCCACCGTTCCACTTGATCTTTCTTCAACAGTTTGAAGATCGGCACACAAGTAGTAGTCATGTGGGCAATAAATCGGGCGATGTAATTTAGACGTCCCAAGAATCCTCTGACTTGTTTCTCGGTACGAGGTATAGGCATTTCTTGAATGGCTTTAACCTTGGCGGGATCAACCTCAACACCTTTGCTGCTGACGATGAAACCTAAGAGTTTGCCGGATCTTACTCCAAAGGTACACTTATTTGGGTTCAGACGCAACTTGTATTTCTTGAGTCTGTCAAACAACTTGTGTAAATGACCCAGATGTTCTTCCTCGGTGTTGGATTTTGCAATCATGTCATCGACATACACCTCTATTTCTTGATGAATCGTATCATGAAATAGCGCTACCATTGCACGTTGATAGGTTGCTCCTGCGTTTTTCAGACCAAAGGGCATTACTTTGTAACAAAAGGTTCCCCAGGGTGTTGTGAAGGTTGTTTTTTCCATGTCTTCGGGTGCCATCTTGATTTGATTGTACCCTGAGAATCCGTCCATAAAGGAGAATACCTTGCATTGTGCGGTATTGTCAACCAGTACATCGATGTGTGGTAAAGGGAAATCATCTTTGGGGCTTGCCCGGTTCAGATCTCTGTAGTCCACGCACATTCTGACTTTCCCGTCTTTTTTAGGTACAGGCACGATGTTAGCTATCCAAGGAGGATAACTTACAACTTTTAGGAATCCGGCATTGAACTGTTTTTCAACTTCGTCTTTGATCTTTTTTGACATATCAGGCCTACTCCTTCGTAGTTTCTGTTTGACTGGAGTGCTACCTTCTTTGATTGGCAGGCGATGAACTATAATGTCCGTGTCAAGGCCTGGCATATCTTCATAGGACCAGGCGAATATCTCGACGTAGTCTCGCAGCATTTGAATCAGTCTTTGCTTGATGCTGTGTTCTAAATCAGCCCCTATCTTGACTTCTTTCTTTTCCTCGTTGTTGCCCAAGTTGATGACCTCAATTGGCTCCTCGTGAGGCTGTATGGCCTTGTCTTCTTGTTCTAGTAGCCTTGCAAGTTCTCTTGGTACTTCACAATCTTCCTCACTTTCGTCCTCAGTTTGGTAGATCGGATTTTCAAAGTCACGACGGGCAATAGCAGAATCGTTATTGACTGGATCCAAAGTGTATGTGAATCTGCATGTTAGTTATGTGAGTGTGTGTGAAAAAAAACATAGCTATTTGAAAGCGAAGAAAGAAAGAAAAAGGATCACAAAATTTTAAATATGCAAGCGTCCCATGATTTTATTGAATGCACATGATCATGATATGATAAGCCCTTATAGAAGGGCCAGTGTGCTTTGGGCAAGGCACACGGCTTTCAGGCTCATGGTTCGATTGTTCAGGAACCATTTTTATCTTTGCACAATATACACAAAGAAAACAGGAAATGGCATTTACTCCTGGTCAAAGGAGATCACATCCTCAGCTTTCCAGTTGTTCAATCCACTGTTGTGAGCAGGGAGTATCCAGCTGTTCCAGTTGCAGTTTTCTTCTTCATCTTCCACATCATTGATTTCATTAGTGGGAAAATGAGCCGGTGATCCTTCGGGATAAGGGATATACTCTGCTGGATACGAGAGCCCAGGCTGAGATATCTCTGTTGGCTGAGCGAGATGCTCGATAAGGTCGTCCCATGCAGTCGGGATGATGTTTTGAATAGAGACTTGTGCATCCTGATGAGGAGTGTATTCTGACAGAAAGCAACCTTCGTTATTTGGTATTTCCCTGGCTTCTTCAAAAGCGAAATTGTCATCGTAATGTTCATCCCATCCAGTTGGGGCAATGTCCTTCATAGCAATTTGTGAGCTCGGAGGAGCGGAATATTTCACCATATAGTCATATTTGCCGCTGGGTTCTCCTAGCGTGTCCCATACTTCTTTGGGTGGATTTTGATATTGCTCAGTGATGGGACTTGTGAAACTTTCGTCATTTTCAATTTGATCACCCCATCCAGTCGGGGTAATGTCTTCCATAGCAATATAAGAATTCTGAGGTGCGGTATACTGATAATTATACCCGTCACTTGGTTCTCCCACAGCATCCCACATTCCCATGGAAATGGGTGGAATCTCATCTGGATATGGCTGAATGATATGGTTCAAGAACACTCCTTCATCTTCAATAGCGTTTACTTCTTGGCTGACGAAGTGTGACATTAATCCTCCGGAACGAGGACCTTGATCATTCTTTTGATCTTCACTATCATAGCCCAGGCCTAGCTTGTCAGACTTGTAGGGTATATCGGGAAGCTGTCCCCATACTGTGCAATCACCCTGTTCAATCATGGCTTTGGCATCTTTGAGAGAAGCCATAGTTGTAGTTGGAGTAGCAGGAATATGCTTGGTGGTAGAGACATCTGGAGAGACCACCTCAAAAGATCGGCATGGAGTTTCGATGAATTCGTCCTCCAACTCAACATATTTGGAATTGCTTAGGTGATTAACCACATATTCCTCTTCGCCATAGACTGTGACAATCTTTCCTTTTACTGGATATTTTAACTTCTGATGCAGGGTAGAAGTTACAGCGTTTGCCCCATGTATCCAAGGGCGTCCAAGTAAACAGGAATAGGCTGGGTGAATTTCCATTACGTAAAAGATAGAATCGAAGATTTGAGAACCCACTCTGATTGGGAGATTCACTTTTCCGTATACCGTTCTTGTTGACCCGTCAAAGGCTCTTACCACAACATCACTTGGTTGTAACACAATTCCTTCGAAGTCAAGCTTTTCTAGTACTGTTTTCGGTAATACGTTCAAAGAAGAACCGTTATCTACTAGAACATGAGATAGAGTGGTGCCATTACATTCAATGGAGATATGTAGGGCTTTGTTGTGATTTTTTCCAGCAGGGGTTAGATCCACATCAGAGAAACCGAGACCATTGTTCACGGTTAGATTGGCAACACAATTGTCAAATTGGTCGACTGAGATCTCTTGAGGCACATGCGCAGCTTTAAGGAACTTCATCAGAGCTTTGGCATGAGCTTCTGAATATTTTAGCAGAGATAGCATTGAGATTTTTGAAGCGGTGTGCCCTAGTTGCTCAACAATATTGTAATCACTCTTGCAGATGATTTTCAATATTTCCTCCATTTCTTGCCTTGATGGATCCTCAGCAGTGATCTCCACCGGGGTTTGAACTTGTTCAACTTGTGGCTCTTTGCCTCGAGCGCTGTTATCTTGATTAGGAACTGGGACTCGGACTGGACCAGCAGCAACATTTGGAGAAATTTCTGGTGAAAAGATTCTTCCACTTCTCGTGATCTTGCTGGTACCCACAATATTACCCACAGTTGGAGTAGTTAACTTTGCGGCCTCTTCAGTCGAGGTACCCTGCTTAACTCCATGAACATAAACATTAGTGTCGTATCCCCATGGGACAGCTTTGTCTGAGGAGTATGGAAATGGAGTTGGGCTAGCAATGACTACTGATGCCACTTTGAGTGTAGCAGAAATTTTGAACGGAGCCTTGGCAGAGATTTTGAATGGTAAACTGGAGATCACTGAGGCATCCTCTATTCTCATCCCGTTTGCAAAGACTTCGCACAGCACGTCCATAGAAGGGAGCCTCTCAAACATAATGATACGGCGATCCATCCACTTTTGAATTCCCATCCTCAGATTTTCACAACCATTGGGCAGCTATGAGCAATAAAAGCAGTCGGGGTCACACCCTGGAAAGTAACCAGCTTGGATTAGCTTTCCTTTGACTTCGCAGAGTGGAGTTGATAATTCGTTCACATCATAGATGTAAACAGTGTCCAGGATAGCGTTAACAGTTTTGTCATGCTTTGGCATAGGTGCAGTGATGACATTTGGAGTTTCTGGAGGATCGAACTCAATTTCCCCAGCATCTATCATATCTTGTATTTTATTTTTCAAGGCCCAGCAGTGATCTGCGTCATGTCCTGGACAGTTTGAGTGATAGGAACATGTCGCATCAGGGCGATAATTCGGAGAGGAAGTGTTGACATTCTTTGGAGGACCTTTTAATGTGATCAGATCTGCTTTTAGCAAGTGCTGCAATGCCTGAGAGATTGGCATGTTGATTCTGGTGAAATTTCTTCTTGGTGCATCTGGTCGATGCATATATTTTGGCTGTTGATCTTTTTGAGGTGCAGATGCGGAGATCAGAACTGCCCCTACAGATTGATGCTGCTCACTTTTTCGACTTTTCTGAATTTGTGTTGCATTGACCTCATTTCTCCCGCTGATGGGCCTTTTTGTAGTACCAGAGGAGGAACCTATTTGAATTTTTCCATTTTGAATGCCACTTTCGACACGTTCTCCGGTCAGTATCAGGTCAGTGAAACCTGATGATGAGCTTCCCAGCAAATGGCTATAGAAAGGGCCAGTTAAAGTGCCCATGAACATGTCGACTAGTTCGCGATCAGATAAGGGTGGTTGAACCCTTCCAGCCATATCTCTCCACTTTTGTGCATATCCTTTGAAACTTTCTTTTGGTCCCATAGACATGCCCCTTAGTTGAGTACGGGTTGGCGCAAGATTAGCATTGTATTGGTACTGTTTGTAAAAAGCAGCAGCTAATTCTTCCCAAGTATGAACCTTGGTATTTTCCAGCTGGTAGTACCACTCGAGTTGTGTACCCGACAGACTTTCTTGGAAGAAGTGAATCCATAATTTGTTATCTGTTGTATGAGGTTGTATCTTCCTCACATAAGACCTCAGATGTAGTTTCGGGCAAGAAACTCCATCATATTTTGCAAAGACAGGAACTTTGAATTTTGGAGGGATGACAACATCCGAGATGAGCCCCAGATCATTGAAATCTAAACCAGGTACTTTTTGTATCTCCAAAGCTTTCATACGGTCTTTCAGCTGTTGGTATTTGCCATCATCCGGTTCGTCCCCAGAATGATCATCTTCTTCATTTGAAGAGAGAGAGGGTTTAGCAGAACCCTGGTTGCTTTGATTGTCTTCTTGTTCACCATCACCGACTGTTTCAGGGATCGGTGGCTTTTTGAACTTTTTGACTGGGATTTTGATCTTCCTTTTCAGGTGACTCACGCCTACAGATCCTTTGGGCTTCTTTTTCTTCTTGATTATCAGGGCTTTCAGTTCTTGTTGCCCCTTTGCCAGTTCCAGAATTTCCACTTGAACTTGGGCATTCTGTGCTTCGAGGTTCTTGATGCTTGTCTCAGATTCCATCTCTTCTGACTGAAATAAACAGCGAGGAGATGAGAAATCCGTCATGTGAACTTGTTATGCAATGTGTATGACTGGATGCAATGTATATGAATGAAATGTATATGCAAATGTATGAAATGTATATGCAATGTATATGAATGCAATGTATGTGAATGCAGTGTATATGAATGAAATGTGTGTGCAATGTTTTCAAGGATCTTAGAGTTTATATTTGTTAAAACATAGAAGAAACAAACATTAGTTAAACAATTTATTTCTTTTTTTTTTTTGCTTTTTTTTCTTTGCCTCATTTGGGGTTACAAAACAGAAATAAAGGAAATGAATGATCCCTCAGGTCTCCCATGGACGCTTTCTCTTTGCCCCCAGGAATGTGTTGATCTGTTGTTCTTCTTGAAGCTGTCCGGTGAGCTCCAATATCCTTCTCTCATAGTCTTGACAGTGTGCTTTGAAGATGTCTCTTTCCTCTTTTAGTTGAAACCAAGATTTTTGCAACTCTTCTAGGTTAGTTGGCATATCCGGGTGTAGAATAACTTGGGGTTCGTCTCCTTCGACCTCTGGCTCAATAGTCACAGGTAGAATGGCGGGATATGGCATAATGAGTTTCTGAGCATGAGTGCGGACCCATCTGAGGTAAGGTTCCATAGGGATAGAATTCCATTGCCCCAAAGTTTTGCTTTCTATTCTATAGACACTGTCCCATGCATGTATGAACCTTCGTCGGTGTCTATGAGAATCATTCTCGTAATCAAACACAATGCCACGGATAATCATGTCATGAGGACCGTTGCTCCTTGCATATCCGAATTGGCGTAGAGCTAAAGAGGGATTGTAAGTGATGCCTCCTTTGATGCCAAGGAGTGGTACATTAGGGTACTCTCCACAATGATCAATGATAGTAATGTCTCTTTAAAAGAAGTTGTTCCACCGGATATCTGAATGAGACAAAGACATAATCCTGCGAGACCATTGCATTCTTTGTTCATTTCTCAACACTGATCGGGGAAGATGAAATGTAAACCACCTAGCCAGTAGTGGTATACAGCACATAAGAGTTCCTCGTTTCTTCATGGTACGAGTGTGTAGAGAATGTAGAATGTCTCCCAGCAATGTTGGTACCGGGTTACGGGTTATGAAAAGGTTGATGATGTGTACACTTATAAACTGGTCGGGATTTGGGAATAAAACCAACTTATAGATCAAAAGGGCCATAACCTCCTCAAAAGCTGGATAACTTTTGTTTTCTAGTAGTAATCGAGCCTTTTCCAATAAGAATTTAGCAAGCAAACCCTTAACTCCACTCTTTGTTCCCCAATTGGACTCGATTTCTGATTTTCGCAAATGTAAAGCAGCAGCAATGACTTCAGTTTTTGGAATCCTTTCTAAACCAGTGAAAGGTAATTGATTTCGAATAGGTAATCCAATTAGCTCAGAGAACTCTTCCAAAGTGGGTACTAACTGGTAATCTGGAAAGGTAAAACAATGATGTTCAGGGTCAAAGAACTGGAACAGGACCCGTATCATGTCTTCTTCAAATTTTGAGGTAACCAAATGGAGTAAGTGACCATGCCTTTCGGTGAATTGAACATTCCTGGGGAATTCTGACACTAAGTCTTTTAGTTCAGATGGTACCGTTGAGATGTTGATTCGGATGTAATCTCGGGTGGCGGGAGCCATTACCTGCAAAAAACAAAGGTAAACTCTTTGATCCTTGAAGTGTTTTGTGAGAAAATGATATGCTTATGATGCAAACATGTGGCACACAAAAACAAATCAAACAATAGCCTTAGGTTTAAAGGCTTGCATGAAGCTGATAGGTGATACCCTTCCCACTGAAGTTGAGTTGGTTAAAACCTGTCCTAGAATAGCATTCGGGTTCTATGATCCTTGGAGGTAACATCTCAATACGGCGCTCGAACGGCCGATCAAAATATTCCTCGAGGATAACTAACTTCGATCAATTTCAAAGCTAGCCACTTAATAGGCCACAAGTCAAGTTCAACTAAAAAGGTTCTAAGACAAATTAGTGTTTAATGACATTTCGGAAGCCTAATATACTCCTTGATCGTTTTCAAGGGACATCAGTATAAACCAAAGTATCGCACTAACGATGACTACCAGATCAACCGTATCGGTACATGCCGTACAGTTTCCTTGGTCTATTGTCATATACTTAAGGTATCTCGAGATTCGGGTTAGAATCTTTCACACAAGCAAAATACCCAAACAAACTTTTGAAAAATAGAGCAATCAAGTCAAACAATTGAAAACATCGAAGTAATCTATTCTCTTAAGGTAACCCCTTTTGAAAACATTTTGTTTTTTGAAAGTATTCCCCAGCAGAGTCGCCATTCTGTGGACCTCCGTTTTTTCGGGCCATACCTCTGAGCATGAGAGATACGTGAACTGACTCTTTTTTATCGCTTATGCTTTCGCATTTTTGAAAATTCACAGAGTCGCCACCGACCTTTTATTTTATCCAATTAAGGAAAGGTTTATAAAAGAAACAGAAAAAAGACCTTTAAGAAATTCTGGGTAAGGGGGTAGGTTATACAAAGGGAAGGTGTTAGCACCCTTTGTATCCATGGTTATCCATGGGCTCTTAAGTTTGCTTAGCTCACTTGTTTTTCGATCACTTTTCAATTGCTTTAGAATGCTCATATGTGGTTTCAAATACCTTTGTAAATTGAATTTGTAATGATCCTTGTGCGGATGTATACAAAATGTTTGTTTATCTTTCGAAAGATGTTTTGAAAAGAACGTTAACTTTGTAATGATCCGTGTTTGGATGTATACAAAATATTGTCTTTTTGGAAAGTTTTGTTTTGAAAAACAACAGTGTATGAGAATTTTGTTTGTTTTGATTTGAGCAAGCAAACTAGGAGGTCTACCCTGAGTTGTAAGGTCTTTATCCTATTTCCTTTAAAAATCTATCCTTTCACCGGATAAAACAAAAGGTTCGATTTTGTACTCGAAACAGTAGAATTTTGACTTCGATTTTGAAAAGAATGAGAGGGGATTACCTTAAAAGGTGCAAGTGTGATTGTGATTGGATTCAGATATTTTATCTTTGAAGTTAGTGATCTAACGGTTCAATTTTATCTTTGACATACACGCAGTTTATATTTGCTGGAAATTAAAATGCGGAAATGTAAAGTGCGGAAAGTAAATCTACGCTATTACATCGATTGTGCAGGAAACGTAAACTAAGCCTATTTACATGATTTTGACATCCTATACATTTATCTAGGAATTTAAATTGCAAGAAAAATAAAAGGCATATTTTTGGATTTTTTATGATTGATTTTAATTATAATTAATGCATGATTAATTAAATTAAAATGAAGAAAAAAAATGAAAATAAAAATTTAAACCTAGAAATTAAGTTCAAAATATGTACAAAACATTTATCAATTAATTTTAAAACAAAACTAATTTTTTGGAATTTTTGAAATTGATTTGAAATTGATTAAGCTAATCAATACATAATTATACAAATAATTATACAAATAATTAAAACTTAAAGAGAAAATTATTCAAAATATGTACAAAATTAGTCTATAATATATAAACAATATTTTATATAAAGAACAATTTTTTTATGATTTTTTGATTGGTTAGAATAATTAAAAAGCGAATATATAAATATATACTAATTAATTATGCAAAATATTTAAATTATGAAGAAAAATAAAATATTTTTATTTCAGAAAATAAAATATTATTTTAGAAGCTTAAAAATATTTTTTGTGTATTTTTTGGATTTTTAAAACTATTTTTAATTAATTTTGCAAAGAAATTAAAATAAAATAGAAAATAAAAGGATACTGATCAGATGTGATTAATCTGAGAGTCCATGGCATGGGGGGTGTGTTTTGATGCGTTGGATTGAGAAGTTAAGAAGATCCAAGGGCCCAGATCAAAGAGGACATGGTGAGCGTGGATGAGAGTGATCTCGTGGGATCACAAAGACTTTCAATAAGTCAGTTGGGCCCCACCATGCACGCGTGGATGGGAGGACTGGTTGACTGGCGAGTGAGAGGTTCCAGAAGTGCCACGCGTGCTGGTCAAAATTTCCAACATACTATTCATCTTCTTCAACCTTTTACCTATGGATTTAGCTGCGGATTTAGCTGCAACATTACCTGCGGATTTTCTTTGCTTTTTCCATACTTTTAGAAACCTGCAAAAACGTTAGTTTCAAACAACAAAAGCAACCCAGATCCCCTAACTAGGATGCTCTGAGTTCATTGGTGGTGTTAGTTTTGATTAAAACCCACTCTATCTATGAAAACGAAAGCTTTGCATCTTTAGAGTTAAAAAATGGCATACGATGCTCTAGGGTGTATGGCTCACATGTGATACGGTGGATCATCTCTATATCATGTTAGGAACCCATAGAAATGATTAGTTTGTATTATAGTTAAGCGCGCATACGAAAACGAAAGCTATGAGTGTATGTTCATGTAAAACTTTATACACTTATTACGACTCTCATGGGACCAAATAAAGAGCTTATTCTTACTCTATGTTGCTTTAAGAGATGATTGGAAGTGATTGTTTGTATTGATATTGATTGGAATATAGAATTCGAAAATTACAAAGTTTATGGAATTTTGAGAGAATTTATGAAGTTTCTTGCTATGCTTTGGCAATATTTTCGTGCTCTCTTTTTTTCCCCTTGTTGCTGAAATATTCTAGCCTATTTATAAGCCTTGAAGTGCTTAGAAACTAAGCTAATAAGCCTTGATTGTCTTTGTTGGAATCTTGACTTTCAAACTTAAAATCTAAGCAACCATTGCTTGAATCTTCCACACTCTTGCTCTAGGCTTCCTTTGCTGCCTTCCTTGCTGAATAATTAAGTCCCATGTGGACACTTTAGCTTAGAAAATAAGCTATGCTTTATCCTTCCTTTTTTTTTCCTTTTTAATTTAATCTTAAATGATAAAATTAAATCAAAAAATGGAGAAAAATGTTATGGGCTTGGTCTTGGTCGTGGGAGGCCCATAATAACATGGCAAACATGTTTGAACCATGAAAACTTGGCCCCATTTGGAAAAAATACATTTTTGAGCAATGTTGGTTTCATGCATTTTCCCAAAATTTAGCCAACTTCAACAAGGTGTAAATCCCTCAATTTTTGTCATATGAAGGAGTTCTTGCACTTTTGGAAACCTCAAAGAGTCCTCTAACCAATGTCTTTGATCTCATGTCAAAATGATTTTTGATGCTCCTTGGGTGTCCTTTTGAAAAAAGTGTCTTTTTGTTGACTTTGAAAATGACCTGTAATGTCTTTGGTCATATTTTTCAAATGGTGAATGCAATGACCATGGGATCAATTGCATTTGAAAGATAATTGAATTTCCTTCAAAATGAGCTTTGGTTTGAATTTTTTGGATGAAGGATGAGAGAGTTATGACCAGTCAAAGTTGAGTTGACTTTTCAGGCAAAAACCCTAATTTTGAATCTTAGGGTTTTGTTGATTTTTGATCTTTCCTTGATGAATTATGATCATCCAATGATCAAATGATGAATCCTTTGACAAAATATGGACTTTGACAAAAAAAAATCATTTTTGACTGTCTGTTGACTTTTTGGTCAAACGGGTCGTCTGTTGACTGTTTGAGCTACTGACGGTGCGTCTGAGTGAATTGAAGTTTGAAAATTTGTATGATGGTACTTTGAGATATATGGATGTGCATGAAATCAATTTGAGGTCTCAAAAACTTGTTTCTCCTGTAAAAACAAGAAAACCCTAGTCAGGGAGGGACTGTTTGTGTAGGAGACAATTAAGCGTACCTGATTTTTGTGCAGTGTTGAGTCTCTGCTAATCGCATGATATTCAGAAGACTTCTAGAACAAAAATCTTGGAATTTTGAATTGTAAAAGATTGATTTGATTGATGGTACAAAACACTGAGAATTGTACTGCCAGCAGTTTGGCTGTCGACTGACTGTTACCAGTACAGTCTGAGTTTCCTGATTCTGCGCCTGCAAAAAGATTTAACTCTGTTCCAATTGTGTGAGTACTATTTATCTGTAAATAAATAAATAGCATGTGTGAAGTAATAAACATTATTTGGCGTTTGCGTAAGAATAAATTCAACTGCAAGCCAAATTACTGTATAAGAAAAATTCTAAAAACTAAGTATTTCATATGTCAGGATATTTGTTGAAATAAAAATCCATGATTATATGAGACTCTTAATTTTCAGATAGGAGTTTTCTTGAAAAAAGATGCGGGCAAATTTTGGGGTATAACACTATACCACATAAAATTCACGAAGTTCGTTAAACTTGCATACATTGGTATTTTGGAAGATTTTCGTTTGCTATACTACATAATAGTCACGAAGTTCGTTAAACTTGCAAAGTTTGGTTTTTTTTGAAGGTTTTCGCGTGCTAAACAATGTGAAAGTCAAGAAGTTCGTTAAACTTGCAATCTTTGATGTTTTTGAAGATTTTCGTGAGCTATACTACATGAAAGTCACGAAGTTCGTTAAATTTGCAAAATTTGGTCTTTTTTTGAAGGTTTTCGTAGGGTATACTACGTAAAAGTCACACAGTTCGTTAAACTTGTAAAGTTTGGTATTTTGGAATATTTACGTGTGCTATACTACATAATAGTCACGAAGTTCGTTAAACTTGAATACATAGGTATTTTGGAATTTTTTCGTGTGTTGTTCTACATAAAAGTCACGAAGTTATTTAAATTACATAAAAGTCATGATAATCGTTAAACTTGCAAACTTTGGTATTTATGAACATTTTCGTGTGCTATACTACATACAAGTCACGAAGTTCGTTAAACTTGCATACATTGGTATTTTTTAAGATTTTCGTTTGCTGTACTATGTAATAGTCACGAAGTTCGTTAAACTTGCAAAGTTTATTCTTTTGAATATTTTCGTGTGTTATACTACATAAAAGTCATGAAGTTCGTTAAACTTGCAACGTTTGGTATTTTCGAAGATTTTCGTATGCCATACTCCATAAAAGTCACGAAATACGTTACACTTACAAACTTTGGATTTATAAAGATTTTCGTGTGCTATACTGGATAAAAGTCGCGGAGTTCGTTAAACTTGCAAAATTTGGTCCTTTTGAAAATTTTCGTGGACTATACTACATAAAAGTCACGAAGTTCGTTAAACTTGCAAACTTAGTCAATTTGAATATTTTCGTGGGCTATACTACATAAAAGTTAGGATATTCGTTAAACTTGCAAACATTGGTATTTATGAAGAGTTTCATATGCTATACTACATTAAGGTCAAGACGTTCGTTAAACTTGCATTCATTGGTATTTAAGAAGATTTTTGTATGCTATACTACATGAAAGTCAAGAAGTTCGTTAAACTTGCAAACTTTGGTATTTTGGATGCTTTTCGTGAGCTATACTACATAAAAGTTACGAATTTCAGTAAACTTGCAAAATTTGGTCTTTTCATTATTTTCGTGTGCTATACGACGTAAAAGTCACAAAGTTCGTTAAACTTGCAAAGATTGGTATTTTGGAAGATTTCCGTGTGCTATACTACATAAAATTCACGAAGTTCGTTAATCTTGCATACATTGGTATTTTGGAAGATTTTCGTTCGCTATACTACATAATAGTCACGAAGTTTGTTAAACTTTCAAAGTTTGGTTTTTTGAAGATTTTCGTGTGTTATACTACATAAAAGTCACAAATTTCGTGAAACTTGAAAAGTTTGGTATTTTCATAGATTTTCGTGTGCTATACCCCAAAAAAGTCACGAAATACCTTAAACTCACAAACTTTGGTATTTATGAAGATTTTTGTGTGCTATACTGGATAAAAGTCGCGAAGTTCGTTAAACTTGCAAAATTTGGTCCTTTTGAAGATTTTTGTGTACTAAACTACATAAAAGTCACGAAGTTCGTTAAACTTGCAAAATTTAGTCCTTTTAAAGATTTTCGTGGGCTATACTACATAAAAAGCCACGAAGTTTGTTAAACTTGCAAAATTTGGTATTTTGGAAGATTTTCGTGTGTTATGCTACCAAAACATACATATAGTTCGTTAAACATGCATACATTGGAAGTTTTTTGTGTGTTATACTTTGTAAAAGTCACAGTTATTTAAACTTACAAAATTTGGTCTTTTTAAAAATTTTCATGTGCTACATTACATAAAAGTCACAAAATTAGTTAAACTTACAAACTTTAGTATTTATTAACATTTATGTGTGCTATACTATGTAAAAGACACGAAGTTCGTTAAACTTGCAAAATTTGGTCTTTTTGAAGGTCTTCGTGTGCTATACTACATAAAAGTCACGTTATTCGTTAAACTTGCAAACTTTGGTATTTATGATGAGTTTCATGTGCTATACTACATTAATGTCAAGAAGTTCGTTAAACTTGCATACATTGGTATTTTGGAAGATTTTCGTGTGCTATACTACATGAAAGTCAAGAAGTTCATTAAACTTGCAAACTTTGGTATTTTGGATGATTTTCGTGAGCTATACTACATAAAAGTCATGAATTTCGTTAAACTTGCAAAATTTGGTCCTTTTGAAGGTTTTCGTGTGCTATACGACGTAAAAGTCAAGAAGTTCATTAAACTTGCATACATTGGTATTTTGGAAGATTTTCGTGTGCTATACTACATGAAAGTCAAGAAGTTCGTTAAACTTGCAAACTTTGGTATTTTGGATGATTTTCGTGAGCTATACTACATAAAAGTCATGAAATTTCGTTAAACTTGCAAAATTTGGTCCTTTTGAAGGTTTTCGTGTGCTATACGACGTAAAAGTCACGAAGTTCGTTAAACTTGCAAACTTTGGTGTTTTTGAAGATTTTCGTGAGCTATACTACATGAAAGTCACGAAGTTCGTTAAATTTGCAAAATTTGGTCTTTTTTTGAAGATTTTCGTAGGGTATACTACGTAAAAGTCACACAGTTCGTTAAACTTGTAAAGTTTGGTATTTTGGAATATTTACGTGTGCTATACTACATAATAGTCACGAAGTTCGTTAAACTTGAATACATATGTATTTTGGAATTTTTTCGTGTGTTGTTCTACATAAAAGTCACGAAGTTATTTAAACTACATAAAAGTCATGATAATCGTTAAACTTGCAAACTTTGGTATTTATGAACATTTTCGTGTGCTATACTACATACAAGTCACGAAGTTCCTTAAACTTGCATACATTGGTATTTTTTAAGATTTTCGTTTGTTGTACTATGTAATAGTCACGAAGTTCGTTAAACTTGCAAAGTTTATTTTTTTGAATATTTTCGTGTGTTATACTACATAAAAGTCACGAAGTTCGTTAAACTTGCAACGTTTGGTATTTTCGAAGATTTTCGTATGCCATACTCCATAAAAGTCACGAAATACGTTACACTTACAAACTTTGGATTTATAAAGATTTTCGTTTGGTATACTGGATAAAAGTCGCGGAGTTCGTTAAACTTGCAAAATTTGTTTCTTTTGAAAATTTTCGTGTACTATACTACATAAAAGTCACGAAGTTCGTTAAACTTGCAAAACTTAGTCAATTTGAATGTTTTCGTGGGCTATACTACATAAAAATTAGGATATTCGTTAAACTTGCCAACATTGGTATTTATGAAGAGTTTCATATGCTATACTACATTAAGGTCAAGAAGTTCGTTAAACTTGCATTCATTGGTATTTTAGAAGATTTTTGTATGCTATACTACATGAAAGTCAAGAAGTTCGTTAAACTTGCAAACTTTGGTATTTTGGATGCTTTTCGTGAGCTATACTACATAAAAGTTACGAATTTCGTTAAACTTGCAAAATTTGGTCTTTTAAATATTTTCGTGTGCTATACGACGTAAAAGTCACAAAGTTCGTTAAACTTGCAAAGATTGGTATTTAGGAAGATTTTTGTGTGCTATACTACATAAAATTCACGAAGTTCGTTAATTTTGCATACATTGGTATTTTGGAAGATTTTCGTTCGCTATACTACATAATAGTCACGAAATTCGTTAAACTTTCAAAGTTTGGTTTTTTGAAGATTTTCGTGTGTTATACTACATAAAAGTCACGTATTTTGTTAAACTTGAAAAAGTTTGGTATTTTCATAGATTTTCGTGACTTATACTCCATAAATGTCACGAAATACGTTAAACTCACAAACTTTGGTATTTATGAAGATTTTTGTGTGCTATAATGGATAAAAGTCGCGAAGTTCGTTAAACTTGCAAAATTTGGTCCTTTTGAAGATTTTCGTGTACTATACTACATAAAAGTCACGAAGTTCGTTAAACTTGCAAAATTTTGTCCTTTTGAAGATTTTCGTGGGCTATACTACATAAAAATCCACGAAGTTTGTTAAACTTGCAAAATTTGGTATTTTGGAAGATTTCCGTGTGTTATGCTACAAAAACATACATAAAGTTCGTTAAACTTGCATACATTGGAAATTTTTTGTGTGTTATACTTTGTAAAAGTCACAGTTATTTAAACTTACAAAATTTGGTCTTTTTAAAAATTTTCATGCGCTACATTACATAAAAGTCACGAAATTAGTTAAACTTACAAACTTTAGTATTTATTAACATTTATGTGTGCTATACTATGTAAAAGACACGAAGTTCGTTAAACTTGCAAAATTTGGTCTTTTTGAAGGTCTTCGTGTGCTATACTACATAAAAGTCACGATATTCGTTAAACTTGCAAACTTTGGTATTTATGAAGAGTTTCATGTGCTATACTACATTAATGTTAAGAAATTCGTTAAACTTGCATATATTGGTATTTTGGAAGATTTTCGTGTGCTATACTACCTGTAAGTCAAGAAGTTTGTTAATCTTGCAAGCTTTGGTATTTAGGATGATTTTTGTGAGCTATACTACATAAAAGTCACGAATTTCGTTAAACTTGCAAACTTTAGTATTTATGAAGAGTTTCATGTGCTATACTAGATTAATGTCAAGAAGTTCGTTAAACTTGCATAAATTGGTATTTTGGAAGATTTTCGTGTGCTATACTACATGAAAGTCAAGAAGTTCGTTAAACTTGCAAACTCTGGTATTTTGGATGATTTTCGTGAGCTATACTACATAAAAGTCATGAATTTCGTTAAACTTGCAAAATTTGGTCCTTTTGAAGGTTTTCGTGTGCTATACGACGTAAAAGTCACAAAATTCGTTAAACTTGCAAACTTTGGTGTTTTTGAAGATTTTCGTGAGCTATACTACATGAAAGTCACGAAGTTCGTTAAATTTGCAAAATTTGGTCTTTTTTTGAAGGTTTTCATAGGGTATACTACGTAAAAGTCACACAGTTCATTAAACTTGTAAAGTTTGGTATTTTGGAATATTTACGTGTGCTATACTACATAATAGTCACGAAGTTCGTTAAACTTGAATACATAGGTATTTTGGAATTTTTTCGTGTGTTGTTCTACATAAAAGTCACGAAGTTATTTAAACTACATAAAAGTCATGATAATCGTTAAACTTGCAAACTTTGGTATTTATGAACATTTTCGTGTGCTATACTACATATAAGTCACGAAGTTCGTTAAACTTGCATACATTGGTATTTTTTAAGATTTTCGTTTGTTGTACTATGTAATAGTCACGAAGTTCGTTAAACTTGCAAAGTTTATTTTTTTGAATATTTTCGTGTGTTATACTTCATAAAAGTCACGAAGTTCGTTAAACTTGCAACGTTTGGTATTTTCGAAGATTTTCGTATGCCATACTCCATAAAAGTCACGAAATACGTTACACTTACAAACTTTGGATTTATAAAGATTTTCGTTTGCTATACTGGATAAAAGTCGCGAAGTTTGTTAAACTTGCAAAACTTAGTCAATTTGAATATTTTCGTGGGCTATACTACATAAAAGTTAGGATATTCGTTAAACTTGCAAACTTTGGTATTTATGAAGAGTTTCATATGCTATACTACATTAAGTTCAAGAAGTTCGTTAAACTTGCATTCATTGGTATTTTAGAAGATTTTTGTATGCTATACTACATGAAAGTCAAGAAGTTCGTTAAACTTGCAAACTTTGGTATTTTGGATGCTTTTCGTGAGCTATACTACATAAAAGTTACAAATTTCGTTAAACTTGCAAAATTTGGTCTTTTAAATATTTTCGTGTGCTTTACGACGTAAAAGTCACAAAGTTCGTTAAACTTGCAAAGATTGGTATTTTGGAAGATTTTCGTGTGCTATACTACATAAAATTCACGATGTTCGGTAATCTTGCATACATTGGTATTTTGGAAGATTTTCGTTCGCTATACTACATAATAGTCACGAAGTTCGTTAAACTTTCAAAGTTTGGTTTTTTGAAGATTTTCGTGTGTTATACTACATAAAAGTCACGAATTTCGTTAAACTTGAAAAGTTTGGTATTTTCATAGATTTTCGTGACCTATACTCCATAAAAGTCACGAAATACGTTAAACTCACAAACATTGGTATTTATGAAGATTTTTGTGTGCTATACTGGATAAAAGTTGCGACGTTCATTAAACTTGCAAAATTTAGTCCTTTTGAAGATTTTCGTGTACTATACTACATAAAAGTCACGAAGTTCGTTAAACTTGCAAAGTTTAGTCCTTTAGAATATTTTCGTGGGCTATACTACATAAAAATCCACGAAGTTTGTTAAACTTGCAAAATTTGGTATTTTGGAAGATTTCCGTGTGTTATGCTACAAAAATATACATAAACTTCGTTAAACTTGCATACATTGGAAGTTTTTTGTGTGTTATACTTTGTAAAAGTCATAGTTATTTAAACTTACAAAGTTTGGTCTTTTTAAAAATTTTCATGTGCTACAGTACATAAAAGTCACGAAATTAGTTAAACTTACAAACTTTAGTATTTATTAACATTTATGAGTGCTATACTACGTAAAAGACATGAAGTTCGTTAAACTTGCAAATTTTGGTCTTTTTGAAGATCTTTGTGTGCTATCCTACATAAAAATCACGATATTCGTTAAACTTGCAAACTTTGGTATTTATGAAGAGTTTCATGTGCTATACTATATTAATGTTAAGAAGTTCGTTAAACTTGCATACATTTGTATTTTGGAAGATTTTCGTGTGCTATACTACCTGAAAGTCAAGAAGTTCGTTAAACTTGCAAACTTTTGTATTTTGGATGATTTTCGTGGGCTATACTACATAAAAGTCATGAATTTCGTTAAACTTGTAAAATTTGGTCATTTTGAAGGTTTTTGTGTGCTATACGACGTAAAAGTCACGAAGTTCGTTAAACTTGCAAAGTTTGGTATTTTGGAAGATTTTCGTGTGCTATACCACATAAAATGCACGAAGTTCGTTAAACTTGCATACATTGGTATTTTGGAAGATTTTCGTTTGCTATACTACATAATAGTCACGAAGTTCGTTAAACTTGCAAAATTTGGTTTTTTTTGAAGATTTTCGTGTGTTATACTACATAAAAGTCACGAATTTCGTTAAACTTGAAAAGTTTGGTATTTTCGTAGATTTTCGTGTGCTATACTCCATAAAAGTCACGAAATACGTTAAACTCACAAACTTTAGTATTTATGAGGTTTTGTGTGTGCTATACTGGATAAAAGTCGCGAAGTTCGTTAAATTTGCAAAATTTGGTCCTTTTGAAGATTTTCGTGTACTATACTACATAAAAGTCACTGTGTTCGTTAAACTTGCAAAATTTAGTCCTTTTGAAGATTTTCGTGGGCTATACTACATAAAAGCCACGAAGTTTGTTAAACTTGCAAAATTTGGTATTTTGAAAGATTTTAATCTGTTATGCTACAAAACATACATAAAGTTCGTTAAACTTGCTTACATTGGAAGTTTTTCGTTTTTATACTATGTAAAAGTCAATGTTAGTTAAACTTACAAAATTGGGTCTTTTAAAAAAGGCAAAATACCCTTTTTCGTCCCTTAACTTTACCTCGGGGTCCATTTTGGTCCTTTAATTTTTAAAAATTTCAAATAGACCCCTTATCTATTCAAAAGGTGGCACGTTAGTCCTTTCCGTCTGTTTGATGCAAACGGACGTTAGACAGTGTATACGTGGCGTTTGACTCGTACATGTTTTGTACACGTGGCGGGTTACGTGGCATAGGTTGTTACCAAGATCCAGAAAATATTCAAAAATTTTGTCTACACCATGGTTCGAACCGTTGACATCATAGTAAAGGAAAAGCATACTAAACCACTAGGCCAAGCTCATGTTTGTTGAACTTTATATCCTTCTGTAACTACTTGTAGGATTATTATTAGTATTATTACAATTATTATTAAGATTAGTATTATTATTATTATTATTATTATTATTATTATTATTATTATTATTATTATTATTATTATTATTAGTATTACTATTATTATTATTATTACTATTATTATTATTATTACTATTATTACTATTATTATTAGTATTACTATTATTATTATTATTATTATGATTATTATTATTATTATTATTATTAGTATTACTATTATTATTATTAATATTATTATTATTATTATTATTATTATTATTACTATTATTACTATTACTATTATTATTATTATTACTATTATTATTATTATTATTACTATTATTATTATTAATATTATTATTATTATTATTATTATTACTATTATTATTATTATTATTATTATTACTATTATTATTATTATTACTATTATTATTATTACTATTATTATTATTATTACTATTATTATTATTATTATTATTATTATTATTATTACTATTATTATTATTATTATTACTATTATTATTATTATTATTATTATTATTATTATTACTATTATTACTATTATTATTATTATTACTATTATTATTATTATTATTATTATTATTAATATTATTATTACTATTATTATTATTATTACTATTACTATTGTTATTACTATTATTATTATTATTATTATTATTATTATTATTAGTATTATTATTGTTATAAGTATTATTGTTAGTGGTAGTATTATTAGAATTGTGGAATAATAATAAATGGCTACATTATTATTATTATTATTATTATTATTATTATTATTATTGTTGTTGTTGTTATTATTATTATTATTATTATTATTATTATTATTATTATTATTACTATTATTATTATTATTATTACTATTATTACTATTATTATTATTATTACTATTATTATTATTATTACTATTATTACTATTATTATTATTACTATTATTATTATTATTATTATTATTATTATTATTATTATTGCTGAAGTGGTTAAATAAATAGCTGCAGAAGGAATAAAGTTCAACAAACATGAGCTTGGCCTAGTGGTTTAGCATGCTTTTCCTTTACTATGATGTCAATAGTTCGAACCATGGTGTAGACAAATTTTTTAAATATTTTCTGGATCTTGGTAACAACCTATGCCACGTAACCCGCCACGTGTATAAAACATGTACAAGTCAAACGCCACGTATACACTGTCTAACGTCCGTTTGCATCAAACAGACGGAAAGGACTAACGTGCCACCTTTTGAATAGATAAGGGGTCTATTTGAACTTTTTAAAAATTAAAGGACCAAAATGGACCCCGAGGAAAAGTTAACGGACGAAAAAGGGTATTTTGCCTTTAAAAAAAATTCATGTGCTACAGTACATAAAAGTCACGAAATTCGTTAAACTTACAAACTTTGGTATTTGTTAAGATTTATGTGGGCTATACAACGTAAAAGACACGAAGTTCGTTAAACTAGCAAGATTTGGTTTTTTTGAAGATCTTCGTGTGCTATACTACATAAAAGTCATGATATTCTTTAAACTTGCAAACTTTGGTATTTATGAACAGTTTCATGTGCTATACTACAATAATGTCAAGAAGTTCGTTAAACTTGCATACATTGGTGTTTTGGAAGATTTTTGTGTGCTATACTACATGAAAGTCAAGAAGTTCGTTAAACTTGCAAACTTTGGTATTTTGGATGATTTTTGTGAGCTATACTACATAAAATTCACGAATTTCATTAAACTTGCAAAGTTTGGTCCATTAGAAGGTTTTCGTGTGGTATACTACGTAAAAGTCACACAGTTCGTTAAACTTGTAAAGTTTGTATATTGGAAGATTTACGTGTGCTATACTACAAAATAGTCACGAAGTTCGTTAAACTTGAATACATTGGTATTTTGGAATTTTTTCGTGTGTTATTCCACATAAAAGTCACAAAGTTATTTAAACTACATAAAAGTCATGATAATCGTTAAACTTGCAAACTTTGGTATTTATGAACATTTTTGTGTGTTATACTACATACAAGTCACGAACTTCGTTAAACTTGCATACATTGGTATTTTGGAAGATTTTCGTTTGCTATTCTACATAATAGTCACGAAGTTCGTTAAACTTGGAAAGTTTGGCTTTTTTGACGATTTTCGTGTGTTATACTACATAATAGTCACGAAGTTCGTTAAGCTTGCAAAGTTTGGTATTTTCGAAGATTTTTTGTGTGCTATACTCGATAAAAGTCACGAGATACGTTAAACTTACTAACTTTGGTATTTATGAAGATTTTGTGTGCTATACTGAATAAAAGTCGCGAAGTTCGTTAAACTTGCAAAATTTGGTTCTTTTGAAGATTTTCGTGTACTATACTACATAAAAGTCACGAAGTTCGTTAAACTTGCAAAATTTAGTCCTTTTGATGATTTTTGTGGGCAATACTACATAAAAGCCACGAAGTTTGTTAAACTTGCAAAATTTGGTATTTTGGAAGATTTTCGTATGTTATGCTACAAAACATACATAAAGTTCGTTAAACTTGCATACATTGGAAGTTTTTTGTTTTTATATTATGTAAAAGTCACAGTTATTTAAACTTACAAAATTTAGTCTTTTTAAATATTTTCATGTGCTACAGTACATAAAAGTCACGAAATTCGTTAAACTTACAAACTTTGGTATTTATTAAGATTTATGCGTGCTATACTATATAAAAGACACGAAGTTCGTTAAACTTGCAAAATTTGATCTTTTTGAAGATCTTCGTGTGCTATACTACATAAAAGTCACGATATTCGTTAAACTTGCAAACTTTGGTATTTATGAAGAGTTTCATGTGCTATACTACATTAATGTCAAGAAGTTCGTTGAACTTGCATACATTGGTATTTAGAAAGATTTTTGTGTTCTATACTACAAGAAAGTCAAGAAATTCGTTAAACTTGCAATTTTTGGTATTTTGGATGATTTTCGTGAGCTATACTACATGAAAGTCACAAATTTCGTTAAACTTGCAAAGTTTAGTTTTTTCGAAGATTTTTCGTGTGCTATACTACATAAAAGTTATGAAATACGTTAAACTTACTAACTTTGGTATTTATGAAGATAATCATGTGCTATACTAGATAAAAGTCGTGAAGCTCATTAAACTTGCAATATTTGGTCCTTTTGAAGATTTCCGTGTACTTATACTACATAAAAGTCATGAAGTTCGTTAAACTTGCAAAATTTAGTCCTTTTGAAGATTTTCGTGGGCTATACTACATAAAAGCCACGAAGTTTGTTAAACTTGCAAAATTTGGTATTTTGAAAGATTTTCGTTTGGTATACTACGTAAAAGTCACACAGTTCCTTAAACTTGTAAAGTTTGGTATTTTGGAAGATTTACGTGTGCTATACTACATAATAGTCACGAAGTTCGTTAAACTTGAATACATTGGTATTTTGGAATTTTTTCGTGTGTTATTCCACATAAAAGTCACGAAGTTATTTAAACTACATAAAAGTCATGATGTTCGTTAAACTTGCAAACTTTGGTATTTATGAACATTTTCGTGTTCTATACTACATAAAAGTCACGAAGTTCGTTAAACTTGCATACATTGGTATTTTGGAAGATTTTCGTTTGCTATTCTACATAATAGTCACGAAGTTCGTTAAACTTGGAAAGTTTGGCTTTTTTGAAGATTTTCGTGTGTTATACTACATAATAGTCACGAAGTTCGTTAAACTTGCAAAGTTATGTATTTTCGAAGATTTTTTGTGTGCTATACTGGATAAAAGTTGTAACACCATTCTAAACCCCGCAGAAATTAATAAAATAATTCAGATTAAAACATGAAAAAAAGGGTGTCACAATTCAATTTAAACCAATTTATCATAAATCAATTGTCATGCTTCACTTAGGAAAGAATCATCAATTTAACAAAATCATGTTTCTACACAGCGGAACATTAATCAACAGATAAGCATACCATCATATATGCAATATCTCACAAAATTAGTCCGATAACAACAAAATAGAGTATCATCACAAACTCTAAACTAGCGTTTCCCCCAGTGTTACAATGTAAGAGCATGACACCTGATGCTATACTAACACACTGACTTATGAGCTAATCCTCACCAAGTCGAAAGCCGCTATCGTCAATCTGAAATTATCAACAGTAAGGGTGAGTCTCATCACAATTAACAAATATTATTGCATCATAAATAATAACACCTCATAGTCATATTATCCACTCAATTTCATCTTATTCAGATTATCAGGAAACATCCATTATTTACACAAACGTCAACAGAATACATCGTTCAAACCTATAATTATACTCATCATTCAAGTCACACTAATCACGCATATGTATGAACTGGAACTATGCATGTGGTACCAATCCTCATCAATGGGAATAACCCACCGACCGATCTCTCATCATCCAGATACGGCCCTGCCAGCATAAATTCCGCACGATGGGAATTATGCCCTTCACTGAATCCACCCTCATTCGGATTCAGCCCGCAAACATATGATTATGAATGAATGCAAACATATATGAAACATACTTATACCATCGTCAAGTCTATAAGTAACATCATCCAATACTCAAACCATCACCATCATCATCATTATCATCAAAGTATGTTTATATACATTAGCATCTTTCAAATACAATCAATCATCATCATCATCATCAAGAACATACATGTATTCACATCAATCCTCATTCATCATCATCCATAAAGAACATACATGTATTCAAATCTTCCAACACAAATCAATCATCATTATATAATTCTCAACAATCATCACATAATCATGTTTTCAAACACATCTTATATTGTCACATTTCATCATATATGTCAACAATCCATCATCCATCAAACTAACAAAATGTTCACATCATATTCATATCCTCGCATAGAATATTTTATAAACTTCACCATTCAATTAAATAAATCATCATACGACTCATATTTTAAACATAGCATGTATTAACACATCTCATCACATGTAGGTACAATACATCCTTCAACAAGCAATTAAATAATAGTTTAAAATAATTAATTTATACCTCATTTCATCATCTAAACAGATAGATTATTTCATAAGGTGCGTCACACTCGAAACGGCACTAAAAACAGGTTTACGATTTGAAAATTATCCATCTTTAAAATTTTTCCAAAACAGCTATCACTAACAGCACGCGGCGCCAACAAGGTTCGCGGCGCGAACTGAGCGAATCAATTTTCCTTGATCATTCTGCCAAGCAGTTCGCGGCGCCAAAACTAGGATTCGGCGCGAACTAGCAATTTCATAGATTCTCAGGCCTGCGACAGACCCTGTTGTCATACCCCAATTTTTGACCCTAAGATCATACATCATTTGCATATCAATCATCAATCAAGAGTTTCATCTTAAAGCTCTACTCTCGGTGTTATGCTCACTTCATCTATAAGAGGGATCATCGAACACCAATGTTTTTTTACTGGTATTTTGGAATATTTTCGTTAGCTATACTACATAATAGTTACGAAGTTCGTTAAACTTGCAAAGTTTGGTTTTTTTGAAGATTTTCGTGTGTTACTACATAAAAGTCACGAAGTTCGATAAACTTGCAAAGTTTGGTATTTTCGAAGATTTTTGTGTGCTACACTTCATAAAAGTCACGAAATACGTTAAACTTACAAACTTTGGTATTTATGAAGATTTTTGTGTGCTATACTAGATAAAAGTCGCGAAGTTCGTTAAACTTGCAAAATTTGGTCCTTTTGAAGATTTTCGTGTACTATACTACATAAAAGTCACGAAGTTCGTTAAACTTGCAAAATTTAGTCCTTTTGAAGATTTTTGTGGGCTATACTACATAAAAGGCACGAAGATTGTTAAACTTGCAAAATTTAGTATTTTGGAAGATTTTCGTGTGTTATGCTACAAAACATACATAAAGTTCCTTAAACTTGCATACATTGGAAGTTTTTTGTGTGTTATACTATGTAAAACTCACACTTATTGAAACTTACAAAATTTCGTCTTTTTAAAAATTTTCATGTGCTACAGTACATAAAAGTCACGAAATTCGTTAAACTTACAAACTTTGGTATTTATTAAGATTTATGTGTGCTATACTACGTAAAAGACGAAATTTGTTAAACTTGCAAAATTTAGTATTTTGGAAGATTTTCGTGTGTTATGCTAAAAAACATACATAAAGTTCCTTAAACTTGCATACATTGGAAGTTTTTTGTGTGTTATACTATGTAAAACTCACACTTATTGAAACTTACAAAATTTCGTCTTTTTAAAAATTTTCATGTGATACAGTACATAAAAGTCACGAAATTCGTTAAACTTACAAACTTTGGTATTTATTAAGATTTATGTGTGCTATACTACGTAAAAGACACGAAGTTCGTTAAACTTGCACAATTTGGTCTTTTTGTAGATCTTCGTGTGCTATACTACATAAAAGTCACGATATTCGTTAAACTTATAAATTTTTGTATTTATGAAGAGTTTCATGTGCTATACTACATTAATGTCAAGAATTTCGTTAAACTTACATACATTGGTATTTTGGAAGATTTTCGTTTGCTATACTACAAGTAAGTCAAGAAGTTCGTTAAACTTTGGTATTTTGGAAGATTTTCATGAGCTATACTACATAAATGTCACGAATTTCATTAAACTTGCAAAATTTGGTCCTTTTGAAGGTTTTCGTGTGCAATACGACGTAAAAGTCACGAAGTTCGTTAAACTTGCAAAGTTTGGTATTTTGGAAGATTTTCACGTGATATACTACATAAAATTCCCGAAGTTCGTTAAACTTGAATACATTGGTATTTTGGAAGTTTTTCGTGTGTTATACTACATAAAAGTCACGAAGTTAGTTAAACTACATAAAAGTCATGATAATCGTTAAACTTGAAAACTTTGGTATTTATTAACATTTTAGTGTGCTATACTACATACAAGTCACGAAGTTTGTTAAACTTGCATACATTGGTGTTTTGGAAGATTTTCGTTTGCTATACTACATAGTAGTTACGAAGTTCGTTAAACTTGCAAAGTTTGGTTTTTTTGAAGATTTTCGTGTGTTACTACATAAAAGTCACGAAGTTTGTTAAACTTGCAAAGTTTGGTATTTTCGAAGATACCGGAAATTTTGAAAATATACCAAAAATTTTGAAAAAATTACCAGATTTTTCAAAATTTTCAGTATATTTTTGTCTAAAAAAATTGTACTACCAGAAATTTCAACTTTCTGATAGTACAAAAAAAAAAATTTTGTGACAAATATGTACCGGAAATTTAAAAATTTCATGCTTCGCCCCATTAACTTATTCAAGGATAACTTTAAAATAAATAAATATGGGGTGGCATGTATAATAAAATAGGTGGCATGTTAAATCTCCTCTTAGTTAATCTCTCACCTAAACTGTAAACTGCTTCCTTTGTGGATGATGACTTTATTAATAGACAATTTTTTATCCATCCTCATGGGGTGAAAATCTCTGCTGGGAACCCCAAAATACCCTTCGGAGATGCATCTTTGAAAAAATTGGATTTTTGATTAATTTGAAGATGCATCTCCAAAAACACCCCAAAAAATTGGGATTTTAGTTAATTCGGATATGCATATAAAAAAAACCCAAAAAATGATCAGAAGTTTTTTCGGATATGCATATCTGAAAAAATCCTTAAAAATTGAAAATTTTAAGATATTAATTAATTCTGATATCATAAAATTGATATAATTCATAAGTTATGAATAATAATAAGAATGATAATTATACGGTTAATAATAATAATTATGATATTTCTATTATAATTCCAATTATAAATTAAAAAATAAAATCATAAAAATTTAATTATTTTTTGATAAATTTCATATTAATAATTACTAAAATTATAACTAATACACAACAATTATGATTATATAAAAAATAAATACATTAATAATTATTCAACAAAAATTTAAAATAAAAGAGATCAAGTAAGAATAAAATTATTTACTACTTTATTCATATTTTAATATAAATTTCGTATTAGATAATTTTTCAAAATAAATAAAAATTACAAATATAAAAATTATTTTAATAATCACTACAAAAAATAAGCTCTGTAGCGACGTGATTCCCATGCCCCAAAATGGAATATCACGTCACAACACAAAATTAGCGACGTGGATATATATGTCGCTTGGGAGAGCATGGCAACTTGGTTGTGTCGTGATTCTCACGTCACTAAATAGTGACATGAAAATCACGTCGCAACGTGATGCACAGACACCAACACATTTTTTCTGTTGGAACAGACAACGCCAGGAAAAAGCAGAAAGGTACAAAACACGGAGAAGTTTTATGCCGTGGTAAACATGACACAAGTTAGCGACGTGGTAATCATTTCACAAACTTTCTGATTAATTTAAGATAGTGGCGATGTGATACACATGTCACAAATTAGTGACATGTATAACACGTCACAAACGTTAATTTTTAAAAATAAAATAAAATTATTATTACTATTATAAAAAAGGTTTTATTATTAATATTTTTTATTCAAAATTAATAAATATTAATAAAAATATTTATTTAATTGAAATAATAGTAATAAACAAAATGCTATAATATAATAAACAAAATACAAAAATATATTGAATTTATAATATAATAAACAAAAAGTTACATAAAATTAGATTATCCTACACAATTTCAAATTTAAATAAAAATAAAATTAATCCTAAGGGTCATCTGGATCGGGAAAATCCTCAAGGTTCATATCTTCATCATCATTCTCTCGCTCATTTCCAACCACTCATACATTTCCACCAAACGGTTGACTACCACTTCTTTGTTGGAATTGCATAAATAATCGCATTTGCTGCTCCATCTCTGCTTGCCTTTTCGCCATTGCCTCTATTTGTTGTTGTTGCCCCTCCATTTGCGCTTTTAGCGCCGCCTCACGTTGCGCTTGCTCATCCATTTGGGATTTTAGCACCGCCTCACGTTGCGCTGACTCACATCTCGCCTCAGTTAGGGCCAATTGTCTTATTGTTTCCATTACTTGCAGTGTCAATTGTGCTGGACGTGACGATCCTTCCCAATCTCTAACTATTTGAAATAAAGTTCTATCCCCACTTCTCAAGCTTCCCGCCAAATTTTCACCACCAAAAAAACATCCATTAGGCCCTTTTCCGCCAACGACTTCATTTCAAATATAAAAATCAACATCTGGATGAAGCGGTTCTCTTTCTCCAGGAGTATATTTGGGATTATTGACCAAAAATGTTACGAGCAATGTTTGATAATCCTCCTTCACAAAAAAAAAATTAAGTATTTAACTTAAATTAAAATATATTAAATAATAAAATGAAAATTAGTTGTCATGTGATTTTTATGCAACAACATCAGAGTAGCCACACGAAAATCACGCCGCAACTTTTTTAGTTGCCACGTGAAAATCATACCACAACTTTTTTAGTTGCTACGTGAAAATCACATCACAAAATTGCCATTAAATATAAAAAATATAATAATAATTGAATAACTTACCAAAGCGTTTCGTGTATGCTCATCAACATAATCACCCGATTTTTTTGTCCGAGTTTCCAATACGCGAGGTCCCAAAATATACTTCTTTGTGTCCAATTGTGTTCGACCCCGTATCCTGGAATTCTACATGCTTTACTAATATCTGTGAATTTTGGTAGGTGAAAAACTTTGTCCCATAATGCACCCGGTGACAATCGGGACGGAGGAAGATCTTTTACCACTTCGTATTTTTTGAAATCTGTCTTGTTTCTTCGATAGGTATGATTTCTTGGTAGGAATCTTCGATGACAGTCAAACCACGAGCTCTTCCCCCCTTTATCTAACGTAAACGCCTTAGAATATCCCATGCAATGCAGACAACCCATTTTGCCATGTGTACCCCAACCAGACAACATGCCATATGCTGGAAAGTCGTTAATGGTCCACATCAAGGCTGCTCGCAAAGAAAAGTTTTTTTTACATGATATATCATAGGTGCATTCTCTAATCCACAATCTTTTCAAATCATCAATTAGAGGTTGTAAGTACACATCAATTCCAGCTTTTGGACTCGACGGTCCTGGAATGCTACATGTCAGAAACATGTACGGTTTTTTCATGCAAATCTTAGGAGGGAGGTTGTAAGGGCTTACAATAACTGGCCAACAAGAATATGTAGTTCCAGACCCTTGGACATATGGAGTAAATCTATCAGAGCATAATCCGAGCCTGACATTTCTAGGTTCTGCGGCAAAATCAGGATGTATTCGATCAAAGTGCTTCCAAGCCTCGCCATCAGATGGATGTCGCATAGTGCCTGGACTTGTTTTATTTGTATGATGCCATGTCATATGACTTGCACTGTGCATTGAAGCAAACATTCTTTTTAACCTTGGTATAATCGGAAGATAAAACATGGACTTCACTGCTACACGTGTTTGCTTATGATTAGCAGCTTTACTTTGAATTTGATATCTTGGACTCTCACAGAAATTACATTCCTCCAACAATCCATCATTAGTACCAAACTCATTATCATAAAACAACATGCAACCATTAATGCAACAATCAATTTTTCTTACACTTAAACCTAACTTCGACACCAACTTCTTTGCATCATTAAAAGTTGTAGGCAAGTTGTCTTTCATAGGAGTCGAGTCCAACATCATTTTTGTGAAGAATTCCAAACACTAATCAGGAACATTCTAATTTGCCTTGGCAGCCAATAATCTAACACACATTGATAATTTTGAGTACGACGACCCCTCAAACAAAGGTATATTCATCTCATTCAACAATTGATAAAATCTTTGCGCTTCCTCATTCGCAACCTCTTCCCCATCAAAATCTTCGGGTTGATCATAGGTCACATTCACACCCAAAGCTTCCTCAACCATGTCACCGATCAGATTAAAGTTTTTCTCATATTCCATAGTCGGTCTACTATTTGAAGCATGCGAATTGCTAGTCTTTGGCACGTTCATCGGCAGTTTTTCACCATTAGACGTCCAAACCCAGTAATTATTAATGAAACCCCTTCTATGTAAATGACGTGTTACTTCCTCTGGATCACTAATTATACGTCTACATTCACATTTAAGACAAGGACACCTAACCCCCCTTCGCTCCGACAACATTCCTGAACAAATGCCCACTTGATAAACCCATCAACCCCTTCTATGAAATTTGGTTTAAGTGCACGTCTTCCTGGTTCCAATCTATCGTACATCCAACTACGATAGTACAGATAATATTCCATACTGCATATTTGTACAATCATACAATTTCATATGAGTAAATTTTTAACTATATAATATATGCTCAACTAATACATTTTATACTATTACAATATATACTACAAATAATAACATATTTTTTAAAATACAAATACTACAAATAATACATATAATAATATTATGTGTTTGTTTTAAATACATATTTAATAAAATATTTTTAATACATAACTATTATTTTTTATTTTTTTAAAGTTTTATTCTAATATAATAAAAATAGATATTAATACAAAATTTCACAATCTACATTATTAGTCTATATTATATGCTTCAAATAATAAAACATTTTTAAATACAAATATTACAATTAATAAATATAATAATATTATGTGTTTGTTTTAAATTCATTTAATAGAATATTTTAACTACATAACTATCATTTTTTTATTAAAAAACAATTAATGTTTTTATTTCTTTTTTACCTTTTAAACATAATAACATACTAAATTATAAATATTACATTTTCTTTTTTACCAATATATATATATATATATATATATATATATATATATATATATATATATATATATATATATATTTATTATAAATTTTGTTTATCATTTAATTTTTTTCTTACCATTTAAACATATTAAATATTTTATTTTCCATTAACAAATAGATATTCTGCTTTAAAAAATAATAATATAATATAAATTTCGTTTTACCTAATAAAAAATTTAAATATTCAGTCTTAAAATAATATTCTGTTTTAAAAAATTTAATATAATATAAATTATATTACATATTCTATAATTTAAGTTTTACCTAAAAATAAATTTTACAAAACAAAATACATAATATATATTCTGTTTTAAAAATAGAATCTATTTTAAATATTATGTTTTAAAAAGATAATCTATTTTAAATATAATATACATATTCTGTTTGAAAATAATAATAATAATAATAATAATAATAATAATATAAATTATATTAACTATTTTAAAAAATAAATTTTCGATTTACCTAATACCAACTTATATTCTGTTTAAAAAAATATATAATATAAATTATATTAACTAATATTAACTATTATTATTTAGTTTTACCTAATAATAAATTTTACAAAATAAAAAAAAAACATAATATTTCAAAACAAACTAATATTTGTCAAATTTTAAAACAAATAAATATAATATCTAAAAATCAAGCAACAATCCAAATAATATATCAAAATTGAAATTGCAAATATACCTCTTCTTCAATCTCCTTCAATCTTTGTCCAATCTTTCTTTAAATCTCTTCAATATTCTTTAATCTTCTTCACTTCAATACTTAAAGAAAAAAATTAACAGAAATTAAATACCTAAATTAGTATAAATAATATTTGAAGAAGAAAATACAGCAATAAGAATATTATAAGAGTAACATACCTTTATAGAAATTGCAATGGAAGAAGAAAAAGGAAAGGATTAAGGGAAGAAGAGGAATAGAGGGAAATGTGAGGGGAGGAATTTGAGAAACGGTGAGAGGAAAAAATGTAAACTTTCTGAGATTTGGGAACGATGAAGGTGTTATATATAAGGTTGGCAGCGATGTGGAATTCACGCCACAATTTACCCACGTGGAACCCACGTCGCAACAATCAAACGGTCATATGCAATTACTGTTACTCCTGCATGCCATTCCCTGCACACAGTCAAGTCAAATGCCCTCTTAAAGTGTTGCGACGTGTTTTACTCATCACAACGTGAAATTTGTAAATTTAAGTTTCACTCTTAAACTACTTTGCAGATTTCAGGGCGCGAGGTTTTACTTTTATTTATTGGGATATAGCGACGTGGTTATCAAGATGCTAGTCAGCGAAGTGAAAATCACGTCGCAACTTCTCAACGGTCAAAACTTTGTCACATGACAAACATTACGCTAGTTGCAACATGGTTAGCATTACGCTACAGGCCAAAGAATATTTTCATTAATTGCCTTTTCGGAGTCAAGTCAGAACCAAGTCAAGTCGTGAACATGCTTTTTCTTACACAAACGTTGCGACGTGGAATCCACTACACAATACAATATTTCAAAATTTGAAAAAATCCCTCCATCAGATTGTTAGAGTTTTTAAATTAATTTAAGTGTAGCGACGTTTCTTCCATGTCGCAAATATATTTTTTTTATAAAAAAACTCTTACTCCCACCATCTTTACGTTATTTTCAATATTTTATTAGTAAACGTGGTAGTGACGTGTCATTCACATCGCAACTACCATTTTTTAGCCATATATTTACCACGTCACAAATTCACGTGAGTAGGGACAACATTTCTTGTAGTGAATTAATTATGATTAAAAATCATTTTTTATTTAGTTTAAAAAAATTACAAGATTTTGTCTTAATTTTATTTAGTGAATAAATTATATATTTAATTTTATATAATTCAAAATTTACTTATGAAATATAATAAGAATATTTTTCATACTTTTTAACTATAAAATTGTTTTTGAAAATTAGTTAATGAAATGATTTTTTTTGTATCATAAAAAAATAGTAAATAAATATTTGTATTATTAATAATTTTATAAATAAAAATAAGGTGTTATTTTAAATAATTATTAGACTAATATTATTATTATATCTTGATTATAATGATATATATATATATATATATATATATATATAATACATTTTAATTATTATAATTAATTATAATATTAATTGTATTGATTCGGAAGTGCATCTCCGAAGACACCCCTTTTCCAAGAAAATTTCAAGACAAAAAATTCGAATATTTCGGATATGCATCTCCGAAGACACCCGTTTTCCAAAAAAAAATAATGTTTTCGGAAGTGCATCCCTGTAGTCACATTTTTTCTAAAAAAAATATTTTCGAATATGCATTTTTAAAATAATCCTTTTTTTCAAAAATAATGTATTCGAAAATGCACTTTTTAAAATATAAGAATATTTAAAAAAATTTGTCGCGGATTCCTAAAGAGGTAAGGATAGATAAAGAAATTGTCTTATTAATATTGAACTAATACCACCGAACTTACTTTGCACTAATTGGACATATAGTAAGTCCAATAAGATGCCTATAAATAAAATAAAATAAATAAACAAAAGCCAAAGCCGTTTATATATTTGCTTTTGCCACCCAATATATTTAACAATATTTGTTGTTTTGATGACAATCATAGAGTTTTCCCCAACGTTTTTATTTTAAAATTTTTTCCAACTAGTTTTCCTTGCCGTCCTAATGAAAAAACAAGTAGCAAAACAACATCAGCAAAACTCAATTTTTTCCCCTACACGTCTCTCTCTAATATTTCATCTATAATAAAGCTTTCTTCTAACCTATCATGGCTAAAAAATTTATTCAAACAACACTTCCCTTTGTTTCACATGGCTTCCAACAACATTAAAATTCACGAACATTTAAAGGTTGTTCCAACATCATCAACTCAAATAACAAAAACAACAACTCCTCTCACTTACTTTGATAGATTTTGGCTAAGGTTTCATCCAGTTGAACGTGACTTCTTTTACAACCTCCCAAATTCACAATCACACCCCTCTTTCTTCTTTCAAAATAATGTAAAACGAAGATTTCTTGTAGTGGAATGGGTTATCAGATATCTCCTCAAATACATGTTTGCAAAAAATCTTACATGAAAATCTCGAGGTCTCTTGCTATTCTCTAGGAGGTGCTTAACATGGAAGTTGGTTATTCAAAAAGTTCTTTTTTAAGTATTAGTTTTAAAGTAAGCATTACACTAGTACAAATATAACAATATAATTTTAAAATTTACACCCGATATACTAAAAACGGGTGTAAATGAGAAATACGGTGACAATTTTGTAAATAAAATGTCAATTTAAGTATTATCAGGTGACAATATACACCCTATTTTCTAAAAACGGGTTTAAATTAAAAATATTATTATAATCAAATCTCAATTACTCCCTTTAAACTAAAAAACGGGTGTAAATTTATATAATTTTTTTTTATAACTAAAAATATGTAATCTATGTGACATAGAAATAATTTAAATATTATTTCACAAATTAATGAATGAATATTAATAGGTTTAAATTTATTAGGCCAATAAAATTCATTGAACATTATATTAAAACTCTTTATTAGATCAAACATTATACTTAAACATTAAGATAATAAAAAAATTTCTCTTCTACTTTTTCACAAAACCCATTTTTCAATCAACAAGTTTTCATCGCATGCATTTCAAGAAATCCTTTTCCACTACATTTCGCGTTTCGAGGGTTTCCATCGCATGCATTTCGAAGTTTGAAGCTCTCTTCTGTGACGAAGTTCGAACTAAATCCAAGTGTTTGACACCCTTCCGTGACGAAGCTCTCTTCTTCTCCACACTCGTTCAGACACCCTTCTGTGACGAAGCTCTCTTCTTCTCCAACACCGCTCATTTGCTCACTCGCTCACTCTCACTTCACCGAAGCTAAGAGGAAACCATTTCGTACTGACGATAACAAGCTGAGAGGAAACCATTTCATAGTGGCGACATTGGTAAGCTGAATAATTAGGGTTTTATACTTTGAGCGACATTGGTAGCTGAAGAATTAGGGTTTTATACTCACAAATTAGTTCCTATTGTTTGAAATGAATTTGTTTGGAATGTGTAATTTTGTTTGAAATGAATTTGTTTGAAATGAAGTCTTTGACAGTGTGGTTTAGCTCTGCAATTCACATCAATGTTTAATCACATATTGAAATGTTACTAAAATTCATCTGAAAATGTATATATACCTCATTTTGTATGCAAGTTCTATATTATGTAGTCTAGCAAATGTCAATTCCTAATGATTTTATGCACGAGTTACTGTTTTTTTTTTGTACTTCGCTATTGAAATCATGTTTAAATTTGGTATTCTGAACTTTACAACTTACATCTTTATTGTATCTTCTGCTTTGATCTTACTTGTGTGTGTCTAAAGGAATAGAGGCATTTGAATTTTTCTTTCTGAAATGATTGATCTTGCAGTCAATTAGTTTGTTCATCATGATTGTGTATTTTCACTGCATTGATCTCAGTTTTATTCTTTTTTCCCCCTAAATATTTTCAGAAATTGCCCCATTGATTTGAAGGAGGCAGTTTCTAGTGTAATATTTGCAACTCCAAGATGTTCGGACATACCTAAGCTCGCGGATGTGAAGAAGCATATGGCTTCAAAGTATGGAAAAGAATTTGTCTCTGCAGCAGTTGAATTGCGCCCTGACTGTGGTGTAAATCGCTTGGCAAGTTTCTTTACCTACTTGATGTTGAATAGGATCATGCTGAAGATCGTTTTGTGCCTTTTTTTTTTCTAATTTAGTGTTTTCTTTTCAGTTGGTTGAGAAATTTTCTGCTAAAGCCCCTGATGGTCCAACCAACCAAGATAAAAGTACTGACTGCAATAGCTGAGGACCATAACATCAAATGGGAGCCCAAATCATTTGGAGACAATGATACAAAGGCCTCTCAAGACTTACTGGTAAGCTTTGTTTATTCTGGATTTTCTATAGTTCCTTTGTAAGTGTGTAATGGTGGGTTTGCATGGGTATTTAACTTTAACATCTCATGGTGGTTAATTCCATACTACTTGATTGTCCTGAGAATTCGGGTACACTTTGTTGAAATAAAACAAATCGGTTCAATTGATATACATATATACCAGTTCAGTCCGGTTCAATATATATAGAAGTAGCTCAGTTCAGTCTAGGAAATATAAATTAAATCGGTTTGAATTGGTGTCTAGAACCGGTCACCGGTTTAAAGTACCGATCGGGTCTGGTTCTTAGTTAACTAGATGTCTAGAACCAGCTCTGTTATTTTTTTTTACCCGCCCAAAGTACTCCTGATATGATGTCATGCTATTTTAAAGAATAATGTAATTCTTATAAAGAATAATACCAAATTGGTCTTGCCTAAATTTAAGTGTTACAAAATGTTTTGAGATATTACCGGGACATCCCAAGCTGATTGTGCTGTTCTCATCATTGATTTCACTACTGGTGGTTTTGAGGCTGGTATTTCAAAGGACGGTTAGACCCGTGAACATGCTCTCGTTGCTTTCACTCTTGGTGTGAGGCAAATGATTTGTTGTTGCAACAAGGTAATTTTCAGTTTCAGCTTTTGAATAATTCTATATTCTCATAACTAATTTATAGATAACAATGATCATATGAGAGATGATGAAATAGATGAAGATTGGAAAACATTTTTGGTTACATATACTGGTGATGATGATGATGAAATGGATGAAGATTATAGGTTCTTTTTGGCTACATATAATTCTGAGATTGAAACAGATTGTGCTAGTAATCATAGTGGTGGTTCAAACATTGGTAGTGATGAAACGGATGAAGAATATAGATCCTTTTTAGCTACATATGATCCTGATGTTGAAAATGACAGTGCTGGTAATCAAAGTGGTGGTTCAAATATTGGCAATGATGAAACAGATGCGGAATACATATCGTTTTTAGCTACATATGATCCTAATGTTGAAAATGACAGTGCTGGTAATCAAAGTGGTGGTTCAAATATTGGCAATGATGAAATAGATGCGGAATACATATCGTTTTTAGCTGATCCTGCTGTTGAAAATGATAGTGTTGGTAATCGAAGTGGTGGTTCAAATGTTGACGTCAACTTAGGCAACAACAATGTCAAGAAGGAAATAGAAGAAGGCTACAATTGTTTTTCAAATCAATTTGTTCCTGATTATATTAGCAACAGGGTTCATGTTGATGAAGATGATCGGTTATTAAGAAAAAGTTTTAGTGTTGGGAAAAGCACATTACTTTCTAATCAAGAATTTGATACCCCTAAAATGCAACGTGTTGTTGATGAAGATTATAAACAAATCCTTAATTCTGGGAGGGTTGTTGGTGGTGATTTTGTCTATGGTTCTTTTATGAATGCCAATGACACATCCAATGTGAAAGATGAACGTAATTCCTCTGATTCAGATCTAATTGTTTTGGAATCTTGTCCATATTGTGAAAACACCCCTTTCAAATCTTCAAAAGCATATGATTCATCTGTAAGTGTCTTCAACTTACTTCAAGCAATGTATACGTAATAGTCATATCTTGCAAATTGTCCACAAACATATATACATTATTCAAAAACTTATTTTATTTTAAGTTGCAAACAGTTAATTTTTAACTCTTTTCATAACACGTATTTATGATCTGTGTGTTTAGTGTTTTGGAGAAGAAATGCACCCGAAAGACAACAAGCAAATGACTTGTATTTATCATTCTCAATTTCGGAAAAGACTTGTGGAATATCTTGATAGGCCTTATGACTATGAAGAGTATAAATCTCTTCTTGCTAAAGCAAATGAACGAAGGCAAAAGGAACGTCATTTAGAAACACGGCAGGGGGTGATTGAGTCATATCACTGTGGAGGTGTCACCAAATCGCATCTTGATTCGCACCCTGGTAGGTCCATATTTTCTCTTGTATTCTCCATTTTGTGGTTTGTGCTAGTTTTTTTGGTAGCTTTTACTTTTGGATTTTCAACTTCTATTCTCGATATCGCTCAACTCTTTCTATGCTCAATCTGATTTCAGACCTCTATCAAATATTTGTTTCCTAATTGTGCAGATGTAGCCAAAGCTATTGCCATGGAGTCCAAGGAAAATCGTATTTTGTTTCTCTTGCGTGGATTTTTTTTCTGGATACAAGTAAGTAAATAGATTCATGTACATTTTTGTACATTTTGTTCGGTGCATTGTTACATGATTCATCATTTAATGTTTTGTTTCTAATACCAGTGAATGTGAGTTTTTTTTTTGTATAGATTTTTTCTGGATACAAGTATTACCATTTCATTTTATGATACGACGCGGTTGGTTGATATGGAGCACCTTACTGCCCACCACCAGCGGCTTTTAGTAGAGTTTTGCAGGTAAATTACGATTTTATACTTCTGAACCTCTATGAAAAGAAGTCGTCTTAAGATATATAATATCGAAGTAACAAAGCTTTATTCTGTAGTTTGGTGATGCCAGTGGTATACAATCGCCAATATCATTCGGTGGTTTTGGGAGTTTATTAAGACATCTAGGGGGACGGTCAGCGGGTACGCCTTTCTATGATATCTGTTGCATTGTTTTTGGATACAATTGACTTGTTTTTACGATCGGTTATCACTTTGCGAATGAAGGAATAATGAAGCAATCAGTGGTGATTATCTTGACTTGCACAACTTGTCTTTGTTGAATCCATACATGGTATGTTTCTGCATTCTTTAAATGGTTTGACTAATTCATCAACCTTTTGTAAAACCAAGTACTGGTATTTTTGCTTAATGCAGCCCAACTTGAGTGCTTCATGGTTGTTCCAAAAAGGAATGTCAGCGAAGCAACAGTCCCATGATGTTCTTGAAGATTTTATCAATGAACTTCTTTATGCCAATTTTAGTTGTATGCAGGTAGTTCATCTCACTCATCACTTGAGGTTTATTGTCTTTAAGACATCATCACCACGCTATCTATAATGTATATAGCTATCTTCTTTCTAATAGCTCCAAACCTACATCATGAAGATTACGTATATTTTTACTTTTTTATTTATTTCATTTATATAATTTTCATTAAAAAAAATGAAGTTTATTCCATCATTGTTTATTTTTCAACTAATTGCATATCATCATCTTATCTATCTATTCTACCTCCCAGTCCCTACCTTGTTGACCTAAAATCAAAGGTCCAAAATCCACTAACTTTTCAATCATTTAAACCTTAACCGTTATTCTTGAGTCACATGTTCATATTAGATTCCACCATAGACCTTGAAATTTCAAAAACCATTCAATTCAAAAATTTAACACAGATTTGATTTCTCTGAGGTTCAATAATTCTTATTTTTAACATTAAATATAACATGATTTGTTACCTCGACAAGACACCATTTTATCCTCAATATTTGATCTTCACTCTTGACTTGTAACTATCAAGTATCAACCTTATTTCATTCCTTTTCAATTCAATTTTCAATAATAACTGAAAAAGAAAAAAAAACTCGGTTTGTCACAAGAAAGTTCTCATAGGAACCTCGTGATTTTTCATCTGCTGAACCGTTTCCGTCACGTCAAAGTTTGTTTTCTTTATAGTCTTATAAAGTGTCCACTATTAGTTACAAAGAGAGGGAAAAAAACGGTTTCTTGTTTCTTGTTTTTTGTTTCTTTGAATTGTTGCTCTCAAAGAAGGTTTTGGTGGAGATGAATCATTCTGGAGGTGAAAGTGATCATAACAGAAAGTTAGTTGAAGTTACCAAGGACAAGAATGGAATAGGCCATGTCGTTCTTCGAAACCCTCGAGGAGCTTCGGCAACGGTTACATTCTCTTAACTCTTTCAATTTTTCAAGTTTTGAATTTGATTGATGATGCTAGCGTGTGTTGTGTGTGATTCTTTCAGGTTAGCTTGCACGGAGGGCAAGTTCTTTCGTGGAAAACGGAACGCGGCGAAGAGTTGTTGTTTTCTAGTACTAAGGTAGATCAAGATTAGGTTTTTCAATTTGATTTCTCAACAGATTTTGGAATATAAAATGTTACAATTTTTTATCAGGCAATCTTTAGTCCTCCGAAACCGGTCCGAGGAGGAATCCCAATCTGTTTTCCACAGGTAATTTTACCGATACTAGTACTATTAATTAACACCTGAATCCACCCAAACCAAAACCAACCTATAAAAACGGTCTCGGATCGACACACCAATCCGGCCAAAGATATGTAATTCACACAAATAAAAGATATTTGATTATTTAAAAGATATGTGATTATTTAAATTGATAATATTAGATAAACAATTAATAAATACTTAATAAATAATATACATCTCTTTTATCTAATTAATACTATTATATGAAATTTAAAATTAAAATTAATTCAGTTGAAAAGATAATTAGATTAATTCATCAAATATTTTCCTAATAAATATCGGTAAGTCAATGTTGTACTTACAATTTGAGAAAGAGAATCTGTTAGGTAGCTAGCATTGGCATTTCTTAATTGAGGTGCATCTGAAGCATAACCAGAAGAGTAATAATTTATGCCAATAAAATCAAATGAGCCATTGACTAATCTAGACTGATAACTCCAAAGACAGACTTAGATTTTCTCACCATTTTGTAGGTATTAAACATTTACTAGGTAGGCTTAAGAATTTGTTCAAGAGGTATGGCAGAATGTGAGCTTCTCAAATGGTATGTTCAAGAGGTGAGTGATTTGATTTGATGTATGCTTTTTTCAATGAGTTTTATGATTGATGATGTCTGATTGATTGTAATGGTAGGGTGATAAAGCTACTATAGAAATTACGAGCCGGTATAAAGGAAAAGTTTGTAATATTCTTCATGTTTCAGGTGACATTGTGAAGGTGAGATATGAAAACTTGTAAATCTGAAAGATTTGATCATATAGGCTCTTAAAGAGGCTTTTGAGGTCTTTTGCAACAAAGGTGTTGCTGGAAACTCTAGTGCAGAACTTCTTGCCACTTTTTGTGATAACATTCTCAACAAAGGATGTTTTCATTATTTTATAGACTTTGGCAGTACATGTTCAACAAGTTAGAGCTTCATGTACCCATTTTAGGGATTGACAAGGCTGGCAAAACGGTAAAACATTTTTTAACCTCGTAGTTTTTAAGAAATTAGAGGTTTGTTGTGTGGCTCTGAATTGCTATATAATGAATAATTTTGTAGACTTTGCTTGAGAAGATGAAGTCGGTGTACACGAATGTAGAAGGTCTTCCTCCGGATCGAATTGTGGAAAGCAGTTGCTTCTCCAGGGCGTAGTATTTTGGCCATGGATGAATCCAATGCTACATGTGGAAAGCGGTTGGATTCAATTGGACTAGAGAACACCGAAGCTAACCGTCAAACATGGCGTAAAATTATATATGAAGAAAGTGTTATGACTTGGTTAAAATATAATTTTTATGTGTATGATTTTATAGTATTTGAAATATTATGAATGCACATGATTTTGTATACTTTTTGGTTAATATTAAAAATATTTTGACTTAGTTAAAATATGATTTTTATGTGTATGATTTTATAGTATTTGCAATATTATGACTGAAAATGAAATATAACTAAATGGTGTATATGAAATAGGGTGTAAATAGATTTAAATATAATATAATTGTTCATTCATAAATGACGTATTTACACCCGATTTTTATTAAAACAGGGTGTAATTAAGAACGTATCTACACCCGATTTTAGTTAAAACAGGGTGTAATTAAAACGTAATTACCCCCAATTAAACCCGATTTTTATTAAAACAGGGTGTAATTAAAACGGAAATACGCTCAATTACACCCAATTTTTACTAAAATAGGGTGTAATTAAAACGTAATTACGCCCAATTACACCCGATTTTTATTAAAACAGGGTGTAAATAAAAACGTAGTTACGCCCAATTACAACCGATTTTTGTTAAAATAGGGTGTAACGTAGAACATATTTACACCCGATATTCTTAAAATAGGGAGTAATTACAAACGTATTTACACCCATTTTATAAACGGGTGTAAATGCGTTAGACATTTCTCACCCTGTGGATATACACCCGATTTTTATTAAAAATAATGGGTGTAAATTTAATAAAAAACGGGTGTAAATTAACATTTTTGTACTAGTGTTAGGGTTATATATTGATTCATCTAGAATTAAATTAGTTTAGAACATACTATATTGTTTCTACGTCTTTTTTTTTTATTTCTGTTGTTGCATGGAATGTTAATATGATATTTGTTCTGTCACTCAACATAAAGAAAGAGACGGCGAGCAAATAACATGCAGCCTATAACAAATAGTCTACTATCTACTATCTACTATCTATCCATTAATAATAGATTGATCAAACTCTCTAAATTACCCTTCCTTAAAAAATAATTTACACTACAAATTGGACATTTTAGTAATTAACAAAATAACCCTTCACTTTTCATCTTTTCTAATTGCTTGCACCAAGTGTTACTCTTTCCCAAAACACTACTCCCCTATTTTTTTCTATATCTCTCTGTTTTCTCTCGTCTCCCTTTACCCTTTACCCTCCAACCCTAACATTCCACACATGAATCGCCTTACTCCATCATCTTCTTCGAAGCAACATTCCACACAAGCCCTGCGTTTTCTCTTTCTCTCTTGCACGTACCTTTCCTTTCTCTCTTTCGTGTTCTTTGGCCTCTATTCTCAATTCCTAGATTGTTGTCGCCCCTTGTCCTTCTCCTCTTGACGAACCTCCATATGCGAACTCCTCAACTCAAAAGTCAAAAGAAGATGAAGAATCATGTGAAGATGTCGTTGATAAAGGTTGTTTCGAAGAAGATGCACATGAATTTCAAACTTCACGACCTTAGATTCTGAACTTGAATCAAATTCTTCAAGTAAGACTCTGTCAACTTAAACTTTTCATTCTCCATAGTTTTTTTAAAATCAATGATTGTTTTTAAAATCTGAATTTTACAGCTTTTGATTTTTGTTTTTGATGAAAAATGCTTTCAATGTCTATTTCATGTGATTTTGCCCTAACTTTTTTTTTAGGATCAAACTCTAACATTTGCTTCATGTCTCTTTGTTCTGTTGTTTTCAGGATGAATTTCGTTCTATAATTTTCAACACTGTAGGTTTATATTTATGTCGGTTTAGTTTTTTAATGTATGTTCAAGTTGAAAGCTATGGTCTTTAAGTAAAAAGTGATTATATGTTTTTGTTAGATTACACTACTATTTCAGATTTTAGTTTATTAAAGTATTCGTATGTTGTAGGTTAATGAAAGTTATGGTTGATTCTGGGGTTACCACAATTGATGTAACTATTTTGGTGTTTCTTTTCCTTATAGCTCTTTCGATGAACTTGAAGAACAAATGCTTAAAGAGCGGAAATTACAGGTAATATACATTAAACCGATTGATAAACATTAAACTGTCTCTCTGGAAGTTATAATTCTTAACCTTTGATGTTATCAACAGTTTATCCCAATTGATTATGTCATTAATTTTTGGTTTTTACATTTACTTCCTTTATTAGCTTCTGCCCTTGAATTTGGTTCAGCAACTGCCACTGCTCTGATTGCATTGTTGAAAAAGGGTTCGTGGCTTTCACTCGAGGAGTTTCGTGTCAAGGTAAATAATTATTTCAATAACAATGTAAATGTATCTCCAATCAGGACCCATTCTCATGTATTGGTTTTCAATTTCAATATATAATCTACAGATTCTTCCTACATATTGGTCATCATTGTCGAATATGATTTTTTTATTTACCATTTTTATACTCATTCTTTGGCATATTTTCTGAATGACTGATGTATTTTGAGCTTTTGCAGTGACTCAACAACTATCTATGATTGCTACTTTACCTGTTGTTCTGCTTTTCTTCTTTCATATCCTCCTCATTAAAATGGTAAGATAGTATGCCTTCATGTTGAAATTAATCTCCTAGTTTCTTATGTTCTTCACGCTACAGGAAAAAGCTGGGGCTGGTTCTACAACACTATCAATGGTTAATAGTTTATCTTAATATTTCTACAGTTAAGCATTATCGATTTGTTTTAACATAATATTTGATCCGATTTTTACCAAATCTAATTTCATCTAAATTAAATAATATTATGTTGCAGCTCAATTAACTACTACCGAGGAGAATGATCTCAAGTCCCAAATTGCGGTACATATTTTGGATTTCTCATCTTGTAGGTTCTGGTTATTTGTTCCTATATAAATAAGAACATTTGGTTTAATAAATAGTGGTTTTGTTAAGATATTAAATCTAGACTTGATTTGATTTGTTAGTGGTTGTTTGAAGTTAGATCTCTGAGTTTCATCTATGACTTCTGTTACAGCCTCTGAGTAGATTGGTTTTTGCTAAGGAATACTTTATGACTTGTCTTTTTGGTGTATGTTAGAAAGGAAATAACGTCCCTTCCAAGACAATGGAATTGGTATTTTAAAGATGTGACTCACTAGTTTGATTTGACTATTACTCATTGGTGGTTTTGGATTATATGTAGATTTTTTAGATAAAAATTTGCTCACATTGCTTCATTACTAGTTATAGCAATATTGCATATATTAGATCTTCTATATGTTAATGTGTTTACATAAAATCAATCGGACATGTTAAATTATTTGAATGATAAAGCATAATATGTTTACTTTAGAAAATCAGTACTAAGAGAAAGTAAGAAACAACTTGTAAAATGGCTAAAATGAAAAAGATTAATATTACATTATGAAAATAGAAAGCTACAACTAAATTAAAGTTATTTACTAGAGTTATATATTGGGTCTCTCACGCACAAAACTCTTAGGCTATGTTTGAGAGTTTAGAAGGGAGGGGAGGGGAAGACTTTTTTTTTTTTGTAAGCAAGTTTCATTAAATTAAACAAAAGTTCACGGAACAAGATTACAAAAAGCACGGAACAAAGCCGCGAAAGGAAAATTCCCCACCAAATGAAACCTAGCTTAAGTAAAACAAAGGGGTTTTGTCGAACTCATAAAAGTTACAATTGATATGGGGAATATTCCCGATAAAAGACCACCTCCATAAAAGCGCCTTACAACTCCAAACTACATCACGAGTGTTCCACACCGCATTCTTGAAAATAATGCCATTCCTAACAAGCCATATACTCCAAATAATAGTCATTCATATACACCCCATCTTACTTTTGCTCACCTTCTTTGACTTACAAAAAGAGAACCATATCCAAAAACTCTCCTTAAAATCCGCCCCTTTGTAGTTGGACATACCAATCCAAGAAGCCATATCATTCCACACCTCATCCACCTTACGGCAACTCAAGAAAAGATGAAGGGTAGATTCTAAATAATCCTCGCAAACAACACAAGAAAGATTGGAGGTGGAAGATAAAATACCTCGAGACAATAAGGAATTTTTTGTTGCAATCCTATACTTAGAGCATCTCCATCCAAACGCTTTAACTTTTAAAGGAATATCTCCCTTCCAAAGAAGAGAAGTAACAAAATCAAAGCGACTTGGAGGGTCGTGAATCTCAACCCCTTTAGGAATGACTCCGTAACAAGAAGAAACGAAAAAAGAGTCATGACCCACCTTACGCCAAACCGCTCGATCTCTCGCACCATCAACCGATGCAATAGCCACATCAAGCCGGTGTAGATCCAACAAATCCCTTAAAGCCGTCAAAATGCCTTCCAAATCTTCCGGAACTATAGGGATCCCCAAATCGTTCCACACCCACATATCACCTTCCCACGCTCCCATGCAAGCAACGTAAACATCATGTAAAAGAGAAATAGCAAAAAGAGACGAAAAAAGCAACTTTAAAGTCCCCTCCTCTAACCAAGAGGAATGCCAAAAAGAAGTAGAATAACCATCACCAAGGCAAAAAGAAACATTATTAGCAAAAAAATCCCTGGACAACTTTTTATCCAAAGACAAAATATCCGACCACCAAACCGACTTCGAAGTATACTTATCGTATTCCTCCTTCTATAGAATTTTTAAAAAAATATAGAAAAATATTTGACATTTTTAAAAAAACTGATTTTGTATACAATGATAAAAGAGTGTATATCATTACTATACTTTTAATTTTTCAAATAGTATAAAACATAAAAGATTTTTAAAAATTTATGTAAGCTCCACAAAATCCTCTAAACCCCTCTTTCTATATAAATTTTGAGTTTTCTCAATTTAGGGGGTTTTTGGTGTTATAAATAAAAACAAACTCTAAAACCCTAACAACCAAAATCATTCAATTATTTTCACTCAATCCTTCTATTTTTTCAAAGTCCTTCCCTCCTTTTTCCTCCAAATTCCCAAACACAGCCTTAAAGAAATGATATTTTTGTAGCTAATATTTTCTCTAAAAGTGAACTCTCTTTTTAAGAGATCTCGAACCGTAATATATATTTTATTTAATTATTATGAGATTTTGTTTGTCCAATACAACTAAGGTTACAAATAGAGGGATTTATACAATAAAATTTGACACCTATCAAGGGTCTCAGTAATACTGAACCGGACGACAGTCTTACTCAAATTATTTGCTAGCCTAACCACCATTCCACAATAATTATGCCTTCTTGCTATAATATCAACAGTGACCGAGATGTCATATCGGAGATGAGAGTAGTTATAGAAGAGTTAAGTCGCCAAAACTAAACCTCGTAGAACAATGTTTATAACCTTCAACAACAACTGGATTATGACGAACGAGTATGGATAGATGCCCTGGATCGTAAACCCGTCTCTATCAATATTTGAGACTTAATTTACCATATAACTTCAAACAACACTAATTGGTGACCTTCGATGGAAAGAGCGACTCACATGAACAAGCTACCACCATGAATACCTAAAAGTTTATAATAGGTGCAACAAACTCACTAACTGCAAACTCCTTTATATGGACTTTGAAGGAGGAAACAATGTGCTGGTATGTGAACCTTTAAAAGTTATCCATCATCACTTATCAATATCTCTAGGGGAAATTAATTAATTCACTAATTTTCTACAAGAAAACACCGTATGGTGTCTAACCCAAGCCTATTCAATATGGGGAAGAGGCATTTCAAGACCTTATGTGAGTATCTAACAAGGTTCAATGAGGATACCATTAAGATGATAATTCTCAATAAAGAAATGTTCGTAGGAGATTTCTAAAATTGGCTGAAAGCTGAAAAATTCAATGAATCTTTCTCCTATAAGCAAGTGGACTTGAAGGAAGAAATTATTCGAAGGGTTGAATTTTATGTGAAGGGCAAGTAAAGAAACATTGTTAAGAGGGCTAGAGAAATAAAGTAAAAACACAGCGAAAAGCTAGACTCGAACGAATCTTTGTTGTCTATTTATAAAGTAACAATGGTCAAGACATTTCAAGCTCATCAATTCACGTGAAATACTATTGATATGCGTGAAACCCTCATCAACCAATCAGAATGTGAATACTACAACGGTCCATCTTGGATTCAAAGTGCTAAAATGTAAACTTAATGCAATATAAACACCGATAATGAAAGCAATTACATGAAGTACAACAATACATTTCTCTAGAATGGATTGCAAGAGCAAGAAAATATGTCAAGATTTGGTCCTTAACCTAACTGTTTCTCTTGTAATTTTAAAAAATTATTTTTTTAAATGGATGGTTATATAAATAGAATTTAATCTAACTTTTGTTATATTTATACCATAAACAAATACATGCAAAAATATTTGAGTTTTAAAAACACCCGAGTGTGCAACAAAATTTAGAGTTTGAGATTCAACAACTTAAAGTATCATTAAATATATTAAATAGCGTCGAAAATGATGATGATGTTGATAATGAAGATGATGAAAATTCGAATTTGTCAACAAATATGATATTTTGCATATTGAACTAGTAGAAAATGAAGTGTTGATTGAAGAATTAAAAGCATTGAACCAAATTCAAACTAAAAATTCGAAAAATATTGATTCGTGTAAGTTATTTTTCAAATATAATTTCATTTTTCAGATAAATATTTTCTAAATCAATTTGAAAGATTATTTGTTCAATAAAAGGTAAACTTACTCTTATGTTATTAATTTTATGGTTCAGAACTAAGTAATAAAGTGGTTTTTGTAAAATTAAAATTTCATCATATAAATTCATCATCGATTAATATATAGTCCCAACCCATAAAAAAAGTGAAGAATTTTGACTCAGTTAAACCACTCAGCATTACCTTAGTTAAACCAATACTTTCATAGAAAAAATAACAACTTTTCATAACACCCTACGTTACCTCAGCTATCTTAATCGAAATAAAATACATTTTCCAACTAGGTGAAGAAAGATTATTATAGTAATGATATAGCGCCGTATTATGCACTTCGCAAGTTCTATTGTTTTTAGTTTTAATGGAGAAAAGTGCACAAATAGTCGCATAGTTACTATCTCACCTATCTCTAAACTAGCTTCTTTTGTGGATGATGACTTTATCAATATTTTAACCTATACCACCGAACTTACTTTGCACTAATTGGACATATAGTAAGTCCAATGAGATGGCTATAAATATAAAAATAAACAAAAGCCATAGCCGTTTATATCTTTGCTTTTGCCACCCTATCATAGAGTTTTCCACAACTTTTTATTTTAAAATTTTTTCCAACTAGTTTCCTTTGCCGTCCTAATGAAAAACAAGTAGCAAAACAACAGCAGCAAAACTCAATTTTTTTCCTACACGTCTCTCTCTAATATTTCATCTATAATAAAGCTTTCTTCTAACCTTTCTTAGCTAAAATTTTCATTCAAACAACACTTCCCTTTGTTTCACATGGCTTCCAACAACATTAAAATTCACGAACACTTTAAGGTAGTTCCAACATCATCAACTCAAACAACAACAATAACCCCTCTCACTTACTTTGATAGATTTTGGCTACGGTTTCATCCGGTAGAACGTGTTTTCTTCTACACCCTCCCAAATTCACAATCACACCCCTCTTTCTTCTTCCAAGAAATAGTTCCAAATCTCAAATCTTCACTTGCTTTAACCCTCCAACACTTTCTCCCTTTAGCCGGTAAAATCGTTTGGCCTTCTGATTCTTCAAAACCATTCATCCAATTCAATCCCAACGATGAAGACGGAGTTTCATTACTAATTGCAGAATCTGATTTAGATTTCAACCATCTCATTGAAAACTCACCACAAGAAGCTTCGTTGTCTCGTTCGCTTATACCCTATTTAGAATCAACAGATTCTTTTGCTTCTGTTATCTCAATTCAAATAACCCTTTTTCCGAAAAATGGTTTTTCTATAGGTATCAGCACACACCATGCAGTTCTTGATGGAAAATCTTCAACCATGTTCATCAAAGCATGGGCTTATCTATGCAACAAAATAATCAAAACCCTAGAAGAATCACCAACTTTGTCGCCAAAATTAGAGCCTTCATTCAATAGAGAAATCATCAAAGAAAATAACTCAATCGAGAGCTTATCCAAGATATTCCCAAGAGAAAAAGGAAACGAACGAAGCCTAAAGATTTTTCCTTTTGAACCAAAACTCGAAGAATCTGTCCGTGCTACGTTCAAGCTCACACGCGAAGATTTGGATCAAATAAAACAAAGGGTGTTATCGAAATGGGATATATTCGAAACAAATGATCCAAAGCCAGAGAATTTATCGTCGTTTGTTCTCACTTGTGCTTATTCACTAGTTTGCATTGCAAAAGCCATTCAAGGAGTTGAAAAGGAGAGAGAAAAGTTTACATTTGCTTTCACTATAGATTGCAGATCGAGGTTAGAACCACCAATACCAAATAACTATTTTGGAAACTGTGTATTAGGGCATTTCATTAACACACAACCATTGGATTTCATAAAAGAAGATGGTTTGAATTTAGTTTCAAAAAGTATTTATGATCAAATCAAGTTGATAAAAGAAGAGGGTGTTTTTGAAGGAATTAAAGATGTGTTTGCTAAATATACTTCTTTGGTAAGTGAAGGAGTTGAAATTATAGGAGTGGCGGGGTCTAATAGGTTTGGTGTTTATGAGACTGATTTCGGTTGGGGAAGGCCGGAGAAGGTGGAGATAGTGTCGATCGATAGAGGTTTAACAATTGGTTTGGCAGAGAGCAAAGATGGTAATGGTGGAGTTGAAGTTGGGCTTGTTCTTAATAAACATGTAATGGATCGCTTTAGCACTTTGTTTCTTGAAGGACTAAGCATTGATTGATTGATTAATAAGCATATGGATTGGACAAAATGGACAACATTTATTTCTTTAAGAACTTTTAGTTTGCATTTTTTTCCTTATCACCATCAGTATAGTTCGGTTTCGGGAATCAGCTCTGACATCAAGTGGGTCAAACCTCCTTCCAATCGCAGTTACGAGATAACGAACCGTAGTTCTTTCTACCAAATCCAGCGCCAATCAAAATGGACAACATTTATTTTTTACGAACTTTTAGTTTGCATTTTGAATAAAAGAGAGAATGATTTTTTTTTGTTGAATTAATTACATTTCTAATACTATATTTTAGCAATGAGATATTATAAATAAATATTAGTTTTATAATAGTACGTACATCATGATTGTTCTAGATCATTGAATTTGTTTAGACCATACTATGTTGTTTTTATTCTACTCTTCTTTTTGTTTTCTTTTTGTTCTGGATCATGGAATCTTGATACCATATCTGTTATATCGCACAACATAAAAAAAGAGACAGCGAGCAAATAAGATGCAGCCTGTGAAAAATAGTTTGTTGCGTCTGAAATATGAAAATGGTTTGTCTTTTAGGGGAATTTAGGGATATTAATGTCCTTTGTAGACGATTGCCTAAAGTATATCGCATGTAGTTTTACTAGGAGTGGAATCACAGTATTAAAACAAAAACACATTTAATTTTGAAGTTGTAGGGGATTTAACCACGGCTAGACAAACGAGGTAATGAAAGGTGTCATGAAAATTTGCAATTACATTTCGATTTTTCACTAATTAAAAATTAAAGTTTTCTGCGAATGGGTTCGATCTCTAGCAACTATATTTCTATTATTTTTAGAATTGGATGGAGCATCCAAAATTTTCTTTTGTTTGAAAGTGAAACCGAGGTAACATAGTAATAGTATTACCTCAATTTATAATATTAAACAAGAAGAAAACATTATTTTCCATTTTTATTTTTCAATATTGAAACAGAACCTGTTTGACGGAATCAGATTTTAAACCATTCAGAAAAATTGAAACAGAACATGTATTACATAACTTGTATTACAGATCCATATGTTACACCATTCAGAAACACCATTTGCAAAGTCAAAATGACACACACCTTATAATTTTACAACAAAAACTTATGTTAAAAGGATCAGTGACATAAAAACTTATTTTTCTTGAATTACTATGATGAATGGTTCGTTCATATAAGTTGTCTTTCGACGACCAACCAGTGTGAATCTTAAATCATCGGTTTCTGCATGAGTGTTACTGTCAATCCACTTGCACTTAAATAAAGACACTTTAAAAGTAACATAATGTCATAATCAATCTCTAAAATCTCATCAATGACCCCAAAGTTTGCTCTAGATGCTAGTACATGACTATTATCTTTAGAACTAGAGAAGTACAAGATCCAGCTTCAACCATAACCCCACTATTTTATATAGTACTATGATCATCCTTTGATTTTGTATAGAATAAAAATTTAATAATGTCGTATGCACTCTAATTTACTACATTAATCTTAGGCATGTGTGACATTCATTTAATTGTCTCTGATGCACTACACTCTTTAGAATTCCTTTCATTAAACCAAGTTATGAAAGTTTTGTTATCCTTTGTCAACAACAATGTTTCACCCATCTGGGAGAATTTTTCTTTGATAAGATTTTTGTGAGAGGACAAGTAAGGTTGAATTTCACCAACGTTATTCAATATATACAAATGGACTTGAAGAAATACATTTCGGTCCAATGTCTTGACATTTAAACCTAGAATATCTCTACCATCATATCTTCCATCATGACAAATAATTTGTATAAAATTCAATAGCTTCTTCTATGATGTATCGTTGGATGTAACATTCTCGTTTTTATTTTATTAATTACTTGATTTGAGTGGGATACTTTAGTTATTTAATAATAATAATATTTTGAATAATAATAATTTGAAAGATCTATTTATTAATTATTTTAAAATATTAAAGAAAGTGAGAGTAGTGGCTTTGTGGTTAAAATAGAATTTAAATAAATGTAGGAAGGTGGAAATAATTAAGATAAACTAAAGAAATTAATAGGAATTATGGATAAAATAAATTTAGAATTTTTATTTAAAGGGGATAGAAGCATTGTTGTTAGTGTGTGAAAAAATGGTTAAAGGCAAGAGTAGGAGAAAGTGAGACAACCCTAGCATAAAAGAGAAACACGAGAACTTCTATTGTCAAAGCTTCAAACTTTTTTGCGTAATGAAAGTAGGGGAAAATTATTCAATAATTAGCTGGTAACAATGGGGTAGTGGGGATTCCTTAACCCTTGTAGCGTAAACATGTTAGCTTACGTTATTCATACTTGTTAATCTATTGATGTGTTTTTTATCTATGTTAGAATAAGATTTGGTTATGCATTCAATCTTTAAGTTTTGATGATAACAATACATTTATTTGTTATGGAATAGTTTTGTACTCTAATAATTTCTTAGGTGTGCAGATTCACTATTTTAGTTGACTAGGATTGTTGCCTAGAAAAATCATCAGAATCAGCGTCATCATACAGTAGAAGAACTTCATCTCAATCTGAAGTGACATCTGCAGTTTTGGAGAATGTTGAATGACTCATCAGAAAAGAATTTGTCGATAGAAATCTCTTCAGAAGCTCAAGTTCATACTTCAGCTGATGCAAAATGACATCTTTCTCATTGTACAAAATCTCCATCCCCATAAATTATACCCACTTTCCTAGGTCACTCATCTGAAATTCATTCATCAGTACCTTCTTGAACTTGACTATCTCATAAGAACAACTCTCAACCAGCAATATGTCATCAACATAAAGACACACCATAATCATATTGCCTCTAGAAGTATGTTGAACATAAACACCATACTCCATCTACCATTTTTGAAACACCTGCTTTCTGAAAAATGAATCAATCTTCAAATTCCAAGCTCTTGGCGCTTGCTTTAGTCCATACAAATATTTATGCAACTTGTACACCATCCCTTCCTGATTCTTTTTCACAAATCCAGGAGGTTGTGACACATAAAATTCTTCTTCTAACGGATCGTTCAGAAATGCAGATTTAACATCCAGATGTATCATAAGACAATTTCTATTAGCAACTATAGCAATCACCAGCCTGATTGTTTCATATCTAGCTACAGGTGCAAACACCTCAAAGTAATCTAGCTCAGGTTTATGAAGAAAACCTCTAACTACTAACCTTGCTTTATGTTTGCCGATTGATCTATCTGCCTTCAACTTTACCTTGAAAACCCATCTGGCGCGGATGACTTTCTTCTCCTTTGGAAGCTCAGTTAACTCCCAATTCTTGTTTCTTTCTATAGCCTTAAGTTCTTCTTTCATGGCGTTCATCCAGACTTTCTTCTTGATTGCTTCTTATGTAATTACAGATTCAAAGTCTACTAACATGACACAGTGAATGACTTCACCTTCTGAGTCTATTTCAGTATCGTTTAACATGTCAAACTCTGCAAACCTTCTAGTTATTTGTCTCATTCTTTGTGGTATCATAACTTGTTCTAAATCTTTTACAGAACCTGGAATAGTATTAGCTTCTGGACCTCCTCTAGAAACATTATGCCTTTAGATATGAATGCAAACGCTAGAGTGTTGCACAAACAATAACACAAATAAAATATTCAAAATATCAACCTTAACATAAAGATAATTCAATACTTGCACACATCTAAATGTTAGGTTTGAGTCTCTTTAAAGAACAATGTAATCCGGGTTTTTCTCCAATGAGCATAAGATTTGATCACATTTAGATTTGTAAAGGATTATGTTTTTATTTGTTTTTCTAAAAGCCTCCAAAAAGATTTAACTTGTTTTTATTCAAATTTAAATCTCCAATTAAATAGATTTGATCTCATTCAATCATATCTAACACATCCAAATAACACATTGCTAAGAGATAGAAACAAACCTCTTTGCACACATCCAAAAAATACGCTCAGAACAACAACAACAACATTAGCCTGCTAGCAAGGGCTTGATGTTGCACACATGTTGGAACATCGTGTCCCACATGTGTTCTTTCTTCACTAAAACATCTTGTACACTCCAAGTTGTTTTGCTAATGCAGCCAATCGAAAGGAACAACAAAGATAGCAAGCAAAAAATAGTTGAGAAAGAAGGCAAGTAAAGAGTAAACAAATAATTTGAAATGAAGAGAAAATAAGATGGTTAACACCTTTATATACCCACTAAGAAAATGACTATATATGATCCAAAAACAATTTTCACTGCAGATATGATTTTCATCAAAGCAGATTGAATTCATTTTGCTGGTAGATGATATGTTGCTATTTTTGGCCTATTAATCCATTAAATCTTGGTCTTAATCGATTAAATCATTAATGCTAAGGATGATTAGAACCAGATTCGCCTTTGGATATGTTGCTAATAGAAATATGATATTCTAATCTATTAAATATCATTCTTAATTGATTAGATAATGTAAGATTTGAAAAATAAATAGACTTAATCGATTAACTGTTAGAATTAATTTATGAGGTATGCTATTCTTACACCAAAGTCTACACCCAATATTTACACCAAACACTCACTACGCCAAATTTAAGTTGTAGCAGTGCAGCTACGAAAGCGCTTTTAGAAAAAGCGCTCTCGTAGGGTTCGTTAAAAACAAAATTAAAAAACAAGGGAAAATGATGCAAATAAAGCGCTCTGGTAGGAGGTATGAGAGCGCTTTTGAAAAGCGCTCTGGTAGGGGGGTATGAGAGCGCTTTTAAAAAGCGCTCTGGTAGGGGGGTATGAGAGCGCTTTTGAAAAGCGCGCTGGTAGGGGGGTATGAGAGCGTTTTTGAAAAGCACTCTGGTAGGGGGTAATGATAGCAGGCTACGAGAGCGCTTTTATGTCAAAAGAGCTGGTATAGACCAGGCTATGAGAGCGCTTTTCAGAAGCGCTTTAGTAGCCTTTATTTCTAAAAACAAAAACACGCATTTCTCACCCACTACTGTTTCTCACTTTCTCTCTTTCGTTTTCACCGCCGCTCTCCTCCGTCTCTGGGTTCTCTATGCCGCTCTCCTCCGTCACTGTGTTCATACGCGTTTTCCCCCTTTCATTTTCCAGACACGAGCCCTAGCAACTCTCACCATCGTTTTCTCTTCATCGTTTTCATCTTCTCCAGTCGCCATCTCTGTGTTTTCCAGAATATCATTTTCATCTTTTCCAGAATATCATTGTTCATCATTGTCGTCGGCCACGTTGTGTCTTTTGGAATTGGAAGCCAAATCAATCGACCCCTACAAGGTTAGTTTCATTGAAAAGTATTGAATTTTGAGGGTTTATAATTTGGGGTTTTATATTGTAATGTTGTATATTGTTTCTATTTTATCAAAGAATATGCATTTGCCTTATCTATGTTGTTTTATTTTTTTCAGACTCTCTCTTCAATATCACTCTGATAAGAACAAGGCCAAAGGTGCACCATCTCGCCGCCGCCGCCGTCATCTTCATCTCTAGTTGCCATCTTTCTATCATTTTCACTCAAGAGGATTTCTTGCATTATTCAGAGGCATTGAGTGAGTTTATTTCTCACTCTCAAGAGGTAATGCTTAAATTCTCTCTTTTTTTGTTTTATGTGATCTTCATCTCCTTTTCTATTGGTTTAGATTTGAAACTTTAATTGGTAGCATGGGTTAATTAAACTTGGTGAAGTAAAGATAGAAAGCATGGATAGGATTATGTGATGGTATTGAAACACAGGGAGGGATGTATAAGATTGGTGTTAAAGTGTTGTTGTTGGACATGATATTTGCATAGAAATCGTGTTAATTCAAGTGTCTAAGTGCTGGAAATTTTTGTGGTGTTATTTGATATTGTTAGCATGATATTTGGTTGAAATGGTGGATTAAAGAGAGGGTATAATAGTGGAAGTTTACTTGGTTCTTGCTTACTTGAGTTGTTCAGCACTAATTGTTGAATTTGATGGATAACACTTGATAATATGCGGTTATTTATTATTTAGTTCTAGCTTTCAACTAATAATTTTCAATATATAGATTTAACATGTGTATAAACTAGTAGCATGATAAAACCTCATTTCGATTCTTGTTTTGGTCATTCTTTGAATTTAGTTTAAACACCATGAGTTTGGTCATACTTGCGTATCGATGTTGACATATTTCTTTGTCTTCTGCAGGTTCTTTCGTAGCTACAGGTTCATTGGCTCTTATATAGCTCCCCTCTTGAAAGGTGAGTTATTATTTTTCAATCGATTATACATATAAATTTATTTTTGTTGGATTGAAATTTAAAAGGAAAGTTAGTATTTCAAATTTCTTTCAATCGGTTTTTTCCTTCTCAAATTACTGGTGTCGCACGCTCGCGAAAAATGAACAGAGTCGCCACCAATATATTTATCCCATAAGGGAAAGGAATATCAGAAAACCTAACAAAGGAAGGAACAGGGTCTTGCGACCAGAGAATCAAGGTACGGGAGTCGGTTACGCAAGGGGAAGGTATTAGCACCCCTCACGCCCATCGTACTCGATGGTATCCACCTATGTTTGTTTCTATCTAAAGGGTGTATATCTATGTCTATGTCTAAATGCGAATGCATGCAAAAATGTAGGGAAAATAAAGAATTGTACTCGCACGGGCCCTACCCCGCTGCCTACGTATCACTAGTACAAAAATGTTAATTTACACCCGTTTTTTATTAAATTTACACCCATTATTTTTAATAAAAATCGGGTGTATATCCACAGGGTGAGAAATGTCTAACGAATTTACACCCGTTATTTTTAACAAAAATCGGGTGTAATTGAGTGTAATTACGTTTTTAATTACACCATGTTTTAATAAAAATCGGGTGTAATTGGACGTAATTACGTTTTTAATTACACCCTGTTTTAATAAAAATCGGGTGTAATTGGGCGTATTTACGTTTTTAATTACACTCTGTTTTAATAAAGATCGGGTGTTATTTGGCGTAATTACGTTTTAATTACACCCTGTTTTAATAAAAAATCGGGTGTAATTGGGCGTAATTACGTTTTAATTACACCCTCTTTTAATAAAAATCGGGTGTAATTGAGCTTAATTATGTTTTAATTACACCCTATTTTATTAAAAATTGGGTGTAAATATGTTCTTAATTACCCCCTATTTTAGTAAAAACCGGGTGTAAATACGCCATTTATGAATGAACAATTATATCTATTTACACCCTATTTCATACACACCATTTAGTTATATTTCATTTTCAGTCATAATATTGCAAATACTATAAAATCATACACATAAAAACCATATTTTAACTAAGTCAAAATATTTTTAGTATTAACCAAAAAGTATACAAAATCATGTGCAGTCATAATATTTCAAGTACTATAAAATCATACACATAAAAATTATATTTTAACTAAGTCATAACACTTTCTTCCTATATAAGTTTTCTTCTTCTTCTTTGGCTTTTGTTTGGGCAACATTTCTATGTCCTTATCCTCTTCAACCATTTGCATTTGATCTTGTAGATTTTGCTCCTCAATCTTGCTCAAATGGAAAATTAAACATGTTCTAATACTAGACAACAAGAAAATTTAAGCTATCTGAAAAAAGTGAAGATCAAAATGGTGAGATGCCAAAGATAAATGAAGACATATTATTCAATGACTCTGAGTTCATATTGCATTACTCCTTTAGGTTGTCGAAGTTGCAGTTAAACAGAACAGCAAAAATAAAAAATTTAAATTATGATTATGGTTTGATATGATTGATTAATTGTTACATTATGATACAAAAAGACTAAACCTTAACTTTCATTTATACTAACTATTACAAACAAACATGAAAACTTTCTGATAAAATAATTTGCAACAATTTGAGATGATAAACAAACCCTATGAGACAATCCAAATTCCAAAATACTTCAAAACAACATGAAGATATCACAAGATAGGTTCATAATATCTTATAAAATAGATGCTAGTATGGAAACACATTAGATTTAATAAATATTTTAATGCAACCTCATTCATTAGCACAAGATGGGATTCATAAGACACAGATTTCTGTTAGAACTCAGTTTTCTTCACATCTCTATAGATTTGTTATGATACCATAAATGTAATTGAATTCTCTAAACATGATTTCATTTGTAGATTGTACTTCAAGACAGAAATAAGCCTTTCACTTGATAATCAACTTTCGGTTTTACAGTTCCATCCAAAGAAAGATGTTTATTAATTTCTATTGTTATATTATCCCCTTTAACCATTAGATCTTCATTCATCCTAGTAGAATTATCATGATTTTCTCATTTTGATTTTTGAGCCAAATTTGCTATCAAACATTTACAGAAACTAGAGACTAGACATGGCAACGACAATAATTAACAAAGTGAATTAAGTGTACTAATCAAATGTGTTGATGTTGTGTTAGTGTCAAATACTAAGACTAGACAGAACACCGACAATGATTTAAGGAAATGAATGAAGTGTACTAAATACTAATTGCATGTGTCGGTGTTATGTTAGTGTCGAACACGGGATACACCTTCAATTTTTCTTTGGGAAACTCCCAACTATGCTAATCGGGAGTATGCTAATCACAGGCACCACTCGTCAAGCCTTACTTGAGATTAAGCCTTGCTTCTTGTTACTTGCCATGAGAGGGGTATATTAACTAATAAGCCCGGTGATATAAAATTTACTGGTTTTAAGTACATGTGAGAGTAGTAATCTCTTATAGTGGAGAAAAGTTCCTAGCCTTGAGAATTCTATGGTAGAAGGTATTTTCAAACTGCAAGCTGCAAAACAATGGTACCAATGTTGTGTAATATTATCAAAACATCACCAACATGACAATAACCCTGTTGACTAAAAAGGATTAGAATTCATCTTCCTTCATACATTCACAACAATTGGGATGTTTGGGAAACAGGATTAGGATCGGGATCAACTAGTACTTTTGCAGCTGCTATTGGCAGTGGTGTTAGTGATCCTCACAGGGACTAAAACAAATCCAAAAAAAGTATTTTAGAGGGACGGAAACAAAGCAAACATCGACTGAAGTGAAAAAGGTAAATATTATAGGAACCATTTCAGCCAAAAAAAATTACAGGGACCGAAGATGATATGACTTTACTATATGCACCGAACCTAGATTCCCATTATGAGATCATCAAAAGTCAAAACATTCAGACTCTTAAATCCATCGTGATATTACAGAAAAATCAAAAGCATTATTGCAGAAGCTCAAAAGTTATTAAATTCACATTTCTCACCATTAGATCACCTCGAACTCCTGCTTCTTCTATAGCTTCTCTTACAGCAGCCTCTTCAACAGTTTCATCATTCTCCCAACCTCCCTTTAATGGGAAAACATCATAACAATCAGAAAACAATGCACAACTGATCTCAAGCAGATTATGTTACAGAACATTGCATAAATGAGAAGCAGCAAACATTTTAAACGGACACTTAAACTGCACTTGATTGTGCAAAATAACTTTTGAAAGTATCATATGCAATTCAATAAAGGTATCTGGTCAATAGATTCATATAGGTTTTTAACAAAAATTTACAATACATTTGATTTATTCATAGGGCTCCCCAAATATGTATTTCAGTTCGAATGTCCTGTACGTAGTATTGTGAACAGAATCCAGTGATTTTGCCATCTCATCAGAAGCAGAGACACAAAAAATTGAACTAAGTTAACAATGTAATAGGAACAGAAAATGGTCAATAGGTTAATAAAGCCCCCACATTTTATACACTGGGTATATGAGATGAGCAGTTCTGAAATTATTTGAGCTTAAAGCATTGAATACATGATGAAGCTATTTTGTTACCTAAAAAACAAGTTCGAGTTTGAAGTCCGGTTCGACTATATTGAGGCTCAAGCATTAGGGGGTTGACATACGTAAAGTAGCCCGTGTATGTGTAAATTATTATATTATAGTCATCTTTACAAGATTTCATTCTCTAACCTAAGTCATCTTTATGGATACAAAACTAATTTTTATTTTACTTCACTTCTAGAGTGAATTCCCACAATCCATTATCACCAACATCAGTCAATTCCAAGAAAAGAGCTATAGTATAAAAACAACTTAATGCAATTGATATTCTCTTTCTAATAACTCACAGGTAGCAGGATCACGGGAGAAATTTCATTTAGTTCTTTGGAGCGATTCATCCCAAATGAATCCATAGAGTTAGTAAAACCAGTTACCTTATAAGAGTACAAAACATATTCTGGTAATGGAATGCCAATATACATTTTCCCTTCATCCCAAAAAACCATTATGGACAATTGAGGTATTTTGCCCATAAATAAGAGATAGGCACAAATACGTGGATTGGAGTTTCTGTAGTAACACCTGCAATTAATAAATTATATTTTAAGACCTTTTGTCGATAAACTTGTAACTTCCCAATTAATAGTAGTAGGAAGAAATACTGACCATCTGAAACTCCTGAAAATATTTTACATGTATCAGTCTCCTTTCTAGAAGTTGTAATTCCGCTCTGACCTGACCTCCTATACACAAGAACTTACACTGTTATTCTCTTAAGTCATGCTGTGCCAGAAACAATCATGGTCTATCAGCTATCATTTATAAATGTCACATTCCCTTACTAGCAATTCAGAATGCATTTCAATAAAATCCATCTTATACAGTATTCTTCTATAGCCTCCAAAAGCCTTTTTACAGTGCAAGTAGTTATGTGACACTATTTGGAAAACTATATCAATACAGCTTGTAACATTTTTCATACACTTTTTGAACTTATTGAGAAAACAACTTATATCATATATAAAAATAATTTGAATTTATGTTATCTTTTGTTATAAAAATGGTTTATGTGAGCTTATTCATAAGTTCTTATTTTGATAAGTACTTGAGCTATAAGCTACAAATAAGCCATTTATCCAAGCAAACTCTTAATAACAATAGCAGCTGAGCGAAGTTTCACTACATCGTATCAATGCAGCGCTGCTGTAATGTCTATTTAACAGCATTGGCTAAAACATTGCCATATAATTTTAAAACTTCACATTCAATTTTCCCAATGATTGACCATGTTCTCATCTTACATTAGGCTTATAAAGAAGTGGGCATTGCTTATTGCTGAAATGGACAGTCAATGAGCAATAAAATAAGCTGTCGTGCAAGAGAAAAGGCGAGACAGGAGGAGGAACATGGTGATTTACAGTTTTGAAAATAAGATTATTCTTAACAATAGCACATACGATATTAAATAGCACATGATAGCAAATACACCATAGTTCATACGATATCGCCTAGTTTAGAGAATAAGTGAAGAAAGTACCATATCTTGATCCAATAACGGCATAAGTATATTGAACAAGATTGATCAACTTCAAGAGGGTACCTCCAGCATCCAACAGCAATGCACCATATGCTCTGCCACCACCATGAGTAGCTTGATCCACTTACACATTTCACTTCAATACCATCATCATCACCACAAAAAATTGATGAAAAACGTTTGAGAGAAAATAAGTTTCAAAAGTATTATGACTTGTTATCGTAATACCCTTGATCATATATGAAATTAGATCTGAAGTGAAGAAAATAGTCAAAAAGCTTTGGTGTATGTGCTAACCATTGAAGGGCACTGTTCATGAAGCAAATATTTCCTAGATTCTGTAATCCAGTTAATCCCAAGAAACCGGCTTCACCAAGGTCTAGAGAGAAGGTCAAAGAACCCGCACACGTACAATCAGAATTCAAACTGTCAGCAGTACATTTCGTCATCATCGAAGCACTGGCACTGCTAGAAAAACTTGCCATCTTTTTTCCCTTTCCTACATCTCATTGAGTTTGCAAATCCAGAAGAGTATGTATACATTGTTCATAGTTAAAACTAGTTTGGCAGATAAGGGAATCCAATCATAGCCAATAATTCTAAAAGGGTAATGTCATTATAGTAAATTGTAAAAAAAGCCATTAAGAGACACACAACACAAGACAAGAAATCAGAATAAAAAACAATAGCATATATAAGTCTCACAGAAATTTGAGTTATCCTCACTTTATTCATACAGGAAACACAATAAGGTAGATTCAAATACATTGTTGCATCTACAAACCTAATATAATAGGTCAGTTCCCACTAAAGATTATTGACACTTGAAAATAAAAAATAAAGCAGGAATACAAAATACTTGTGAGAAAAAATCACAAACAACATTTTGTTGTATAAGGAAAATATGAAAGAAACAAGTAGCTTCTAAAAAAAACCTACAGTAAGCATTCTAAATATGAATCGAACAAAATCATGGAACTTGCGACCAAACGCTGAAAATAATAGCTTAAACCCACAAAATAACTGCAGAGAAACGCGGTTCTCCCTTACCTCCAGTAAATCTAGTTGTGACAAGAGATTTAGAGAAGAGGGGTTGAGCCACTGAAGGATTGATGGCTTGTGAGAAGAAATTTGGAGCGATTCAGTTTAGGGAGGGAGCTATTGAGCGAATCAAGTGTTCAGCCATCGATTGAGTTCAGCGAGCGGTTGAGTTCAGCCATCGAATGAGGGTTTCAGCAGCATATGAAGGGTTGAACGATTGAGTTCAGGGAAGGAGCGTTTAGCGATTGAAGGGTTATCGTGCGAAGAGAAATTTTGGGATTTAGGGTTTCTGAAGAGAAATTTTATGAGATAGAGCTATTGAAGTGTGAGAGAAATATGAGAGTTTCGGTAATGAGAAATTTGAAGCGATGTATATTTCTTTTACTTATTTGTTTTTATAAAAATAAATTAAGCGCCTTTATTGAAAATTGAGAGCCTTTTATTTCAGATCTTTTACCAATGGTTGGCATGTAACTTTGGTCTCTATAGGCCATCTATACCAACACTTTTTTTTACCGTCACTAAAGGTGTCCGATGGTATATGGCAAATTTTTTGTAGTGCACCTTCTCCCTTCCAGCCTTCATATATAATCAAAACACCAAAACAAAGAAGAATTTCAAGTAAGAACATCAAACAATTTTTTTTGTTTATATAAATTTACACTCGTTTTTTAGTTTAAAAGGAGTAATTGAAATTTGATTATAATAAATTTTTTAATTTAAACCCGTTTTTAGGAAAAAGGGTGTATATTATAACCAGATAATGCAAAAGTGACATTTTATTTACAAAATTGCCACCAAAAATTCTCAATTACACCCGTTTTTAGTAAATCGGGTGTAAATTTTAAAATTATATTGTTTTATTTGTACTAGTGTATCCTTTTCAGGAATCAGAGTTACCGTAGCTCTGCTAAAGATTTTCTGTTTGTTTTTGTGTTTTTTAATTGGGCGGCGTTAACGCTCACGCTCTTGCATAAGGGGACAGCCTAGGATGCAATAGAGCGGAGATAACATTGCTCTTAGGTGCCAACGAGGCAAAAGAAAAAAGAAATGATTGGTTTGTGTCTTTTAGGATAGATGAGTGATGAACAGTTCCCAATACCGGGCCACTCACCACTTTCTCTACTTTGTTTTGAATTTGAACCATTATTAGGTGTTTTAAGTGTTTTTGGGTTGTGTATTTTTTTAAGGGGGATTTGTTTGCGAGTCGAATCACATAAAATGTATAATGATCGAGAAGCAGATTAGGGAATGAATCCCACTCACTTCCATCCCATTATGTAATGTTCGAGAAACAGATTAGGGAATGAATCCCACTCATTTCTCTCCCATTAATTAATGTTTGAGAAACAGATTAGGGAATGAATCCCACTAGTTTCTCTCCCATTAAGTAGTGACCGAGAAACAGATTAGGGAATGAATCCCACTCGTTTCTATGCCACTAAGCGATTGAGAAATAGATTAGGGAATGAATCCCACTCATTTCTCAATCACTTTCTTAATGTGATTCGCATCTTCCTTTTATTAATGTTTTAAAGAGTTGAAAAAGAAAAAGAATGAAATAGGGAACTATTCCTAAATTCTAATCTAAGTTGTTCTAATTCCTATTGTTAACATACTAATGGTATTAATAAGGTAATAGGCCAAAAGTATGGCCAAAAGCTAGTAACAAAGTCACACAAAAAATCATATAGAAATCAACATGAAAATAGTACAAAACGATTCAAGCATTATTACAAAAATGAAACTAAAAAACTACTATTTTTATGGGTTTTCTAATGTCAATGATCACCTAAAAATCTAACAAAATGTTAAAGGTTTTATCGTGTTTTTATCAACTAAAAGTAAAAAAACTATTGTGAAGTGAACTAAAATCTATCATTGATTTTATGCCTTTTTTATTTGATTTAAAATTAGAATTGTGAGCTAAAAATAAAAGCAAAACAAAAATTAAAGTGGAAATCTAATCTACACTGCAGGGGGTGCAACAGCAGTTTTTTAAAGGACTAAAATCATGTTAGAAGCAATCTGGGCTCAAACAGGGGGACTAAAATCATGTTTGCATTGTTCCATCTATTTTGCTTTTTATTTCACTTTTATTTTTAGTCAGCATTCATTCATCATTTTTTCATGTGGTCTTCTATCTATGTGAAACGTGACATGGTATCTTTTATTATGAAATCAATTGGTCAATATAGGTTTAAGTCACTAGAAGATAAAATAATCAATGGTCCAATCAGGATTTAACACGCCAGCTGCTAATGATTCAAATAAAAACGAAATGCTAAAGACTGGGAACCTGAGCCACTAAGACGCTGCCACCTAATAAAACAAAAGGGACATGCAAGGGCCTAGTCGGAGCCGGAGATGCTCCGGTTATCTTCTTCAGCCCAGCGCCACCACCGGAGACATAACAAAAAATCCAGAAAACGAAAGCTCTCACCTCATCTCGATCGGTTTTTTGCGTAGAGCATGGATCTAAGCTTGCTTTTCTCTGAAACTATCCCTATCATCTAAACCGAAGCAAAATGTAAAACCCTAACTAATCAAAAAATTGACAAAGCAACATTCAAGTATCGTGAAACAAACCTACGTTCTCAGCATTCAAATGCTTGGCTCAAACACACGCAAATAAGCATCAGATTCGTATGGATCAAAAGCAAGAATGGATGAAGCTTCACATAAAAGTAACAAACCATGAACGCGTTTCAGATGCGCAAGATCTATGCATGTCATCATGATGCTGAGAGAGTTTTTTGTGTTATATTTTACCTGGAGGAGTTCTTGAATCAAAAGATGAGAAAAACGCCACCGAACTCCACAAGCTCACGTTCGAAGGAGATGATGGATCGAGATTGTAGCTGGTGCTTGAACCGTGAGAAGCAAACTCGAGGTATTACGCAGCAGCAGAAGAGTAGAGCATTGCTTCAAGTGAAGTCATAGTAGTGGTGACGAGGTTGATCCGGTAGCCATGGCAGTGACAGCTGCAACTTCTTGAGCTAAGTGAATGGTGGAGGTGAAGGTTATGGAGGTTTAATGGTGGTTGAAGGTGGTGGTTGGTGGTTGCGGTGGTGGTGATTGGTTGATGGTTGAGGAGTTTGTTAGAGTTTGTTACAAGATGCAACAAACTTTGAAGATGAGTGATGGAAGAGAGAGAGAGGACCGAGAGAGAAAGGAGAGTGAGGAGAGAAGGCTTTGAGAAAAATGAGAGAATGAGAGTGTGTCCGTTGGTTTGTGAAGGGTTGGAGGTTTTTATAGAGTGGTGTATGGTGAGCTTATGGTATACATGGTTGAAGTGGGACCTCCGTTTGCAACACTTAGTGCACAAGTTTGTATCTATTTGGTAGTGCTCCTTAGGCCTTTTGTGTGCAAGACCGTGTATGGCTTAAAGGAGTATTGTGATAATGATGTGTGCATGGATATAGCAGCAAGCAAACTGTCACTTTGCCAATGATACACTAGCCATGGTGCCATCTTCACGGGCCAATAACTCACACTACATTTCACCATTCGTTCTGATCTTATGCTCAAATGGAAGAAGGGGTGGAGCTGAGGAAGATCGGTGTTGGAGGATGTCTGAAATAGTGGCCGGAGGGATGACAAAAAGATCATGAACGTGTTGTGTTGCTCTTGCGAACAGCCCACGCGCATGCCTTAAGTTTTGGCTTGGGACTTTGGCCAAAATGTGACTTGGCCATAACATAAGTTTAGGTCACTTTATCTTGAGCATTATATGTCCAATTACTACATTATGTAGCTCATTGGAAAGAAGACATGGCAAGGAAGAATTACATACCACATATGGATCAAGTGGCTGCTTCTAATTCCTTAAAATTGGATGTGAGAATAGCCCACCAAGTGTTTGTGAATATGTTGCGTGCGTGACTTGTTTCCTGGTCTGGCCGGACGCATAACATGGGCTTTGTGAGGGCCTGACTTCGAAGACTCATAATTGATTCAATATTCACTCAATTGATTCAATTCTTGTTTCAATGGATAGAGGACATGGAGTAGAGTAGATGCATACCAAGTTTGCATTTGTAGAGTTCCTGAATTGCCCTAGAATTGGCTTCAAAGTTGGCACGCTACGTGCTTGATGAAATGTGTCACGTATGACCAGAATTGTGCCCAGCTTCATGACTTGAGTGAATGTAATTCTGAAAACTTCAACTCTCAATATCTCTTGATCCAGGCTTCAAATGGAAAAAACTCCCAACTAGAAAGTTGTAGAGGGCTATGATTTGAACACTTTTGATGTTGAGCTTGTCTTAAAATTCTGTCGTTTTCCACATGATATTTGAACCTGAAGTCAGCTGCCCAGCCAATTGGGAATTCACTCAAAAATTCTTTAAGTGTAGAACTTTCCTCTTTTGGCAAGTTCCCATTCCAACTAAATTTCCAAATTTGGCAGTTTTGATTGTTTCTTGATTTTTCTCATTTCTTTGACTTTCTTTGACCGATTTTCCACCAAAAGTCGATATTTGAATAATTTTCCTGATTTTGACCCAAAAGTCAACTGTTCTGATTTTCTCTGATTATTGATGAAATTCTCGATTAAATCTCCTCCAGTCAAATCCAGTCAAATAAACCCATCCACATAGTCCATATGAAAGCTCCTCACTCATTCCTGATTAAATGTTGACCGGAAAGTCAACTGGTTAACTTTGGTCAAGGAAGCCCTCAGATCCTCACATTTGGTAGGAATTTCCTTGCCATAGAGCTCTTTCTTGCTAGTCTTTGATTGATACCAATGATACGCATGCATGAGTATGATTTATGACCTAAGTGATGTATGTACATGAACGCAAAGCCTAAGCCAGTTAGAAGTAAAGGGGTAGGACAAATTTGGGGTATGACAACTGGTATTATGATGAATTTGTCTGAAATTGTGTGATTATATATGTTGCGTTTTATTGCTCCAGATTCATTCCGTTTATACTTTGCGTTTTGACAGAAACGCATTAGACTGACATTATGATGTCTTATAATATGATCACATGCACCTAATGTTGGATTGATCTTTTTGTCTAGCTTAATTAAGACATGGATAAGACATGGATGAATTCAAACCGATTCGAATGGCGACATGTGGAATATTCTTGATGTCAATTTCGTTAATCGTTAAGTGATGAACTTACTAACTTTGTGAATTGAATTCGCTATAGGGGTTACTTGTGAAGATTGAAAGTTTGATCATTTTTGTTTAGCTTAATTAAGACATGGATAAGACATAGATGAATTCAAACCGATTGTCGAAAGAGTACGAGAAAGGGGTATGGGAATTCGTTAAGTTTGTGGTTGCGCACTCCGAAGACCCGATTCGAATGACGTGTCCTTGCTTGGGTTGCTGTTATGGGGATAAGGTTGACGGGAATCAGTTGGCATCGCATTTACTACGGTTTGGAATTGATAGAAGTTATACAGTTTGGAGTTTGCATGGTGAGAAAAATAATGGGAATGTTGAGTAGAGGTGTAATACGAAGTATGCTTCAAACGACGATTGCACAGAGACATATGATTGTGATCGAGTCGAAGAGATTGCAGAAGCGCTTGAAGAAGATCTTGAGGATTGTCCCAAAATGTTCGAGAGGTTGGTAAGCGATGCAGAGAAACCGTTGTATGATGGTTGTTCAAAATTCACAAGATTGTCTGCAGTGTTAAAGTTGTACAACTTAAAGACGGACAATGGATGGTCGGATAAAATTTTCACATAGTTATTAGCCCTTATGAAAGATATGCTACCAGAGGATAATGTTCTTCCCAATCGAACGTATGAAGCCAAAAAGATGTTGTCCTCTATTGGCATGAGCTATGATAAGATACATGCATGTCCAAAAGATTGCGTTTTGTTTCGAAATGAGTATGCAGCGTTGAATGAGTGTCCTAAATGCGGTGCCCCTCGATATAAGAAAAAGTTGTCTCCAGCCAAAGTCTTATGGTATTTTCCTATAATTCCGAGATTTAGACGCATGTATCGTAGTGAAACCGATTCAAGACACTTGACTTGGCATGCAGATGAAAGAATTATTGATGGAAAGTTGCGACATCCGGCAGACTCACCTCAGTGGATGAAAGTTGATACTGATTATCCTGAATTTGGAAAAGAAGCAAGAAACCTTCGCTTGTCATTGTCTACTGATGGAATGAATCCTCATATATTCTTTAATTAGTCGAACAATTTATTTACACATTTCAATGAAAATAATCTAATGTTTATTATGTTTTTATTTAAGGTTGTTGTATGACAGAGTGATGCGCGGGACTGCATTGTCAAATAGATTCCGTTTCGTGTCTTCCGCCCATTGCAGCGGAATGACAATTGCTTCGGAACCGGAATCAGTTAGACAACGCTTAGTCGATAGATTCCTGTCCTCCGGCAATACAGAAAGTCTGATTCTTTGGGCGTATAATACCCGACCAGTAGGGTTAGTTTCTCATTCTTGATTCATCTAATCTTTGTTTCTTTTGCGTAGCAAAATTTTCATATAACCTATTGTTTTAATTTATAGAGCACACTGGTTGTTGCTTGCTATCAACCCTATAGGAGAGGTGGTATATTTTCTGAATTCGGTAGATGGTGAGTGGAGCAATTATCCGGCTATGAAGGAAATGATTGATTTGTAAGTGGGATCGTTCTAAATATTCGTGTATATTTATATATTTAATTATTTGTGAGATTGATCTAAATTTATGCTTTTATATTTTTGTTAGATCAATACAAGTGTTCCGAAGTCAACGAGACGCACAGGTATCCCGGACAAAATCAAACAACATTACTTGGATCAAAGTGCAGGTACATTATTTTTCACAATTTTGCTTATAATATTTATGCTACTTGATAAAACAAGACGTACAACTATAAAATCTTATTTGTTTTTCTATGTAGTGTCCGATACAGCGAAACAGTTCAGATTGCGGATACTATGTTTTGAGGTTTATGAAAGAAATCCTTCAAATGAATCAATTAGAGATTCCAATCACGGTATGGATTTATAACTTAATTAGATAACTTCTTATAATTTATTACATTTAACTAAATCATTCATATTATGTTTTTGTTCTGTAGTACTTTGACGAATTCCGTGCTGCTTCTTACACGAAACTTAAGTTGGAAGAAATCAAAGAGGATTTGTGTCAATTTTATATTCATCAGCTATTCATGTAGGATTTGTCCCGATTTGAAGTATAATATTATAGTACTCTAGGATATATGGTTACTAACTTTGTTCATACTGTTGCCAATATTTGAAGTATAATATTGTTGATGTTACAAATTTAGTTTGTTTGACAGGAATTATAATGATGTATATATATAATTTTGGATATTAATTATAATGGTATTATATTAGTATATATATAGTCCTACCTATGGTAGAAAATATATCGTCGAAAATATATTACAGGTCGAAAATATTACAGGTTGAAAATATATTACAGGTCGAAAATATTACAGGTCGAACTGGGAGGCTGAAATTACAGGTTGCACTTTAAAATACCTCATTTAGAAACGACAGCGCTTTTAAAAAATGCTCTTAAAGGGCCATCTACTAAAGCCCTTTATTACTAAAAGCGCTGCCTAAGATTAAAAAAAAATAAATAAAACGCAACCTACGAAAGCGCTTTTGGAAAAGCGCTCTTATAGGGGGGGCTACCAGAGCGCTTTTTCCAGAAAAAGCGCTCTTATAGGGGGGCTACCAGAGCGCTTTTTCTGGAAAAAGCGCTCTTATAGGAGGGGCTACCAGAGCGCTTTTCTGGAAAAATCGCTCTTATAGGGGGGGCTACCAGAGCGCTTTTTTGGAAAAAGCGCTCTTATAGGGGGGGCTACCAGAGCGCTTTCAAAAGCGCTTTCGTTACCTACGCCAGCGTTGGCTTTGGCAGCACTTTAAAGCGCTCTTAAAGCCCAAAATAAGCTCTTTAAAAGGGCTTCTGTGTTGTAGTGACTATTCACCGTATAAATATGGTGAATAGTGTTTTTTAAAATAAATATATATTTTCATGAACAGAACATGAACAGTGACAATGAACAGTGCCCCTGAATAGTACGTGAACAATATTTTTTAAAGGCAAAATAAAGTTGCTTAATGAAATATATAAAATTGGTTAATGAAGTGATGAAGTTGGTTAATAAACAACCAGATATTAAAAATAATTTTTAGTATTAAAATAAAGTTGGTTAATGAAATGTAAAAAGTTGGTTAATAAAGTTATGAAGTTGGTTGATAGATTGTCCAAATTTTTAGTAGTTAAGAAGTTGGTTAATAAAATTTAAAATGTTGGTTAATGAAGTTATGAAGTTGGTTAATCACATAATTTTGTTTCTGTAATTACTCAATAAAAAATAAAAAAAATTATAAAAAAATTATTATTATAATATTTTACTATTTACCGTATTGATGAACAATGAAATGAAATAAAGTAGGTGGAAGAACATGGCGTGAGAATAGAATTTTTGTTAATTTATCAAAGCACAAATTTCCAATTCTTCATTACTTGGCCATGAAGAGTGCTTGGGACCCACTTTTGAAACCTCTCCTATTTTTGTTTCGTACCCCCTTTAGTTCAAAAACCTTATTTAAAAAATGATTAGTAGAAAAGTAATTTCATTTAAAGGTGCAATATTTTAGCAATTGTTTGAAAAATAATCAAAACTTTTCGAGTTTATTTTTTACTAAATGAATTACCTTATTTGTCAAACAAAGAATAAAAACATGAGAAATTTTTTTCTTTGGCCAATAACTCCCTCATAGTTAAGCATAAAGTCCTAAAATCTAACAATCCTATTAAACATATAGAATTTTAATTTTTTATAAAAAATATTTCATGTTTGTCCGTATATTCTAAGTTAAATGAAATATTTAAGATTTATAAAATATTACATTCAAAGCTTAATGATTAAAAGGAGAAGAAAAATAGAATTGTAAAGAAGAGAATTAAAAATAAGAAAAGAAAAGACAAACAAAAAAGAGATATTTAATCTGCATGTCATTAGGGGACTATCAAATGCAAAATAGAGTAAACTTGAGGGGTCAAAATTAAACAATTAGAAAACGTGACCAAAATCAAGCAATTGAAACATGGGGGGCCAAAATCAAGCAATTGAAAAATTTGTAGGGTTAAAACTGCATTTAAGCCTTAATTTTATATTTTCTCAGAAAATGATAATTATATGTACTTTTTAATATATATGTGAAAGTAACAAAATGATTTATAACAAAAAAAATAAAGATTATGACTCTGTTTGATAAAAATTGCGGTTGACTGAGAAATTAGCTAATAGTTTATAACTCATGGTTGATGGCTGATAAGTTATCTCTTATAGCTGACGGTAGAAGACTTATAGCTGATAATCTAATTGAAGATGGTTTGAAAAAATTAGCGATTCAACTACCTGTAAATAAAAATGACATAAAAGAAATTTAATACATAATTATTTTATTTTAAATTAAAATAAATTATAGAGGATAAAAATATATTTTTGTTAAAATAATAAAGATAAAAATGAAAGAAAAAATAAATTATAGGACAAAAAATTGTTTGAATTAACGTCTGAAAAATAAGCTATAAACTAGTAAAATAACTTATAAACTCGTAATGAAAACATATTTATCAAACATGTCTTTTACTGTCATATGAAGTTATAAGTTATAACGTTAAAAAATGACATGTCAAACAAAGTTTATACGTTGAACTAGTTGGCTAGTCATGTGGAATGAACTTGTTATTGCGCCGCGCGCAACTGTAGTGACTAATTCTTTGAGCTTAGAATGACCACAAAGTACGACAAAAGTCCTCTGATTAAGGTGGAAGCAGAACTGATTCAAGTATAGGGAATTGGGGTATTTGGCCCCACCAAGCAAAATAAAATAACTTTAAGATGATTTTTTTATCTTCTTTATACAAGATTGTTATTGCCACCATAATTCTAGTTTTTATAAAAAAAAGGTATTGTTCTGAGTTTTAAAATTACTAATATCTTAAATTTACAAAATATTAAATTCTTTTTTAATTTCAGATGTTGGTGTATCACATTAAGTAGTTTTCCAAATTAGAAGTCATGTCACATATATATAATGATGTCGGTATGTTGGTGTTTGTGTTTTCTTTTGATGTATGTATATTATATGATTATGATGTTGGTAAGAAATTTCAACAAACAAACCGTGTGATCGCCAATATTATCACTTGAAATTTCAACAAACAAACAGTGTACAGCTTAAGGGCAACCATAGAAAAACACAGCAAGATAATTTAACACTCTATAAGAAAAACAACATTAAAATCCATGAACACATCAAAGTTTCTATCTCATCTTTTATCGCAAAGAAATCAATAATACTTCCTTGAGATTATCATGGCTTCCTACAAAAACAACATTAAAATTCATGAACATGTCAAAGTTGTTCCTCCATCATCATCAAACCAATCAACAACAACAACGCCTTTAACTTTCTTTGACATAATATGTTTAAGGTTCCATCCTGTAGAGCGTATCTTCTTCTACACACTCCCAAATTCACAATCACACCCTTCTTTCTTTTTCCAAAAAATTGTTGTAAATCTCAAGTCTTCGCTCTCTTTAACCCTCCAACACTTTCTCCCTATAGCTGGTAAAATCGTCTGGCCTTCGGATTCTTCAAAACCATTCATCCAATTCAATCCCAATGATAATGATAATGGAGTTTCTTTGCTCATAGTAGAGTCTGATGCCGATTTCAATCATGTCATTGGTAATTCACCCCATGAAGCTTCTTTGTCACGTTCTTTTATTCCTAACTTGGAATCATCAGATTCGTTTGCTTCTATTATCTCCTATGAAGCACGGACACCTCTAAGAGTAGGCGTGTCGCGGTGTCCGACACGCGTCGGTGTCCGACACTTGTATGACACCCGTACGACACGTGTCGAAAAAGTCAGACAAGTGTCGGAAAAGTCAGAGAAGTGTCACCCAAAAAAATAGATTTTTTCATTATTTCGACACTCTTTAAATCGGTGTCGGACACGCGTATTACATTCAAACAAAACTTGTAGAACAATTCAGACATGCTTTTCCAAAAATATTAGTTTTCAACATACCTTACATATCTTTTGGACATGTATTGAAACAATATTATCGATGAAAAATTAAAGATATTAATTTTCATTAGAATATTTTTAACTCTTTTAATAATAGATAGATAAATGAAACTTAAATACTACCGTATATGTAGCGGTGTCGGTGTCTTATGTTTTTGATATTATCGGTGTCGGAGTGTCCGTGTCGTGTCGTGTCGCAGTGTCCGTGTCAGAGTCCGTGCTTCATAGATTATCTCACTCCAAATCACCATGGTGTTTTTGATGGAAAGTCTTCATCCATGTTCATCAAAGCTTGGGCTTATCTATGCAACAAAGAATCACCAACTTTGTTGCGAGAGTTAGAGCCTTTACTCAATAGAGATTTCATCAAAGACACAAATGAAAATAACTCAATCGAGATGTTATCCAAGATATTCCCGAGTGAAAAAGGAAACGAAAGAAGCCTAAAGATTTCTCCTTTTGAACCAAAATTCGAAGAATCTGTCCGTGCTACGTTCAAGCTCACACGTGAAGATTTGGATAAAATAAAGCAAAGGGTGTTATCCAAATGGGAATTATTCGATACAAATGAATCAAAACCGCATACTCTATCCTCTTTTATTCTCACTTGTGCTTATTTGATTGTTACTATTGCAAAAGCTATTAATGGAGTTAAAAAAGAAAAAGAAAAGTTTTCTTTTATGTTTGCAGTAGATTGTAGAGCAAGGTTGGAAGCGCCAATACCAAGTAACTATTTTGGAAACTGCGTATCGGGGCATTTTATTGATACAGATCCATTGGATTTCAATAAAGAAGATGGTGTCTTTGTAGTTGCTAAGTGTATTTATGAGAAAATAAAAATGATAAAAGAAAAGGGTGTTTTTGAAGGAAAAATTTTGGATGTGTTTGTTAAATATTATTCTTTAAATAGTGAAGGATATGAAATCATAGGAGTGACAGGTTCTAATAGGTTTGGTGTTTATGAGATTGATTTTGGTTTGGGAAGGCCGGAAAAGGTGGAGATAGTGTCCACTGATAGAAGTTTAACAATTGGTTTGGCAGAGAGTAAAGATGGCAATGGTGGAGTTGAAGTTGGTCTTGTTCCCAATAAACATGTAATGGATCTCTTTAGCACTTTGTTCCTTGAAGGACTATGATGTTTTTTTTTTTCAGAATTTATTTTAATGGAATATATCTATACCTTATAAGAAGAACACCAAAATCTCAACCCTTTCAAAAGTTGAATTTCCCGCAAAATCTTATGTTACAAAATCTTACTAATTATTATATATTTATTTGATTCTTTAGAGAAATCAACGAGCACTATGTATATATTCTATCTTATTCTTTGTATGATTATTTTAGTTTACATATAAAAAATAAAATATTATTCATTTATAAATACAATATCAACAAAAATATATTTTATCGCATTTTTTCTTTAATATTTTATTATAGAATACAATTTCATGTATATCATTCTTTAGACTTAATATAAAATTGTAAACACAATTTCATGCATCATATTATAAATTTATTTTGACAATTATATACTTATTTTATGGTAATGTATAGAGCTGTCAAAATAGGCTACCCGACCCATTTAGGATCGGCTCTCATGGGCCTGAGCTTTTTAGGACTGAGCCAAAAAAGCCCTATTGTAATATGGGCCTCAAAATTACTATCCGAGCCCAGCCCTAGATGGGCTTCGGGCTACCCAGCCCTAAATGAGCTTTTTTTAATTAAAAAATTAAAATAAAAAAATCTATAATATTTACTATAAATAAAATAAAAAATTATATAATTCTAAATATAATACATTTTTAAGTACTATATTATCTTTTATAAATATTATAATGTGTTTTTATATACAATACATGTCTAAATTGTATAAAATAATACTCAAAATTTTCAATATAAGAGAAACTAATAGAATAAAAGGAAAGAATGTTGATTATACTAATGTATGATATTTAAAAGAGAAATATTGAATAGAATAGAGACAAAATTTAGCGAATTGAGAAAAATCAATGTGTTATTTTGGCGTAACATAATATAAGAATTAATATAATTTTTTAAAATTTATAGCAATGCGGGCCTAATGATCTACCCACGGCCCATATGGGTTAGCCCTAATGGGTAGCGGGCTTTTTAGGGTTGGGTTAAAAAAGCCCTTAAAAATATGAACTCTAATTTGAGGGCCCAAGCCCTATGATTTTTCAGGTCGGATCGGCCGGCCCATATGGGCTACCCATTTTGACTGCTCTAGTAATGTATGAATGATTAAACACAATTAAATTTTGCTCTATATGTGTATGTATGACTTAAACTTTTTATTTTTTTTGCAAAAAACCTAACCAATCGACAGACCTAAACCATAATGATTTAGTTTAGTTTGACTCAATTTTATTTTTAAAAGTCAACCGAACCACACATTTTTTTCTCTTGCGCCTCTGATGAGTTTTAGCGTCAAAGTCACCCTAACCACACCGGAAACACTACTTGGCCCATCTATTCCTAGTGACTTAGCTCGAGTAATTGCTACCAAGTTCTCTCTATGGAGATATGTGCTTGCAAATACAGTCATATGTGTATGACCTTAGTAGCAAATGATCAATTGTGATTTTGATGCTGACAGCGCTTATTGTCAAGCTTTGATTGATGGAGTCATTTAGATTTCTCATCAAGAAACCTCTAGTGATGACGTCCATCAAAGAAGTCTCATAGAGCCTAATTATACAAAAGAAGTCAAGTCCCATATGAAGTGATAAATCATCGGTGAATCTAGCAAGGGATCTTGAAGTTTTAACATTGTGAAAGAGATGATGTGTGATAGCTTGCCTGGTCATTTGTGTAATTTATCGGTATATTATAAATGTATAAGAGTAACTCCTAAGATAGTAAGGCATCACACACATAGACACACACACATGAAAATAGTTCAAAGCTTGTGGTCGATTGATTAAGAAGAAATTCTAAACCTATCAATTAGGGACTTGTTCTAATAAATAAGAGCAAGGAAAATTACTTCCTAATTAATTAGAAACACTACTAATTCATTCAGACACTAGTTGCCGGAGGTTTTCCTTTTTGAAAATTAGGGTTGGTGCATATTGGAGTTGATAATCGATTAGCCCTATAGCATAGATAATTATGACATTTAATTTGACCCATGCATCATTTTCTTTTTTAGCCAAATAATTTCATATATAAAGGAGACTTCTCCTCATTTCAAATCACACCGAAATTCATACTTTTGCTATCCTTTTCTAATTTTTATACGCTTCACATCTCCTTTTTTATATTATTTCACTAAAGTTGTCTTCGTGTCTTATGAGTGAAAATTACTTTAGAGAGCTTTTTGTTGTTCTTGGGATCATGTTTAAGTCTTTTCACCAATAGTGTAACTCTCTTGTTTGATATCTTTGTTATTGAGTTTGTCTTTTTAAAATCTCTATTTCGTTATTGAGATTGTCTTGTTAAAAGCTCTGTTTGGTTCTTGAGATTATCCGATAAAATTTTAGTTAGGTTTGTGACCTTAGCCATCAAAATCTTTGCTTTGTTCAAGGGGCTACCATGCGTAAAATATCTTATCCTTCATAATATGTTTTGTGCATATATCCATAAAAGCTCAAAACATTTTTTTATGTGAACTCTCCAAAAGAAATTCTTGTGGAGAGGAGTAGGCCAAGTGGAGCAATCTCTCTATCCCTATCTTTTTTATTTCTCTTGATTACTTTTGTTTTCATCTCTAATTTATTCTTTCTATTTTACGATGTTTTATCTCTGAACTAATATACATTTATTTTTAAATTAAGTATTTTTAATTAATCATGATATCTTCACTTCACAATTCATTCCACTTGTGTTTGGATTCACTTGTTCAACAAATGATATTAGAGTCTAATCGTGTTTAAGACTAAAGGTCCCTAGAGAAAGTAAATGACTTCAAATGATATGCATAACAAACTTCCATCCTTTAATGGAGAATAGTATGCTTCATGGTGAGAGAAGATGATTATCCGCATAGAAGGGATGAATTTTGAAATGTGGAAGTCTGTGAAAAATGGTTCATTTGATCCCAAACATCAAGTTAACAGTATTGTGGAACACAATAGAAAGATGATAAGACCAAAGAAAGTAGAGAAAAATTTCAATGCAGTTTAAAGGCAAAAACTATCATCACTATTGCTCTTATTGTTAATGAATTTTTAGGTGTCTCTCATTGCAATACTACTAAAGAAATTAGTTGGACATAAGACTCAACAAAAATAGCACTCTTTTTTATTCAAGATTCAAACCATAAATTCCACATAGTCCATTTACTCTATTGATATTTGGCAAAATGATTTGAAATTCTTCTTTCAAAATTAAAAAAAAAATTCAAAGTTCCACTTGCTCCCCAAAGTCAATTACAACATAGTCCTTCATGAAACATTTTGCTAAAGTGATCCATTACATGTTTATTCAGAACCAGACCAATTTCAACTCCACCATTGCCATCTTTGCTATCTCCATAACCAAATCCTAAACCTCTATCGATCGACACTATTTCCACCTTTTCTGGCCTTCCATAACCAAAATCGTTCTCATAAACAGAAAATCTATTAGACCCAGCCACCCCAACTTTTTTATATCCCTCATTATATATAGATTTATATCTATCACCTGTTTTTTCTCTGTTTAGAATTCCCTTTTCATTTATCATCTTTATTTTCTCATAAATACACTTCGCAACTACAAAGACACCATCTTCTTTTTCGAAATCAAATGGTTTTAGATGAATGAAATCGCCCGATACACAGTTTCCAAAATAATTATTTGGTAATGGTGGTTCTAACCTTGCTCTACAATCTACTGCAAAAGTAAAAGCAAACTTTTCTTTCTCTTTTCCAACTCCATGAATAGCTTTTGCAATAGTAACAACTGAATAAGCACAAGTGAGAATAAAAGAGGATAGAGTTTGTGGCTTTGATTTGTTTGTATCGAATATTTCCCATTTGGATAACACATTTTGCTTTATTTTATCCAAATCTTCACGTGAAAGCTTGAACGTAGCACGGGAAGATTCTTCGAGTTTTGGTTCAGAAGGAAAAATCTTTAGGCTTCTTTCATTTCCTTTTTCGGTTGGAGATATCCTGGATAAAATCTCGATTGCATTTTTTTCATTTTTGTCTTTGATGATATCTCTGTTGAATAAAGGCTCTAACTCTGGCAACAAAGTTGGTGTTTCAAATCCAATTATTTTGTTGCATAGATAAGCCCAAGCTTTGACGAACATGGATAATGATTTTCCATCAAAAATAGCATGGTGTTGCGTGATTCCTATGCTAAAGCCACAATTTGGGAAAAGAGTGATTTGGAGGGACATAGTAGAAGCAAACGCATCTGATGATTCTAAGTTGGGAATAAAAGAGCGAGTCAAAGAAGCTTCATGGGGTGAGTTTTCAATGACATGATTAAAATCAGCATCAGATTCTGCAATGAGTAATGAAACTCCATTATCATCATCATTGGGATTGAATTGGATGAATGGTTTTGAAGAATCAGAAGGCCAAACGATTTTACCAGCTAAAGGGAGAAAGTGTTGAAGGGTTAAAGAGAGTGAAGATTTTAGATTTGGAACAATTTCTTGAAAGAAAAAAGTAGGGTGAGAGTGTGGATCACGGAGTGCATAAAAGTAGATTCGCTCTGACGGATGAAACCTTAGCCAGATTATGTCATACAAAGTGAGAGGGGTTGTTGTTGTTGATTGGATTGATGATGATGGTGGAACAACTTTGACATGTTGATGGATTTTAATGTTGTTTTTGTTGGATGCCATGGAAAGCTTGGAGGAAGTATTATTGATTTGTTTGTAGAGAAAGTGTTGCAAAACGTTTTATATATATACATACAAATGCATGTTTAATTCATATTTTAGAGAAAGTGTTGCAACATGCATGTTCCAAATATTTTATTTGTTATATTGGGCATGGCTTTTATTTAACATTAACCAAAGTATTAACTAGTTCTTGAAAAATGTGTTAGTAAGAAAACAGGCAAATGCACGTTACATTTTTATTTTAGAGAAAGTGTTGCCACATGCATGTTAATATATTGAGAATCTTTTCTAATAGAAAGCGATGCTGTTTATTTTAATATCTTCAGATCTTTCAATGAAATTGTCGTTTGGATGTATTTGACCAACTTGTTGAAACAATACAATTGGAAATTGATATTAAATTCAATTTCATATTATAAAAGAAAATTTTTTTATATGGGGTCACCCCAGCGAAAATCTCAAAATACCCCTGCTTTGGAAATGAATTTCCGAAGCGCTTTTTTTTTTTAAAAATTTCCACAATTCGGAAGTGCATCTCCGAAAACACCTCATGGGGGGTGTCTTCGGAGATGAACTTCCGAAAACACCTCATGGGGGTGAATTCGGAAATGAACTTCCGAATTATGTAGAAACTGTGTTTTTTTTTTTTTTATGTTTTTTCTTAAACTGTCTCGCATTTTAATTAAACGCAAACGCCAAATAAAAATAAGCAACAGATAAACTGAAAATACTAAGGTGATAAATCCAATCCAAAAACACTGTGCGAAAGATACAATCCGAAATCAAAACAAAACAAAACAAAGACACGTTATTCTGCCCGACGAGCGTTACCAAATACACATCAAACAAAACAAAAACACGTTATTCTTCCCGACGAGCGAACTCCTCCGAATGAAGATAATTATACCAATCCTCATCCCACTCAGTCTCAGAACCATCAGCGTTGATCACGCCTGAAGACTGAGCCTGCACGTCCGAGCCATGGACCCCCAGGGGACGAGAAGCATAACCAGTCAAAACCTTCTTCTTCTCCTTCACCTCCTTCACCTCCTTCACCTCCTTCTTTGAAGAACCCTTTCTTCCCTTAGCGCCACCCATTCCTGCGTAAAAATGAAGAAAGAAAGTTCCATGAGACCTCCTTTTATAAAAGAAGAAAGGGGACAAAAACGCTTGGGAAACAGACAAGTCATTAAAGAACAAAGACGTTGGAAACCAGCGACACGCCGTCAAAGAAGTCAGAACGCATGCACACAAACTTCAAAGAAACAGGCACAATAAACAAAGGCGTTAAAAATAAAGTACTTGCAAATTAAAACGGACACTCCCTACCCTCTCTAGCCGACGCAGTCTTGGTCTCCCTTCCCTGTCTGATGCGTGCTGGTTGGTTGTCTGACATGTTCCTGTAAACAATTGAAATCGATTAATATGCGAGACAAAATAAAAAACAAAAAAATTTGAACTTCTGATACATTTCGGAACTTCAATTCCGAAAACTGGGATGGAGGTGTTTTCGGAAATGAACTTCCGAAACACCCCTGCGATGGAGTTTTCTGCAACTTCCATGGCAGACCCCTAAACCAAACTTCAAACCAAATCAAAATGCTTCTAAACAACCTAAATACTACTAACAACCTAACCATATATCATTTATGCAATTAAAACCCTAAATAACATGCATTTGAATAATGAATCTAAAAATTTCAAAACTTACAAAGTGTTAGGATTGAGGGCTTTTGAATGTTGTTTAGCAGTGTGATTGGAGCCTTGATGCAGCCTTGGAATTCTGTTTGCACAAATTTTCGCCTTTGCCACTTTTTGTTTTGATTTAGGGTAAATGATTGGGGGAGGGGGAGTGTTTTGATAAATCTGCAGAAATCGCAGTATTTCGGAAGTGCACTTCCGAAATGATGTTTTCGGAAATGAACTTCCGAAATAAGACAATTTTTTTAAAAAAAAAGACGCTTTCAGAGATGCATCTCCGAAAACGCCTTTTTATTGCATTTCGGAAATGAACTTCTGAAGTCAGGGGTAGTTTGGGTTTTTCACCAGAGGTGGACTAGAAGGTTGGGAGGTCTATAGAGAAATTCCCTTATAAAATCATTACTCATTCTCTATAACTACAAAATACAATATGTGTATTTATACATGTAGATTTAACTAACTAACCTATTTACAAGGAATTAACTTAACGACTAAGTTAAGTAGTAGAGTTAACTAATACTCCCCCGCAAGGGGCTGAACTAAGGATAAAAAGTAGACCCACTTTGGCAATAAAGGAAGGAGAATGCCGGTGAAGCGTGCGGTTTGGTTAGCACATCAGCAATTTGAGCACATGATGAGATTGGAAAGAGTTTTATCAGCCTGGATTCCAATTTTTCCCGTTTAATACGGCAATCGATCTCGATGTGCTTTGAGCGTTAATGGAATTTAGGGTGGTAAGAAAGATATACAGCAGAACAGTTGTCACTTGTCGTAGTAGATAGATGTTGGTTTGTTTAAAGTGATGCAAAGATCTTAAAAAAAGGTAATGCATCCATTGAACTTCACACGTGAGGGAGGCAAGGGTTCAGTATTCAGCTCACTACGCCATACAAGAAAATAGACAACGTTTTTTTTTCACAGACCGCGCTTAAAAGTGCTGCCTATACAGGCGTTGCTGTATGTAAAGGCAACATTTTTTTGAATGCAAAGGTGCTGCCTTATGTCCCCTTTATGCTGCGCTTCATTTTAAAAACACTTTCTATTGTATCTTTAGGCAGCACTTTTTTTTTAAAAGCGCTTTATATTGTCCCCCTTTAGACAACACTTGTAAAAGCATTGTCTATTTCAGTTCTCTTTTAGGCAACGCTTTCTTTGAAAGCGCTTTTTATTCTCCACTATAGGCAGCATTTCTCTACAAAGTGCTTTCTGTTCTACACTGAGGCAGCGCTTTATAAAAAAGTGTTGTCTAATGTCTCATTTAGGAAGCGTTTTTTTGTTAAAAGCACTCTCTATTGTATACGTATGGCAGTGTTTTTTTGTTAAAGTGTTGGTATAAGTCCTATTTTTTAATAAAATGACAGTATATTTTCTAGAAGCGCTGGCACAACATGAAAATCAGTTTTTGCAAATTGTAAATATGATAAGGTGATTTCAGAAATATAATTATTAAGTTTTACCAAATAGTGTATCATATGATTTTGATAAGATTACTATGACAAAGTGCTATAATAACTTATGAAGATCTTTTGATTTTACATGTGATTGATTTACATGTTTACGCAATCAGATTTCCTTTCATTTTCTTTTCTTTGAAACACTTTTCGAAGAGAATTCCTAAATTACAATTTGCTTAAATTGTTGTATTATACAAATTGCAGTTTTGGAAGAGAATTCCTAGATTGCCGTTTTGATTTCTTCCGTCTTAACCGACAAGGACTTCATCATCATCACGGTTAGATTTCTTCTATTTTAGTTTCGATTCTCTTTACCGCGGTTGATAGTCATCGTTGCAATTCTGTTTTAATATAGTATTGTAATTAGACTAATGAACAAAGAGTGTGAATTGTGACATGTAAAGTTTGCTAGTGAACAAGAGGAATTCCAATGAAGCCAAATTGTTATCTTTAGATATAAACTATGATTTGAAAAAAAAATGCAAGTAAAGTACAAATAAATTTTTTTGAAAAAGCACTTTTCTCTTAATGACTTCCCATAATATCATTTTTCTTGATACTAATTACACTGAAAAAATGTGTATTGGTGCAACACCACTTTTATTATTTTATAGATAGTTTTTTTTTTTTTGAAAGCAAGAGGATATATTAAAATTACTAATTCCCGTTTGAAGTGTGTATTGGCAATACAAAATTCTTCTAATCACTACAGACTCAGTAATCCAAATCAATAATAAATAGCAGCTGTGTTATATTCAATATTTTCCTCTACAACTTTTTTATAAATTTGGTACATAACACATTATAATTAGAAGAAAAAACACTTGTCTACGACTAAAAAAATAGTAATTTATGTGGTATGTCTATTTTTTCTATAAGCAAGAGATCAATTGATAAGAGAACAAAAGTTCTTAAGAAGAGTTACAAGAAATACACCAGCAAGAGTTCGGTAAGAAAATTACACGCCAATTGTGATTTACGATAAGTAAAAATACGAATTTCTACTAAATTCATAAAATTTTCAATTGGATTGGATAATATTCCCAATGAAAGCTCATCACCATACTAACGATTTAATTCCCCACACAATGCCGGAAACATTCCAAGTTCCATTCTTAAAAATAATGTCGTTTCTTGTCAACCATAGAGACCAACAAATCGCCAACCACACCACTCCATCCTTACCCTTCCTAACTTTATTTTTCTTTCCTTCCAAACTCCAAAACAAGAAGCTCTCTTTAAAATTATCCGCCTTTATGTCGACATGACCTAACCATTCAGCTACATCCCTCCAAACAAATTCCGAGACATGACAAAGAAGAATACATTGGAGAAGAGTTTCGCTAGCCATTCCACAATAAACACAAGTAGTATTCGGAATAGTTAAAATACCTCTTTTAGCTAGCGCTTCTTTCGACGGTAGGTTGTTGTTGAAACATCTCCATCCGAAAACTTTAATTTTCATAGGGACTTCCATCTTCCAAATGTACTTGTAAGCCATGTCGTGCCTGCCACGGGACCGTAAGGAGTATGTTCCGAGATGAGAGCTTCAACACAACTTCTCACGGTGAAGCAGCGTTCTTTCTTCCTGCAACAAAGGACCGAATCATGGCTGTCACGGTCTGGTGAAACCGCCTGTAGGAGCTGCTGTAACAGTGCCTGGGCTTCAGCCACAGCTAGATTAGTGAAGCTGTTCTGGGGTACACCAAAGTCAGACCAGAACCATAGACCATCGAACCATCCGCCCATCGTCGCGACCGAGACATCCTGTAAAACATAAACAAAATAGAGCAAAGGAAAAGTATCTTTTAAAACCCCAGTTGGCATCCAGTTTGAGTGCCAAAATAAAGTGCGATAGCCGTTTCCCATCGAAACCTTGCAAGCCGGATTAAAAGAAACAACATAATTTTCCTTTTCAAGCTTCATTTAATCAGCCCACCAAAAGGAAGCAGAACCTTCTCTCTTATTTTTTGGTCCTCCATGAACAACCCGTAAATTGACGTCTCCATACCTAGCCCTCAACACTCCATACAATATCGGATCGGATTCAACCAAAACTCTCTATTTCCACTTGCTTAAAAGCGCCAAGTTGAAATCCTCCATCCGTGTAACTCCCAACCCGCCTTTTTCTACCGAAAGACAAACCACATCCCATCTCTCCCAATGAATGCATTTTTTACCTTCCTCCCCTCCCCACAAAAAATTGCTTTGAATCCTTATTAACTCCTTGATCACTTTCTTAGGTGCCTTGTAGAAAGATAAAGTGAAAATCGCCAAGCTTCCTAACACCGACTTTAGAAGCGTAAGCCTCCCCCCTATACTAAGAAACCTCCCTTTCCAAGAGGCCAACCTCTTCTTCATCTTTAAAATCAACGGTTCCCAAGTTGCGACTCTTTTTGGGTTACTTCCTACACGTATACCCAACAACGTAAACTCCTTGTCTTCCCTCCTACAAGCTAAGAAATTAGTAGCCATATCAATGAAATTGTTGCTAATGTTTATGCCAATGAGCTTTCTCTTGTGAAAGTTTATTTCTAAACCCAAGATCATTTCAAACCCCTTAAGCACCGACTTGATTGCCCATAAGTGAGCCCAAGTAGCATCACCTACCATAAGCGTGTCATCGGCAAATTGAAGTACGTCATTGAAACAAGAATTGTTGACGAAGAAACCCGCATAATCCCCGTTATCTACCGCTCTACTAACTAAGCACTTCAACCTCTCGGCCGCCACTATAAAAAGGAAAGGTGAGATAGGATTACCTTGTCTCAAACCTCTTTCTACAATAAACTCTTTAGTGGGACTACCATTCACCACCACCGACATCTTGCTTGAAAAGACCAAAGCTTCCATCCATTTCATCCATCTCTCCCCGAATACCATCTTTTTTCAAAATGAATCGAAGAAATGGCCAACTAACTTTATTGTATGCTTTCTCATAATCTACTTTGAAGAACAAGCAATACTTCTTCTCCTTGATTGAAAAGTCCACCATCTCTTTAGCCACCACTACTCCATCTAACAATTGTCTCCCGGGAACGAAAGCACTTTGGTTCTTTGAAATATCTGTTCCAATTACCCTCTTCATTCTTCCCGCCAAGACTTTTGATATAATTTTATGAATGCATCACACCAAACATATTGATCTATAATCGTCTAAATCTAACGGGTAGTTAGACTTAAGGATTAAGGCCAAAAAAGACGAAGTTATGGATTTAGAAAGAGCCGCTCTAGCATGGAAATCCATACAACAACCTAAAACCTCTGTTTTAATAACCTCCCAACACTTTTTGATAAACAAAAAAGAAAATCCATCCGGACCCGGACTCTAGGAGACATCACAACTCCAAACCGCCTCCTTGATTTCATTCTTTTCAAAAGGCAACTCTAAGATAGTTGTATCATCGAAACTCAAAGAGTTAGAAACTCCCCCCTCCAAAATAGGCCTATCCAAATCATTCTCCTTGAACTTATCTTCAAAATGACAAAAAACCTCCTCTTTGACATCTTTAGCCGAAGTTCTCATTCCCCTTCCCGATAAAATAGGTCCTATAAAATTCTGCCTCAAACATTTCTTCATGACTGATCAGTGGTTTTCACACATATATTTACCGTTGTTTTTAAGTATCTATAAGTTATGTTATTTAGTGTTTTTTTTCATTATTCGTCATTTTATGCTTTGGTTGTATGTTTTAATATTTTCAGACTCATATGGAGAAACCGGAGTAAATCAGTGCAAAACTCGGAGTTTCGAAGGAAGTTCAGAAGCATGTTTCAGGAGGCCTGACACGGGTGGCCGTGTTGCTCAACACGGGGCGTGAAGTTTGAGATTTGGGAAAATAGTGAAGCAACACGGGTGCCCATGTTGCACAACACGGCCCGTGTTGCACAACACGGCCCGTGTTGCACGTCTTGGGACTAAAGAAGAAAAAGGAAAATAACAGTGAAGCAACACAGGTGCCCGTGTTGCACAACACGACCCGTGTTGCACATCCTGGGACTCAACAAGGAAAAGAAACATAACAGGGGACCAACACGGGTGCCCGTGTTGCACAACACGGCCCGTGTTGGGTGGTGTTGAAAGTATTTGTGGGTAAATATTTTTTGTAATATATCGTATCCACAGGGATTGGTTAATATCACAGCCGTTCTATAGTTGTTTATTTTGAGTTAAGAAATTTGGTTTGGTTTGTTTTATACTAATAATAATATCAAAAGCAAATAATAAAATAAAAGCAAGTAAAGGACTTTGTGTTAACAAATAAAGAAAGATGTTGAGTCTTTAGGGTTCATCAACCTAATCCTATACAATTATCAATTAATTCACAATAGAACAATCCTTTGAATCATTATCTTCACTTATCCTCAAATAAGATTCCATGTCTGCAAATCAAATTAGATAACTTTTACCGGTATGAGATTCGATCTCTCCAAATCACAATAACGATAATAGTAATTAAGAACGATAATTATGAAAACCCAATTACAATTCCATCTCTGCAAATTGCAATTGAATCAATATAGTAACCTAGGGCAAAAGTTAAATCCTTTCTTTCGATCAAAGATTCAACGATAATTTAAGAATAAAAACAAGATTTCTTATTGATAATGAATTCAAACAATTGTTCACAGGAATTAATCAATGGTAATGTACATTCATAGGTTAACTACTACCTTAGACTCAACAAGAGGGATTTAGCTCTCCATAGACATGAAGAACATACAAGAATCAATGGAGGAATTCATCTTCATCAATAGAATGCCTTCAATTGGTAAAGAATCCACCTTCTATTGTTATTCTCAGCTTCAGAATCAGATAGCTCTCCTAATTTCGCTCCCACAAAAGTATATCTAACCACTTGGAAAACTAGGGCTTTAAAACAGAACTTTTGGGCTTTTAACGCCGAGGCCGCGGCGCGGCAACGGGCTGGCGCGGCGCGCCCCTCAAACAGAAGTATTTTCGCGGCGCGCCTAGGAACTCTCGCGGCGCGCCCTTTGCACTTTCCATCTTTTTCTTCAGCCTTTGAGACTTCCAGCTTTCTTTCCTCCTCATGTTCTTCTTAAGTTCTTATTCAGCTCAAAACCTGCAACAATAACACCCACAAGTGATTCGATTTGCTTTACGCACGAACTAAACTTATTCAGTTCAATTCTTAATAAAAACCTATGGATTCATCACATTTTTGCATTGGTTTAGAGAAGAAATCACTTATATTAACACATGAATTTACCATTAATTTACTCCTAACAAACTCTCCCCAACTTAGAGTTTTGTTTGTCCCTAAACAAAATTACTTACCTCCAACAAATTTTACCGACAATCAAGCAACAAGTTTTTCAAAAAGTTTTTCTCAAGTGGTTCAATCCAGTAACCAAGTCAAATACTCCTCTTCTACCTGCAAACTCAGAACATCCACATGAAACAAACGTTGAAAGCAAATTACCTCCAGAAGTTCAAAACACTACACAATTGTAATTGAATCAGCACTAATCACTCTCATCAAAAAGTATGATGACTAAAAGAGGGGTTAAACACTCATCCAAACAATTAAATCAACAAAGATCCATATCATACACTACAACACGGAACAGCTTTCACAGCGCTTTTTTTGGCCTTTAACAGCGCTTTAAAGCGCTGCCATAGCCAGCGCTGGCGTAGGCTACGAAAGCGCTTTCAAAAGCGCTCTGGTAGACCCCCCCTTTAAGAGCGCTTTCCTGGAAAAAGCGCTCTGGTAGGACCCCCTATTAGAGCGCTTTCCTGGAAAAAGCGCTCTGGTAGATCCCCCTTTAAGAGCGCTTCTTAGTAAAAGCGCTGGCAAAGACCAGTAAAAAAGCAAAAAAAATTAAAAAATTACGCAGCATACAAAAGCGCTTTTGGAAAGCGCTCTGGTAGGCCCCCCTATGAGAGCGCTTTTTCCAGAAAAAGCGCTCTCATAGGGGGGCCTACCAGAGCGCTTTCCAAAAGCGCTTTTGTATGCTGCGTAATTTTTTAATTTTTTTTGCTTTTTTACTGGTCTTTGCCAGCGCTTTTACTAAGAAGCGCTCTAGTATGTGGACCTTTAAGAGCGCTTTTTAGAAGCGCTGTAGTTGCTAAATGAGGTATTTTTATGTGCAGCCTATAATTTAATCCTCCCAGTCGACCTGTAATGTTTTCGACCTGTAATATTTTCGACCTGTAATATATTTTCGACCTGTAATATATTTTCGACTATATTATTTCAGCCATCAGTAAGACAATATATATACTAATATATACCATTATAATATCCAAAATTATATATATACATCATTACAAAATTATATATATACATCATTACAAAATCAACAATATTATAGTTCAAATCTGCATGAAAAATAGCTTAATATAAAATTGACACAATTCCTCTTTGATTTCTTCTAACTTTAGCTTCGAGTACCCAGCAGCACGGAATTCGTCAAGGTACTATAAAACAAAAACATAATATGAATAATATATTTAGGTAAATGTAATAAATTATATGAAATTATCTTAAGTTATAACTTTATACCGTGGGAGGAATCTCTAATTGATTCGCCTGAATGATTTCTTTCATAAACCTCAATACAAAGTATCCGCAGTCTGAACTGTTACGCTGTAGCGGACACTACATAGAAAAACAAATAAGATTCTATATAAGTTGTCTTGTTTTACCAAGTAGCATAAATATTATAAGCAAATTTGTGAAAAGTAATGTACCTGCACTTCGATCCAGGTGATGTTGTTTGATTTAGTCCGGGATACCTGTGCGTCCCGTTGACTACGGAATACTTGTATTGATCTAATTAACAAATATATAAAAGCATATGTTTAGATCAATCCCACAAATAAGTAAATATATAAATATACACGAATATATATTTAGAACGATCCTACTTACAAATCAACGATTTCCTTCATGGCCGGATAATTGGTCCATTCACCCTTTACCGAATTCAGATAATACACGACTTCCCTTATCGGGTTGATAGCAAGCAGCAACCAGTGTGCTCTATAAATTAAAACAATAGGTTATATGAAAATATTGCTATACACTAAAGAAACAGAGATTAGATGAATAAAGAATGAGAAACTAACCCTACTGGTCGGGTATTATACGCCCAAAGATGCAGACATTCTGTATTGCCGGTGGACATGAATCTATCGACTAAGCGCTGTCTAACAGATTCCGGATCCGAAACAATTTCCATTCCGCTGCAATGGGCGGAAGACACGAACCGGAATCTGTTAGACAATGCAGTCCCGCGCAACACTCTGTCATACAACAACCTTAAATAAAAACATAATAAACATTAGATTCTTTTCATTGAAAAGTGTAAATAAATTATATTGTGGGACTAATTAAATAATATATCGGATGAGTGAATATTACCGGATGTATGAATGCATATTACTGACGCCTAGTTGATCTTGGTTAAAAATCTCTTGCAAGTCATCAATTGTAATATGTGACTTGAACTCAATACCGAAGACACTTTCATCCATATCGATTTCCCGTAAAGCACCATCCTTCATATCGGACATATCAACCATTGTTGCGAGTGTCGCCCGGTATCGAGGCACAAAAGCACCGCCTTTTCTTGCCGCTTGCTTCGGAGGACCACTGGGTGGTACGCTACGAACCTGCTGCGTCACTTGTTGTGACTCCCGAGCGGATGCCTAAAAATCATATAAGTTAGGTAAAATATAAAATCATGCATATTTTGATTCAGATTATATATTAACACTTTAAATGTACCTCTTTTAGCGATGCAACAGACTCCTCCTCCTGTAAAATCCCTTTACCCTTAATTGCGGGTTTTATAGGAGCAGTCTAAAAATAAAATGTAAAACATAATTAATAAACGGTTTAGAATTGACATTCGAAAACTAAATGATTCATAATCGTTTTCAATTTACCTCATCACTAATGGTAATGAGCTCCGAGGGCCATGCAACAAACGATCCTATTGCATCTCGCAGCAATGTCGTCTCTGAGACCATGTCAGGTACCGGTAGAATCGCATCACGATCTAATACAACATCCACCGATACTTTCAGGTGTCCATCCGGGAGCGGTCTGTGGTGAAGTAAATCTCCCGAAGTGTTGTGCACTTTTCCCTTGCCAACTAGTCGATAACTCGGTTCCGATAAGTATAGTTGGCAAGATGAAATGCCCTAAACCAATAGTAAATATAAAGTCATTATCATTAATAAAATAGAACAATTTAAAAGGAAAAAAAATTATAATTACCTCGGGAAATTTCCTTTGATAGTTGATACTAGCCTTATCACTAGTTTCTTTCACCGATGAAGTGTTGCATTTTTCTCTCATATACGCCTCTTTATCTCTTTGCAATTCAGAGACTTGTGCTTGCAATTCCGCCAACTTTTGCAACACTTCTTCATTTGAAGGATTTCTTCTCCTAGGACTCTTGTAAAAAGAGGTTGGAGTCACACCATGACCCTTACCCCTCACCCGACCGGGATACTCGGGAGCATCTAGTACTCTACTAAGTACGCTCTCCTCACCGGTGGATGCCGATTGCGACAAGGTCTCCTGTAATTCATTTACATTTAAATAATTATTAGTGGAGATAAAAAGTCATTTATATATTAAAAAACATTTGATTTAATTAAAGACATAGTATTATACTTACACATTCAGTATAAACTCTCTGAACATCGGGATCGACAGCGTGATTCTTGCCCACACGAGCTTCCTTCCACAACACATGTACAGGAAGTGAAGCTTCCTCACTTTTAGTCTCCTCCAACTATGCATTGACACAAACGATAAAATCGTCAATTAAAACATGCACATGTAGACAATTAATTAAATCGAATTTCTATTTACTTACAATTTTATCCTCTAAGCGTGCATATCCCAAACGCCCTTTTTTGTATGGATACGCGGGTTTGGATGCTCTCTCCCTATTCGTGGCACTCTTTTTCTGAAAAGCTTCATCTCTTTGCTTTACAAACTCAGCCCAATCTGCTTCATCAATGAAGGTCGCATACTTTGTTGGCCGTCCCGGTGCATTTTCAAGAAATTTTCCATCTTTATCCTTAAGATAGGTGTTTGTCAAAAAACTTTTCCACCCTCTATATCTCTTGCCGGCCAAACTAAGTATGTAGCTTTTACGTTCATCTGGTATCTCAAAAGTCCTCTGCAAAAAAACGTACGCATAGTGTGTTAGTATAAATAATTTAAACAATTTATCGTCAAGATAATAACAACAATTAACCATATATGATATATACCTGAAGCTCTTCCCAAATCGCTTGTTTTTTCTCCTCCAATTCTAAATTTTTCGTTTTCGATTTCCAGGTAGCTATGGAGACCGGAATATGCATACGGACAAGTGTACCAATATAACTTGTCAACTTTGCAGAATTAGGACCAATTGGTTGTTTATCAGAATTCCATTCCAATCGGTACACTAATCCTTGGTCTCTATGTCGTATGATACTCCTCATAATAGTGATGCCTCGTGCAACCTCTTTTGCTTCAGTATCAGGTGGAGCATTTGTATCCGAAGCAACTCTTTCTTGTGAGTTTTCTTGTAAGTTTTCAGGTGGGTTTTCAGGTGGAGCATCTCTATCTGAAGCCATTGAACCTGTATCAAACAAACTAAAGCACATTAGTACACTATTAATAAGCTAACAATCTATACAAGTCAAATGGAAGTCAAACCATGCATGTACAAGTAAATCGGAAACGAAATCGGTACAAATCAAAATAAGCGTAAAAAAGAAAGTTATCGGAATTGAACGAAATTTATATGGCTATGGTAAAACGTCGCCACGGACTCAAAAACAAAGTCGGTTTTCCGAAATTCAGACCCTAAGCCCGACTTTTGATTACGGGCAGAAGCAAAACCGATAAAAAAATAGTCCCGAAATGTAAAGATAAGTGCATGAGCAGCTCCGGAATCGTCAAAATAGTATAGTTACATGTAAAGAAGTCAACAAGCGGATACATGGTTCAAAAGTTATGTACAAAACGAGAATATGCACCAAATTGAATAAAACAAATTAGTCGGACTATGTATACTATTACCTTTATCACTAACGTCTCTTTCTTTTCTTGGTAGGTTTGTGTACTACGCGTCTCTTAACAATGCGGACGGTTGGATTGATCCAAATACCCTCATTATGATCATTTCTAATACAAGATTCATTCTCATTTTGATCGTTTCTTGTACAAGATTCAATGCCAACACCAATATCACCTTGATCTTCAATTTTTTCATCAACTATTTTGTTAGATAAAAGCACTATAGACCATTTCGTACTTGTCGGATCATTGACATAGAACACTTGTTTAGCTTGAGAGGCTAGAATGAAAGGCTCATCTTTGTACCCTACCCTATTGAGATCCACTTGCAAAAATCCTGACTTATCCATTCGTACGCCACTATTATTTTCAACCCACTTGCAACCAAATACAGGAATCTGAAACTTCGCGTAATCAAACACCAAAATGCGCTCGATAACCCCAAAATATGACAAATTTGCAAATTTCGGATTTAAGTCATTCGCACTTGATATGTGCATAGCTTCAGCTACCAAGGTTACACCACTATTTTTGCATAGTACTTTTATCATCCTGTTCTTTGGTATAAAATGTGTATCCATTAATTGCGTATGCGCTATAAGAAAGTACAATTACAGATGGACCATAGGCTAAACATCTCAACCTTTCTGTTACTGAAGCAGGATCTGAACGATACTTTGAATAAATATGATCTCTAAACCACGGTATGAAACTTCGATTGTGCTCTCGTACTATCCAGTTCTCATTTCTATTTGGATTTAAATCTCGGAGAACAACTTTGTGCATTTCAACAAACGGCTCAACCTCAATCTCATTGTGCAGAACATACAAGTGCACTTGATCCCGTTCGACCATTGATACTGTCACAACTTTATTTCCAATTAGCCTTTTTCCTTCTTTTTTTTCGACAATATGAGATTTGGGGAGTCCAATTGATTGAACATTTGACAGATATTCAGTACAAAACTCAACCGCTTCTTCAGCAACGTATCGCTCGGCAATACAACCCTCCGGTCGACTTCTGTTTTTCACGTACCCTTTTAATATTTTCATATAACGTTCAGCAGGGTACATCCATCTCATATAAGCTGGTCCGCACAGTTGTGTCTCTTTCACAAGATGAACGACTAGATGAACCATTATGTCAAAAAACGAGGGAGGAAAATACATTTCAAGATCACATAAAGTAACAACTATCTCATTTTGCAATGTTGGTAAGATCGCGGGATCGACCACCTTACTGCAAATAGACCTGAAGAAGAAACACAGCTTAGTTATTGCGCTTCTTACTTTTTCTGGCAGAATAGAACGTATACCTATTGGTAAAAAATGTTCCATTATAACATGGCAATCATGCGTCTTCAAACTCTTTAACTTGAGGTCTTTCATGGACACAAGTCTTCTAATATCTGAAGAGTAGCCTTCTGGAACTTTTACTTCACTGAGGAACTTACACAATGTTTTCTTCTCCTTTCTAGATAGAGTGTAAACAGCAGGTGGCAAATATGTTCGTCTTCCTTTCGTCACGGGCGCCAATTCAGTTCTCATCCCCATGTTTACCATGTCATTCCTTATGTTAACGCCATCCTTAGACTTTCCTTGTATATTGAGTAGCGTACCTATAACGCTGTCAAATACATTTTTTTCAATATGCATAACATCCAGGAAATGTCTTACGTACAACGACTTCCAATATGGAAGTTCAAAGAAAATTGACTTCTTCTTCCACCCACCCTTGACAATTGAATGTGCAAAAGGCTTGCCAAACTGAGTGCTCACATCTTTCACCTTTTCAAAAATTTGATCACCTGACAAAAAAGGCGGGGCTGTACGATGTTCGGCCTCTCCATTGAATGCTTTTCTCCACCCACGGTAGTGATGATTAGAATTTAAGAATCTACGATGGCCGAGAAAGACATTCTTCTGACAAAGCGCCAATCGTGTCGTATCGGTTTCATCTTCACAAACAGGACACGCCTTTTGACCCTTGTTGCTGTACCCGGATAGATTTCCGTATGCTGGAAAATCATTAATTGTTCCAAACAACATCGCCCTCAAGTTGAAACTTTCTTTCCTATACCCATCGTAAACCTCCACACCTCTCTCCCACAAAAACTTTAAATCTTCGATTAAGGGTGCCAAGTATACGTCTATGTCATTCCCTGGTTGTTTAGGCCCAGAAATTAGCATAGATAACATCATGTACTTACGCTTCATACATAGCCACGGAGGTAAGTTATAAATCATAAGAATCACAGGCCATGTGCTATGCGAGATACTTTGAATACCATGCGGGTTCATTCCATCAGTAGACAATGACAACCGAAGGTTTCTTGCTTCTTTTCCAAATTCAGGATATTCAGTATCAACTTTACTCCATTGTGGTGAGTCTGCCGGATGTCGCAACTTTCCATCAATAATTCTTTCATCTGCATGCCAAGTCAAGTGTCTTGAATCGGTCTCACTACGATACATGCGTCTAAATCTCGGAATTATAGGAAAATACCATAAGACTTTAGCAGGAGACAACTTTTTCTTATATCGAGGGGCACCACATTTAGGACACTCATTCAACGCTGCATACTCGTTTCGAAACAAAACGCAATCGTTTGGACATGCGTGTATCTTATCATAGCTCATTCCAATAGAAGACAACATCTTTTTGGCTTCATACGTTCGATTGGGAAGAACATTATCCTCTGGTAGCATATCTTTCATAAGGGCTAATAACTCTGTGAAACTTTTATCCGACCATCCATTGTCCGCCTTTAAGTTGTACAACTTTAACACCGCAGACAATCTTGTGAATTTTGAACAACCATCATACAACGGTTTCTCTGCATCGCTTACCAACCTCTCAAACATTTTGGGACAATCCGCTAGATCTTCTTCCAGCGCTTCTGCAATCTCTTCGACTCGATCACAATCGTATGTGTCTGTGCAATCGTCGTTTGAAGCATACTTCCTATTACACCTCGACCCAGCATTCCCGGTACTTTTCTCACCATGCATTGTCCAACATGTATAACTTCTATCAATTCCAAACCGTAGTAAATGAGATCCCAACTGATTCCCGTCAACCTTACCCCCGGCATAACAGCAACCCAAGCAAGGACACGGCATTCGAAGCGGGTCTTTGGAGTTCGCAACCGCAAACTCAACAAATTCCCATACCCCTTTCTCGTACTCTTTCGACAATCGGTTTGAATTCATCCGTGTCTTATCCATGTCTTAATTAAGCTAAACAAATGCTTCTTGGTTTCTCTATCAGGTACTAAGGAATTCTGTCAAGATAATAAATAGCTATCATCATAATAGAATACCTAATCAGAAAACCTAATCAGAATACCCGAATTCTTAAAGAAGACATTACCTTATTTCAAGGTAATATAAGTCCACAAACCAAAAAATTGGTTGAGAGACACTAAATTGATATTAAATAGAACCATAAACAATAAACTATAAGCAGAAAATAACAAACTATAAGCAAGAAGAAAGGGATAGTAACCTGAGTTAGACTTGATGTGGGAGATGGGTAGGTTTGAATTGGCGTTGTACAAGTAGAAACCAGAGACTTCAAAGTAACTGTAAAATTAAACACACACACCATGCGGTTAAATACACCACTACTAACAAATATCAAAATAAACCCAATCTAGAACTCAATTATTTAAAATGATATGAAATCAATTATCAATTAGCTAGTAACTACAAACAAGAGAAAGAACAGATGCATACATGTGTACCACGGCTTGTTCAACATACATTGGTTCGTAAATGAGAGGCTAGTTCATTAGTCCTAACAATTAACCTCAACTAACAGTCTAACTTTATAACTAACTTACAACATAACCACCAGTAGGATTAAGTGATAACTAACGGTCTTTTTAAAATAGAATCTTAATTTATTTTCATACATTACTTTTAATATGAAATGAAATAAATATCGAATTAGTAATGCTTTGAGATTATAAGAAATCAAATTAGACAAAATACATATTATCACTTTCAAATATATATGCATTTATACAATTAAACAAACTTTAGTAACAAAGGTCTCCATTTTTCAAAACTCTACTCCTTTTAAGAAATGAAAGAATCCTCACTCATATTTTAGAATCAAGTAAAACCATAAAACATTAAAGTGAACGTAGTTTCTCTTAATAATCATTTGGTGTAGACAAGTTATTAACCCTCAATTGAACTACCCATTACAATTCAAATAACTCAATGATATGACAAAGAAGAAATTATGCAGCAAGTAGTTCATGCTTTCATAATATACTATAGCTTTCATTTCATATCATATACTATAGCTTTCATTTCATGCTTTCATTTCAAACAACCCATTATAATTAAAAACGAAAATGGCACTAATGTGTTCTATTCTTGACAAATGTGTTTGCAATTTAGATATAAAAATATCAAAGTTCTGTTTTTAGCTAAAATAATGGCACTAATGTGTTCTATTCTTGAAAAATTGTGTTCTTCAGCACAACACATTCAGTACCCAACAACAAAGCAACAAGAAATTGTGTTCATGGATTATAACCTATTAAGAAACATAGCCAGTCGAACAAAAACAATTAAAAATAAAGCAAAAGAAAACAAGGTGACATACATGAAGATGAAGATGACGGCGGCGGTGGAGGCGAGATGCTACACGGCGGCGGCGGCGGTGAAGAACTTTGAGTTGTGGGAGACAAAGTGGGGGAGACGAAGTGGAAGAAAAAAGATGGGGGAGACAAAATGGGTTTTCTGGGTTTTCTGGGCAAGTTAGCGTCAATGGGAGAAAAAAGATGAATTAGGGATTCTGAACGCGTAATATCAAATTTTAGTAATAAGGCTACTAAAGCGCTTCTGGAAAGCGCTCTCATAGCCTGGTCTATACCAGCGCTTTTGACAAAAAGCGCTCTCATTAAACACCCCTACCAGAGCGCTTTTGAAAAGCGCTTTCGTTCCCCCCACGTTCCCCCCACCTACCAGAGCGCTTTTGTAAAGCGCTTTCGTACCCCCCACCTACCAGAGCGCTTTTGAAAAGCGCTCTCATAACCCCCCCCTACCAGAGCGCTTCTTAAAAGCGCTTTCATACCCCCCCACTATTAGAGCGCTTTTTTAGCGTGTTTTTTAATTTTGTCTTTAGCGAAGCCTATGCCAGCGCTTTTCCTAAAAGCGCTTTCGTAGGGGTGCTGCTAAAAGCCAAATTTGGCGTAGTGATACGTTCACCAAATTGCTCGCATCAAGTCTTGTGGAATCTGAGAATCAGAAGGTCTTTCTATGGTTGTAATGTGGTTTAGATTCAAAGAAAAGAAGATAATCAAGGGTTGTTCCTAATATAGGGAAGCATCCAATTCATAACTTATTTCTTTTTCTCTAAAACTCTACTTCCTTTACCTGTCCATCTTTTTTTCATTCATTCGTAGCTTGATTCTTCTTTTTCACTTTTTTTTTTCAACAAACTTTATATTCAAACGTTGTTACTTCTTTTTTTTTTTTTTTTTTCAAGCTACGACTTCTTTTATCTTTCACCGATTACCATAAGTACTTACTCTTCTTTTAAATGTGACTCTCCCCAACTTGGAGATCAACCTGTATTCAGATTATATGAATGCTCCCCTACTTTCTAAAAAGGTCAAAGAGAAAACACATCACCAAATTTTATGGTTGATGGTCCAGAACAAAACTTTTTATTGAGATCAAAACTCACCAGATATTTTCCTTGGTGTATATTATAATGCTTACCTTGACCTCAGGCTCAAAGAATGGTTAGCAAAGGATCACACTCTCACAGAAGAAGATAATTTTTACGGTGGAGTCGGCTCAAAGAACTCTCAAATTCAAACAATTGCCTAAATCACTTCCACAGATTTCCACAGACGATGCAACAACCGGTTTAGCATGATACGAACACGTCAAAAATAATTGATGGTCTTCCTGCATATAGTAAACAATGGAAAGCTTTCCTCACAATGGTTAAGGCTAAGCTGATCCAATAAACAATGTACCATAAAGAACTTCTGTTAAGAATTTACTAACACCTTAAGTTTCATTGCACACATTAAGAGTTTGAGTTTGAAATTTCATACCTGCTTTGTTACTTATTGAAAAAGAGAGTGAAACTCAAAAATTTTGAACATTCACTTACTACCACTTTCATACATGTTGCTTCATTGTTGATACTTCGCTTGAGGTTCTCGCTTTGTTATGGGACTACTTACTCTAACTGGGAAAAAAAAAACTAAAACTGAAAGAAACAACGAATTGCAAAACTTACCATAACTTAATTCAAACAAAACAAGTCATAGTGACCACTACGGTTCACTAGAGTCTAGATCAGATAAACAGAAAACAAAACAGCAGTCTTATCATCAACTCAATTACCAACACAAAACAATTTTTCACTCACTCGTACATCTCCTCTCAAATCTCAAACAAACATGGCATCAATATCATCATCAATATCCGCCTCATTATCCTGGCCTTGGTTATCAGCCCCAGCAGTACCACCTGCATCTGCACCTGTACCCGTGCCTGCATCCCCCCCAACAGGAAAAGGGTTGGTCTCCGGCCAACCACAGTAAGTGAAATAGCTTTCCCTGGTTGGAAAAGTTCTCTCTTCAGGAGCTACAGACAGGTTCCTGAATTGTTGCTGCATCGCATCATGCAGAAAAATCTGGGATTTCTGATTAGCTTCGAACATAGCGGAGTAGTAATGATGGGCCACTAGAGGGTCAAACGGAGCTGCATTACCCTGAGGAGGTGCTGCAGGAACAGAAGGTCCAGCTGGAGGAGAATCGGCTGCCTGATCTCGGTAATATGGCTTTGCACAAAACCTGTCAATAAAAATATCATCAATAAAAGTGTTAATAACGTGATGTCCCTGTGCAGGAATCTCTACTCCGGCGTCTTTACAAAGACCCATAATCAATCCAGGTAATGGCAACACACATTTGGCATTAATGCCATGTTGTGTGTCACTCAAAGCAGCTCGTCGCAATTCCTGCGAGAGGATGAAGGCGACATCAACAGAATTTTCCGTCATGATTGTGGTTATTAAGAAAGCCACATCAAGAGGAATGGTGGTGAAATGAGTCCTTGGCCGGATGTTGTAGAGGATCACCGATAGAATTCCCCTTGCTGAAACCTTTAGATCTTTCCTGTTGTAGTGAGTCGGGTTCCCTTGCCGACTAAGCTCTGGTCCTCGCCCCCTAGTACAGATTTTCTCAGTCATCAGTTCCACAAAGTCGACACAGTTGTTGACATTCTGCCGGTAGAAGCATTTTTCATTTTCACCCAGTTGGAGTGGTTCCCCTAAAAATTCACTGATTGACTCTCTGTCAAACGCCACAGTTTTGCCTCTTACATAGGACTGATACGAGTAAGCGACAGATTCATCAGTAGTCTTGATTGCATTGGCGTAAAATTCCTTGACTATGTCATAGTCAATTACAGTGTGTGGCTCGAAAACTTTTTCCCAATTCCTGTTTTCCAGAAAACCCCACATGTTAGCATAAGGAGCATCTTCATCTCCCCGAGGTACCACGACTTTCTCAGCCAGGATGGTTCTAGAGCCCAGAGCCTTGAACCTGTCTGCTTGAGCCCGACCTAAAAACTTATCAGCTTGATTTGCAGTAGCACGGGATCCTCTAGGACCAGAGCTTGTGGACTTGGTGCGCACTCTCTTGGCTGGATTCATCTGCAATTATCACAAACAATGACAGAGCAGCATAGAGGGTTAGATAAACAAAACAAAATTTGTCAACAATCTCCAGCCGCGGCGCGACTGCGGTTTCCCGCGGCGCGGCTGCGGCGCATCTAAGGGTTCCTTCCCTGCACTGAACCTTCTTTGAAGGTCCTAACGCCCTTAGTCAGACCATAGCAGAGCAATTGGACAATAAAACAATGTCTTCTACCCTAGGGTTCACACAAATATCATTTAATTCTTAATACCTCATGATTTAGGGTTACCTTCAAGTGAAACACAGCGGCTAGAACACAAGAGTGGAGAGTGAGGAACATACCTTGCTGTAGATTGAGTAATGATGGGCAAAAATAGCGAACTGGGTGATTGATTGGAGCTCTGAACCGGAGGTTGCGCTTTTGGACTTGGAAGTTGTAAAAGATAGAATGAGGGGGAAGTGAGGGTTTTCAAAATAAAACCTATTTTTAGCCTTGTACCGCGGCGCGCAAGCGTACCTCCGCGGCGCGCAAATATTTCTGTTTTGCGTCGCGGCGCGCGCTTAACGCCCGCGGCGCGATCCTTTTTAAAAAAATTTCTTTTGTTCCATGTTCCCCCACTTCGCTCTTTTGCAACTTCCCTTGTGCTGATGGCACTGATTGATGATAACTGAATAAACTAAAAAGATAAAAGAAAATTACTTAAATTGAAAGATGCTTACTCTGTTGGGTTGCCTCCCAACAAGCGCTTCGTTTAACGTCGCATGGCTCGACGGTTAAACCCCTTTGACTAGGAGTTCAACAGGGAGATTGTGCATACTTCTCTATCAAACTCTCCCCCAAGGTAGCTTTTTAACCGTTCTCCATTAACGGTCCAACTGTCTTTGGTCTTACGATCTTCAATAGTAATGGCCCCGTAGGGTTTAATTTCCTTGATTATAAACGGTCCTGACCACTTAGACTTCAATTTGCCTGGGAAGAGCTTGAGTCTGGAGTTGAATAGTAATACAAGGTCGCCTACCTTGAACTCTTTCTTCTTGATTCTCTTATCATGGTACCTTTTCATGTTTTCCTTATACATTTTATTAGACTCATATGCTAGGTACCTGAATTCCTCAAGTTCATGGAGTTGATTCTTCCTCTTCTTATACGCCAAACTATCATCTCTATTGAAGAAACGAAGGGCCCATAGTGCTTTGTGCTCTACCTCCACCGGTAGATGACATGCCTTACCATAAACCATTTGAAAAGGCGATGCGCCCGTTGGTGCTTTGTATGCTGTCCTATATGCCCACAAGGCATCATCTATCCTTACCGACCAGTCTTTACGGGATTCTAACACTGTCTTCTCGAGAATGTTCTTGATTGCTCGATTGGAAATCTCTGCTTGCCCGTTGGTTTGGGGATGATAAGGCGAAGCTATCTTGTGGTTGATATGATATTTGTCCAGCACTTTTGCCACCTGTTCATTAACAAAATGAGATCCACCATCGCTTATGATCACTCTAGGCATGCCAAAACGTGTGAATATGTTACGATTTAAAAATTTTAGCACTGTTTTGGCATCCGCCTTTGGTGTAGCGATGGCTTCAACCCACTTGGAAACATAATCTACTGCAACTAAAATATATTCGTTAGCAAAAGAGGGAAGAAATGGCCCCATAAAATCAATGCCCCAACAATCAAAAACTTCTATTTCAATGATGGTTTGAAGTGGCATCTCATCCCGTTTGCTTATCCCTCCAACTCTTTGGCATTTGTCACAACTCTTTGCATGGTGATGGGCGTCTTTAAAAATTGTTGGCCAGAAAAATCCGGATTGGAGGACCTTTGTTGCTGTCCTCCATCCATTAAAATGACCACCACTTGGTGAATTATGACAATGCCACAAGATTTGTTGGGCTTCTTCTTCAGTCACACATCTTCTTAGAATTCCATCCTTACCTATCTTGAACAAGTATGGGTCGTCCCACACATAGTACTTTGCATCGGCTAACAACTTTTTCTTTTTGTTCCAGTCAAAGTCCTCCGGTATCATACCGGTTGCTTTATGATTAGCCAAATCGGCGAACCATGGTCTTGTTTGTATTTCAAAAAGTTGTTCATCCGGGAATGTCTCATTTATTTCAGCTTCTTGGTTGGTGACATTTACATTGACCAACCGAGATAAATGGTCTGCTACCACATTCTCTGACCCTTTTTTATCCCGGATTTCTATGTCAAATTCTTGTAAGAGAAGGACCCAACGAATGAGTCTTTGCTTCGAATCCGGTTTGGTGAGCAAATATTTTATTGCTGCATGGTCAGTATAAATCACCACTTTTGACCCAATGAGATAGGATCTGAATTTTTCAAGAGCATACACTATAGCTAAAAATTCTTTTTCGTGTGGTAGCATAGTTGACTTGAGCGTCATTTAGCACCTTGCTTGCATAGTGTATGACATGAAAAACTTTTCCTTTCCGTTGGCCTAACACCGCACCTATGGCATAGTCGCTAGCATCACACATCAGTTCAAAATGGTTTTTCCAATCTGGTGCTACTATCACAGGTGCGGTAGCTAGCCTTTCTTTCAGGTCATTGAAGGCTTTAACACAAGATTCATCAAAATTAAAACACGTACCTTGGTTGAGTAGATTACTCAAAGGCTTGGCAATCTTGGAAAAATCTTTAACAAACCTTCTGTAGAATCCTGCATGACCTAAAAAGCTTCGTACTCCTTTGACATTGATTGGAGGTGGGAGTTTTGAAATTACCTCCACCTTGGCTTGGTCTACTTCAAGTCCCCTTGAAGATACTTTGTGTCCGAGTACAATTCCTTCTGTTACCATAAAATGGCACTTCTCCCAATTAAGAATCAAGTTGGTCTCAATACACCTTTCAAGTGCCACGTCCAGATTATTCAAGCATGTATCAAATGTCTTTCCGAACACTGAAAAGTCATCCATGAATACCTCAATACTCTTTTCAATAAGGTCAGAGAATATGGCTTGCATGCATCGTTGAAAGGTTGCTGGGGCATTGCATAGTCCAAATGGCATCCTCCTATATGCGAAGATTCCAAATGGACATGTAAATGCTGTCTTCTCATGATCTTCTGGGTTGACTACGATTTGATTGTATCCGGAATATCCATCCAGAAAGCAATAGTAATTCTGCCCCGATAATCTCTCAAGCATTTGATCCATGAATGGTAATGGAAAGTGGTCTTTTCTCGTTGCTTTATTGAGTCTCCGGTAATCTATGCACATGCGCCACCCGGTCACAGTTCTAGATGGTATGAGTTCATTCTTGTCATTCCGGATTACCGTCATGCCTCCCTTCTTTGGAACAACTTGTACCGGACTTACCCATGCACTATCAGAAATTGGGTAAATCATCCCTGCTTCAAGGAGTTTGATTACCTCTTTCCTTACTACCTCTTTCATTGTTGGGTTCAGTCTTCGTTGTGGTTGGGCCACTGGTTTGAAGTCTTCTTCTAACATAATCTTGTGCATGCAATATGCGGGGCTGATACCTTTCAAATCTGCCAATACCCATCCGATTGCTGCTTTATTCTTTTGAAGGATTTGTATGAGTCTTGCCTCTTCGGTCGCATTTAACTTTGAGCTAATAACGACCGGCTTTCTTCCTTCTTCATCTAAAAATACATATTTCAAATGAGTTGGAAGCACTTTTAATTCTAGCTTCGACTCTTTCACTTCTTTTTTCAGCTCCAAATCCTCCACTTTGTCTTCTTTGTTGGATGTGTTGCCACCTTTCTCTAATTCTTTTAGAAACAACTCAATTTCTTTTTCTTCTTCTTGAGTGAGTACTTTAAATGAATCAACAAGAGACCTCTCTAAAGGGTTAGAAAGATGAATTTGGATTGCTACTTCTTCGACACTTGTTTCAGTTACATCCATGCGAAAACAATCATTCTTGTCTTTGGGTTGTTTCATGGCATCAAAGAGGTTAAAACATACCTCTTCATCTTGGACTCTTAGCTTCATTATACCGTCATCGATGTCAATCATCATCCGGGCTGTTTTCATGAATGGTCTTCCAAGAATGATAGGTGAGTCTTTATCTTCTTCCATATCGATTACCACAAAATCTACGGGAAACAAAAATTTGTCAACTTTCACTAACATGTCTTGTGCAATTCCATATGGGAGAGTGGTAGACTTGTCAGCTAGTTGCAAAGTCATTCTTGTTGCTTTCATCTCAATATTTCCCAGCCGCTTTACTATTGATAAAGGAATTAAATTTATGCTGGATCCGAGATCAATCAATCCATTCCCAATATTTTGATTCCCTATTGTAACCGGTAAAGTGACTCTTCCAGGATCTCTCGCCTTTTGAGGAAGACGCGATATGATAGCACTACATTGTGCATCAAGTATAACAACCTCTTCTTCTTCCGGTCTTTTCTTCTTTGTCAAGATATCTTTCATGAATTTCGCATATTTTGGCATTTGGGCAATAGCTTCAGAGAATGGAATATTAATTTGTAGTTGCTTAAAAATTTCCATAAACCTGGCATATTGTCTCGCGTTGTCTTTCTTTGAAGGAGCATGAGGATATGGAAAATGTTGACTTGGAATCGTGTTGTTCGCCATCTTATCTTTAGCACTCCTTCTTTTTAATTTCTCCTTCTTGACTTCTCTACTCAAATCTTCCTCTTCATCCCCCTTTCTAATAATTTCATATTCTTCATCTTCTCCATCATGTTTTTCATCTTCTTTTTCTTTATCGTCTTCAACCTCATTAGTTTTCGTTTCATCCTTGCCACCTTTTTGTCCAGACCTTGTTACCACTGCTTTGCAATGTTCTCTTGGATTCTCTTGAGTGTTGGCCGAGAAAGTTGCATTTGATTGATTAGTTGCAATCTGCTTAGCAAGTTGGCCCACTTGAGTTTCTAAACTCTTTATAGCCGCTTCTTGATTCTTTTGATTTGTCGTGGACATTTGCATAAATTGTGTCATAGTTTCTTCTAGCTTTGATTGTCCTCCTTGTTGTGGTGGTGGTTGGGTGTATGGTTGGAATGCTTGTTGTTGATACCCTTGATTCGGTGACCTTTGTTGGTACCGCTGGTTGTTGTATCTTGGTGGATAACCTTGTTGGTATGGCTGATTCTGATATTGATTCTGCCTTTGTCCTTGGTTATTATTCATGTAATTCACTTCTTCTTCTTGCACTGGTGGACAGAATCCTGTTTGATGATCTCCCTTGCACAATTCGCACCTAGCAACTTGATATGAATTAGATACCCCGTTCAGCTCCTTGATTTGTTGTGGTAGTTTATGAAGGATAGAAAAACACTTAGAAAGGGGGGGGGGGTTTGAATAAGTGTAGCTTTAAAAAACTTGACAGATAAAAATAAATTGCACAGTTATTTTTATCCTGGTTCGTTGTTAACTAAACTACTCCAGTCCACCCCCGCAGAGATGATTTACCTCAACTGAGGATTTAATCCACTAATCGCACGGATTACAATGGTTCTCCACTTAGTCAGCAACTAAGTCTTCCAGAGTCTTCTGATCACACACTGATCACTCCAGGAACAACTGCTTAGATACCCTCTAAGACTTTTCTAGAGTATACTGATCCACACGATCACTCTAGTTACAACCTGCTTAGATAACCTCTAAGACTTCCTAGAGTATTCTGATCCACACGATCACTCTAGTTCCTTACAACTTAATGTAATCAATTCTAAGAGTATTACAATTGCTTCTTAAAAGCGATAATCACAAACTGTGATATTTCTCTTAACGTTTAAGCTTAATCTCACTAATATATTACAACAGCAATGTAGTGAGCTTTGATGAAGATGAAGATTCTGAGTTTTGAATTTGAACAGCGTTTCAGCAAGTTTAATATGAGTTGTTTTGGTGCAGAATCGTTAACCTTGCTTCTCATCAGAACTTCATATTTATAGGCGTTGGAGAAGATGACCGTTGAGTGCATTTAATGCTTTGCGTGTTCCGTACAGCATCGCATTTAATGTTATACGCTTTTGTCAACTACCTCGAGCCTTGTTCACGCTGTGTCTACTGACGTAGCCTTTAGTAGCTTTTAACGTTCCTTTTGTCAGTCAGCGTAGCTTGCCACTTGTACTTCCTTCTGATCTGATGTTTGTGAATACAACGTTTGAATATCATCAGAGTCAAACAGCTTGGTGCATAGCATCTTCTGATCTTCTGACCTTGAAGTGCTTCTGAGCGTGATACCATCAGAACTTCAGTGCTTCTGTTCTCTTGTTCTTCTGATGCTTCCATAGACCCATGTTCTGATTCTGCTTCGACCATCTTCTGATGTCTTGCCAGACCATGTTCTGATGTTGCATGCTGAACCCTTTGAGACAAAGCTTCTGAGCGCTGAATTATGCATACTCTTTATATATTTCCTGAAAAGGAAATTGCATTGGATTAGAGTACCATATTATCTTAAGCAAAATTCATATTATTGTTATCATCAAAACTAAGATAATTGATCAGAACAAATCTTGTTCTAACAATCTCCCCCTTTTTGATGATGACAAAAACATATATAAATGATATGAATTTGCGATCAGAAAGAACAGACGGCAAAAGACAAATTACACAGCTATAGCATAAGCATATGAATATGTCTCCCCCTGAGATTAACAATCTCCCCCTGAGATAAATAATCTCCCCCTGAAATAAATACTCGAAGAACTTTAATAAAAGACTTCCCTGATTATTTCGGTAGAGACGATCATATAAGCTTCTGTCTTCAGAGAATTCATAGCTTCTGACTTCTGCTTCCATTGGACAGCTTCAGAACTAGAATTTCTTTAGATCCCTAGAACACTCACAGCTTCTGATTCCTGCTTCCATCTAGGACAGCTTCAGAACTTGAATTTCTTTGATCTTCTGAACATTCACAGCTTCTGATTTCTGCTTCCATTCAGGACAGCTTCAGAACTTGAGTTTTCTGGATCTTTAGAACATTCGCAGCTTCTGATTTCTGCTTCCCTCGGATAGCTTCAGAGCTTGAATTTCTACCAACATCACTTCATGCTAGATTTGTATCAGAACATTGTTGAATGTACCAGAGCATCATCAGAGCATCTCTACATCCTGAAATGTTACAGAACAAAAACTAAACGACAAAAGTCAGCATGAACGAGTTAGAACATAATATATGTTCGAACACATTATATGTATCAGAGCCATATAGGCTAAAATAATGTATCAGAGCAAATAGAATTTTGTCAGAACAAATAGACAAATATGGATCAAATTCTATTATCAGTGCTTCTGATTTCTGAAGCTTGATAGCACTCAGCTTGCTTCAGTTTCCATGGTTTTGCTTCTTGTGTTTGCTTTGAAGATTCTCTTTACTTCTTTATACCTGCAAAACACTTAAACCATATAGAACTTGCAGTTCTTGTTAGTAAATGTGTGGGAGCTTTACCCAGCAACTGATAGATTAATCAAATCATTTATCATTTATCTTCTCCCCCTTTTTGTCATAACATCAAAAAGAATATTTCAAAAGATTCAGATGAATAAAACGACAAATAAAATCACTGGAATGTAAAAACAAAGAAACTTTTCATTGATAATCAAAAGATATTACAAAAGGTTCCTATGTTTAACAAGATGAGAAACATTCCTAGCAAATACATAAAAAGTCATCCCAAGAGGAAATGACTACAAAAATTAAAAACAGCACCCTAGCAGGACACGCTCTGTGTCAACCCATCAAGAATCCCTGTGGACTCTTGTCTTCCAGACTAGAACCTCCACTGTAGGAGAGATCCAAGTGACCAAAGAGGAAGAGAGGGACAGTTCACAGACAGAGAGCTAATGTTGCAAACGGGGCTTTCCCTTAACATAGAAGTTAAGAATATCATTCTTAACCTCCTCCCATAACTCAAGAAAGTCTTCTGTCTTTGGGTGAAAGTTGATAACAACATCAAGGAAGAGGTCTGACTTGAGAGGTATTAGGAGAGCCATCCCGAGATATGCAGAGATCTGTCGCCTTTGAGTCATAGATCTTCAACAGGCTTAGGGTGAACGCTAGGTTTGAGCTAGGATTTTTAAAAGAAAGAGAAAACTAGTTTGAGCAAGAGACGAAAACGGAAGAGAGAGAGAGAAAAACTTGATGAGGAATGCAAAGAGATAGAGAAAGAGAACACAGATAGAGTGTAAAAAAAAAAAGAACATATATGAGGGAAGGAGAAGCGTTTGAAGAGTATTTAAAAGAAAATAAAATGAAACGAATGATGAATGGCATTTAATGTTACATGACATGAGGAGAGATAATAAAGACAAATGAGGTGACTAGCACAGTTACCTATGGTCGGCGTCCCTTCAACTGCACGCACGCTTATCCATGAATAGTAACGACAGGTTTACCATCCCGAGATAAAACGTTACAGCTGTTTTGCTTTAAAAGAGGTTCTGAATCAACTTAGACAATGAAACGTTAGTAATAACCGAATCATAATTTCTAAAAGATTTCAATCAAAACTTCTGATTAAAAAAAAATTCACATTCATTTCAGAAGATACTCATACGTAAGAACTTCTCATCTTCTCATTCTGGGCATAAATCCATACTGATGTTCTTCAGAATGAACTTAAACCTATCTTCAGCCAGGGGTTTTGTAAAGATATCAGCCCATTGATGGTCTGTATCAACAAAGTTTAAAGATATAACACCCTTCTGAACATAGTCCCTTATGAAATGATGTTTAATCTCAATATGTTTAGCTTTTGAATGAAGAATAGGATTCTTAGATAAACATATAGCAGAAGTATTATCACAGAATATAGGAATGTTACTCTCAAATATCTGATAATCTTCCAGCTGACTCTTCATCCAGAGCATCTGTGTACTGCAACCAGCAGCAGCGACATATTCTGCTTCTGTCGTTGATAGAGCAATAGTTGCTTGCTTCTTGCTATACCAGGAGATCAAATGACTTCCAAGAAATTGGCAACTTCCTGAAGTACTCTTTCTTTCAATTCTGTCTCCAGCATAGTCAGCATCGCAGAATCCTACTAAGTTGTATTCTTTAGATTTTCTGTAAACTAAGCCAACATTAGTAGTACCTTTCAGATACCTTAGAATTCTCTTAACAGCAGTTAAATGAGATTCTCTAGGATCTGATTGGAATCTAGCACACAAACAAACACTGAACAGAATGTCAGGTCTAGAAGCAGTCAGATATAGAAGAGATCCAATCATACCTCTGTATAACTTCTGATCTACCTTCTTACTTACCTCATCCTTACCTAGGATGCATGTTGGATGCATAGGAGTTTTGGCTTCTTTGCAGTCTAGAAGATTAAACTTCTTCAGAAGTTCCTTCACATACTTGGTTTGGTGAACATACGTTCCTTATGATGTTTGATTTATTTGTATTCCAAGGAAATACTTGAGTTCTCCCATCATGCTCATTTCAAACTCAGCCTGCATAGACTCAGCAAACTCCTTTCCAAGTGTAGCATTAGATGTTCCAAAAATAATATCATCTACATATATTTGACAAATTAAAATATCCCTTTTAAAGGTTTTACAAAAGAGAGTAGTGTCCACTTTTCCTCTAGTGAAACCATTATCCAGAAGGAAAGAACTTAAGCGTTCATACCAAGCTCTGGGAGCCTGTTTCAATCCATACAATGATTTCTTTAATTTAAAAACATGATTAGGAGACATAGAGTCTTCAAAACCAGGAGGTTGATGGACAAAAACTTCTTCATCTATATAACCATTTAAGAAGGCACTCTTAACATCCATTTGATAGAGAGTGATGTTATGTTGAGTGGCAAATGAAATTAATAGACGAATAGATTCTAACCTGGCCACTGGTGCAAAGGTTTCTGTATAGTCAATCCCTTCTTGCTGACTATAACCCTGAGCCACCAGTCTGGCTTTGTTCCTTACCACTTCACCTTTCTCACTGAGCTTGTTTCTGAAGACCCATTTTGTACCGATTATATTGAATCCATCTGGTCTAGGAACAAGATCCCAAACATCATTCCTTGTAAACTGATTTAGTTCTTCTTGCATAGCAATTATCTAGTCTGGATCTTCTAGAGCATGATCAACAGAAGTTGGCTCGATCAAAGACACAAGACCTAATTGACAGTCTGCATTGTTCTTAAGGAATGCTCTTGTTCTGATTGGATCATCCTTCTTTCCAAGAATGACATCTTCTGAATGACCAGAGATGAGTCTGGATGATCTTCTGACAGATGGTTCTTCAGAAATGCTTAGATTCTCCAGAGAAGCTGATACTTGATCTTCAGATTCTTTGCTTCTGAGAAGCTCTGCTTCTGATGCGTTGCTTCTTGGCTCAACAACTTCTGATATATCAATATCCCAATCTGCAAAATTATCAAACTGCTTTGGTTTTTCAGAACCAAGCTTATCATCAAACCTGATATTGATTGATTCTTCTACAATCAATGTTTCAGTATTGTATACTCTGTAGCCTTTTGAGCGTTCAGAATATCCAAGAAGGAAACATTTTTGTGCTTTGGAATCAAACTTACCAAGATGATCTTTAGTGTTCAGAATAAAGCATACACATCCAAAAGGATGGAAATATGAAATGTTGGGCTTTCTATTCTTCCACAATTCATAAGGAGTCTTATTTAGAATAGGTCTGATAGAGATTCTATTCTGAATATAGCATGCAGTGTTTATTGCTTCTGCCCAGAAATGCTTAGCCATATTGGTTTCATTGATCATGGTTCTGGCCATTTCTTGCAGAGTCCTATTCTTTCGTTCTACAACTCCATTTTGCTGTGGAGTTCTAGGACAAGAGAAATCATGGGCAATACCATTTTCTTTGAAGAATTCTTCAAAGGATCTGTTCTCAAATTCACCACCATGATCACTTCTAACCTTTATGATTTTACACTCTTTTTCAGATTGAATCTGAATGCAGAAATCAAAGAACACTGAATGAGTCTCATCCTTGTGTTTCAAGAATTTTACCCACGTCCAGCGGCTATAATCATCTACGATGACTAATCCATATTTCTTCCCTCTGACAGATGTTGTTTTGACTGGGCCAAACAGATCAATGTGCAAGAGTTCTAATGGCCTTGAGGTAGAAACAACATTCTTGGACTTGAATGCAGGTTTGGAGAACTTGCCCTTCTGACATGCTTCACAAAGAGCATCTGATTTGAATTTCAGATTAGGGAGTCCTCTGACCAGATTCAGTTTGTTAATCTGAGAAATCTTTCTCAAACTAGCATGACCTAATCTTCTGTGCCAGACCCACTGCTCTTCAGAAACAGACATAAGACAAGTCACCTTCTGACTCATAAGATCTTGCAGATCTGTCTTATAAATGTTGTTCTTCCTCTTGCCTGTAAATAGGATTGAGCCATCCTTCTGATTTACAGCCTTGCAAGACTCTTGATTAAAGATTATATCATAACCATTGTCACTCAATTGACTGATAGATAAGAGGTTATGTGTTAATCCTTCTACAAAAAGTACATTAGAAATGGAAGGAGAGTTACCAGACTTTATAGTTCCAGAGCCAATTATCTTGCCCTTCTGATCTCCTCCAAACTTGACTTCTCCTCCAGACTTAAGCACCAGGTCTTGGAACATAGACCTTCTTCCTGTCATGTGTCGTGAGCATCCAGAGTCCAGGTACCATGACATGTTGTGCTTTGTCCTTTTTGCAGTCAAGGATATCTGCAATAGGAATAATCTTATCCTTAGGTACCCACATTTTCTTGGGTCCTTTCTTGTTAGATTTTCTCAAGTTCTGATTGAACTTGGGTTTAACATTGTAAGCAATAGGAGGAACAGCATGATAATTTTTAATGTGAGTTTCATGATATTTCCTAGGTTGTGTCACATGCCTTTTGGTGTGTGTTATGTGAAAACTTTGAGCATGTGAAGTGTGCCTAATATCATGGGAGTGGCCATACTTGAACTGATCATACAATGGCTTGTATGTGAATTTCATTTCATCAACAGGTTCAAGTTTGTATGGGGTTTCACCCTCAAAACCAATGCCGACTCTTTTGTTTCCAGACACAGCATATATCATAGAAGCTAGCTGACTTCTGCCAATACTTCTAGATAAGAACTTCCTGAAACTTAAATCATATTCTTTCAGAATATGGTTTAGACTAGGAGTGGATTTTTCTGAATCAGAAGGAGATCCAACATTATTGGATAATTTTAAAAGTCTTTCTTTTAATTCAGAATTCTCCAACTCAAGCTTCTTTGTTTCAAATTCAAATAGCTTTTTCAGCTTTTTGTATTTGAGACTAATCTGAGACTTGAGTTCCAGAAGTTCAGTTAGACCGGAAACTAACTCATCTCTAGTAAGTTCAGAAAATACCTCTTCAGAATCTGATTCTGATGTAGATTCTGATCCGTCATCTTCTGTCGCCATCAGCGCACAGTTAGCCTGCTCATCTTCAGAGTCTGAACCATCTTCTGACTCATCCCAGGTTGCCATAAGACCTTTCTTCTTATGAAACTTCTTCTTGGGATTTTCCTTCTGAAGATTTGGACATTCATTCTTGAAATGTCCAGGCTCATTGCATTCATAGCACATGACCTTCTTCTTGTCAAATCTTCTGTCATCAGAAGATTCTCCACGTTCAAATTTCTTTGAACTTCTGAAGCCTCTGAACTTCCTTTGCTTGGTCTTCCAGAGTTGATTTAGCCTTCTGGAGATCAGGGACAGTTCATCTTCTTCTTCAGATTCTGATTCTTCAGGATCTTCTTCTCTAGCCTGAAAAGCGTTAGTGCATTTCTTGATATTGGATTTTAATGCAATAGACTTACCTTTATTTTGAGGCTCATTTGCGTCCAGCTCTATTTCATGACTTCTCAAGGCACTGATAAGCTCTTCCAGAGAAACTTCATTCAGATTCTTTGCAATCTTGAATGCAGTCACCATAGGACCCCATCTTCTGGGTAAGCTTCTGATGATCTTCTTTACGTGATCAGCCTTGGTGTATCCCTTGTCAAGAACTCTCAATCCAGCAGTAAGAGTTTGAAATCTTGAAAACATCTTTTCAATGTCTTCATCATCCTCCATCTTGAAGGCTTCATACTTCTGGATTAAAGCTAGAGCTTTAGTCTCCTTGACTTGAGCATTTCCTTCATGAGTCATTTTCAAGGACTCATATATGTCATAGGCCGTTTCCCTGTTAGATATCTTCTCATACTCAGCATGAGAGATAGCATTCAGCAAAACAGTTCTGCATTTATGATGATTCCTGAAAAGCTTTTTCTGATCATCATTCATTTCTTGTCTTGTCAGCTTTACGCCTCTGGCATTTACTGGATGTTTGTAACCATCCATCAGAAGATCCCATAGATCACCATCTAGACCAAGAAAGTAACTTTCCAGTTTATCTTTCCAGTATTCAAAGTTTTCACCATCAAATACCGGCGGTATAGTATAACCATTGTTACCGTTGTATTGCTCAGCAGAGCCAGATGTAGATGCAGGTGTAGACTTTTCACTTTCATCAACCATCTTTTACAGAAGCGTTTTTCTCTTCCTGAATCTTTTCTAAACACGGTTAAGTGCTTGCACCTAAGAACCGGCGCTCTGATGCCAATTGAAGGATAGAAAAACACTTAGAAAGGGGGGGTTTGAATAAGTGTAGCTTTAAAAAACTTGACAGATAAAAATAAATTGCACAGTTATTTTTATCCTGGTTCGTTGTTAACTAAACTACTCCAGTCCACCCCCGCAGAGATGATTTACCTCAACTGAGGATTTAATCCACTAATCGCACGGATTACAATGGTTCTCCACTTAGTCCGCAACTAAGTCTTCCAGAGTCTTCTGATCACACACTGATCACTCCAGGAACAACTGCTTAGATACCCTCTAAGACTTTTCTAGAGTATACTGATCCACACGATCACTCTAGTTACAACCTGCTTAGATAACCTCTAAGACTTCCTAGAGTATTCTGATCCACACGATCACTCTAGTTCCTTACAACTTAATGTAATCAATTCTAAGAGTATTACAATTGCTTCTTAAAAGCGATAATCACAAACTGTGATATTTCTCTTAACGTTTAAGCTTAATCTCACTAATATATTACAACAGCAATGTAGTGAGCTTTGATGAAGATGAAGATTCTGAGTTTTGAATTTGAACAGCGTTTCAGCAAGTTTAATATGAGTTGTTTTGGTGCAGAATCGTTAACCTTGCTTCTCATCAGAACTTCATATTTATAGGCGTTGGAGAAGATGACCGTTGAGTGCATTTAATGCTTTGCGTGTTCCGTACAGCATCGCATTTAATGTTATACGCTTTTGTCAACTACCTCGAGCCTTGTTCACGTTGTGTCTACTGACGTAGCCTTTAGTAGCTTTTAACGTTCCTTTTGTCAGTCAGCGTAGCTTGCCACTTGTACTTCCTTCTGATCTGATGTTTGTGAATACAACGTTTGAATATCATCAGAGTCAAACAGCTTGGTGCATAGCATCTTCTGATCTTCTGACCTTGAAGTGCTTCTGAGCGTGATACCATCAGAACTTCAGTGCTTCTGTTCTCTTGTTCTTCTGATGCTTCCATAGACCCATGTTCTGATTCTGCTTCGACCATCTTCTGATGTCTTGCCAGACCATGTTCTGATGTTGCATGCTGAACCCTTTGAGACAAAGATTCTGAGCGCTGAATTATGCATACTCTTTATATATTTCCTGAAAAGGAAATTGCATTGGATTAGAGTACCATATTATCTTAAGCAAAATTCATATTCATGTTATCATCAAAACTAAGATAATTGATCAGAACAAATCTTGTTCTAACAGTTTAGACATTTGTTTTGTCAAAAGTTCCACTTGTGAAGTTAGCAATTTGTTCTGAGCAAGTAGAGCATCACTGTTGTTCAACTCTAACATTCCGGGTTTCTTATCTCTTACCGTTCGATCATGATTGCCTTGACGATCATTTAGAGCCATTCGCTCTATTATCTGAGTAGCTTCTTCAGGTGTTTTGGACATGAGAGAACCGCCAGCTGTGGCGTCCAAAAGTGTCTTGTTTGTAGCTGTGAGACCGTTACGGAACATATGGATTTGGTCAACGTCTGAAAAACCATGTCCTTTGCACTTTCTCAACATAGCTTTATACCTTTCCCATGCTTCATTCAAAGATTCATTACTACCTTGAGAAAATACTGCTATTGCTGTTTTTGCTTCGAAGAATCGGTTTTGAGAGTAAAACCTTTCCAGAAATTTTTCTTCCAATGTGTTCCAATTTGTCATCACTACCTCGGGTTGATCCAGATACCAATCCTTTGCCTTAGATAGCAAAGAGTGTGGGAACAACCTCTTAAATAATGCTTCCTCATTAGCTTGAGCGACACCCGTAGTACCCGCTAACTCATAGAATCGAGTAAGATGCGTGTACGGGTCTTCATGGTCCAATCCGGCGAAAGGACTTGCACAAATCAATTGTATGATACCGGTCTTCAGTTCTGTCGGTCGCCCGTTGGCGGCAGTTCTCGCGAACTGAGGATTGAGTCTTGGACTATTAGCACATGGACCATTAGCAGCCATGTTGCCAACAGTAGGTTGTATAAAAACTTCCGGTTCTTCCTCCGTGAATAGTTCGTGAAAGAAGAATCCTTCTTGCGACTCGTCAATGGTTTCAAGTTGTTGTGACGATGTCGCGGTTGCGTTGTCTCTTGCTTTTGCTATGTTCGCTCTTTTTCGTGCTTTGCTATTTAACCTCCTAGCGGTCCTTTCGATCTCGGGATCAAAAAGAAGTTGATCGCTAGAAACTTTGCTGCGCATACACAATCTTCTGCAAAACTAGCAAACACGTGAAACAACCAAATAGAGAAAATAAAAATTAAAACTCAAAATAAGAACTATTACAATGCATGCAATATTGACACCAATCCCCGGCAACGGCGCCAATTTGTTGAAAGTATTTGTGGGTAAATATTTTCTGTAATATATCGTATTCACAGGGATTGGTTAATATCACTGCCGTTCTATAGTTGTTTATTTTGAGTTAAGAAATTTGGTTTGGTTTGTTTTATACTAATAATAATATCAAAAGCAAATAATAAAATAAAAGCAAGTAAAGGACTTTGTGTTAACAAATAAAGAAAGATGTTGAGTCTTTAGGGTTCATCAACCTAATCCTATACAATTATCAATTAATTCACAATAGAACAATCCTTTGAATCATTATCTTCACTTATCCTCAAATAAGATTCCATGTCTGCAAATCAAATTAGATAACTTTTACCGGTATGAGATTCGATCTCTCCAAATCACAATAACGATAATAGTAATTAAGAACGATAATTATGAAAACCCAATTACAATTCCATCTCTGCAAATTGCAATTGAATCAATATAGTAACCTAGGGCAAAAGTTAAATCCTTTCTTTCGATCAAAGATTCAACGATAATTTAAGAATAAAAACAAGATTTCTTATTGATAATGAATTCAAACAATTGTTCACAGGAATTAATCAATGGTAATGTACATTCATAGGTTAACTACTACCTTAGACTCAACAAGAGGGATTTAGCTCTCCATAGACATGAAGAACATACAAGAATCAATGGAGGAATTCATCTTCATCAATAGAATGCCTTCAATTGGTAAAGAATCCACCTTCTATTGTTATTCTCAGCTTCAGAATCAGATAGCTCTCCTAATTTCGCTCCCACAAAAGTATATCTAACCACTTGGAAAACTAGGGCTTTAAAACAGAACTTTTGGGCTTTTAACGCCGAGGCCGCGGCGCGGCAACGGGCTGGCGCGGCGCGCCCCTCAAACAGAAGTATTTTCGCGGCGCGCCTAGGAACTCTCGCGGCGCGCCCTTTGCACTTTCCATCTTTTTCTTCAGCCTTTGAGACTTCCAGCTTTCTTTCCTCCTCATGTTCTTCTTAAGTTCTTATTCAGCTCAAAACCTGCAACAATAACACCCACAAGTGATTCGATTTGCTTTACGCACGAACTAAACTTATTCAGTTCAATTCTTAATAAAAACCTATGGATTCATCACATTTTTGCATTGGTTTAGAGAAGAAATCACTTATATTAACACATGAATTTACCATTAATTTACTCCTAACAGGTGGAGACGCTGATTTAAAGGATTTTTTATATTTTATTTAGTGACTGACGTGCAAGGGTGTTTTCAAGATTTCCAACTAACTTAAGTGAGTCTGCACTATTTTGGAGAGTTTTGAAGATGAATTAGGGATCTTTTTGCCACACGAAGAATTGGAGGATTGAGAGCAGAAGCCTATGCAATTGGAGAAGAACAGTGAACTCTCATGAGCGGATGCCATTGAAGATCAAAGTTCATCATCTCTATTGTAATGTCTTTATTTGATATCTTTGTAATTTCTTTGGATGATATGAGTAGCTAAACCCCCCAATGCTAGAGGGGTGTCCCTGATTAATATTTGTGATGGTTTTGAATTCCGAATTTCAATAACATATTTCTCTTTCACGTTCAATTTAATGGTATAAGGTTTTTAACGCTTTCCTCGTCGGACCAACTGGATTGATTTATGACTGACAATTAGGATTGACCTCCATTGTTAGGGTTTTAATACCATTATACTATAGTAGATATCACCTAGGACTAGGGATACCCTATAGTAACCAGAACATTCTTGATAATAATAATGCTTGAATTCATCACTAATATCAAAGGACTTTGGGATTAGGTTTGAATGTTTAAAGGTTTGCCCACTAAGGACTTAGGAGAAAACACCCTTAAGAACTGGTAATTGATAAGTTGAATTTTGTTATGAAACAAAGGTTCAGAATTGTTACATGTTAATGCACACACCTACCCTGGCAGATTACTCATATTTGGCCAAATACATCTTTTACTTTTATTTGCAATTATAATTTCCAAACCAAAAAACCCCAAGGCTTTTTGTTTAACTGAATTCCTACTAACGCTATTATATCACGCTGTCCTTGAGATCGATATTCGGGGAATTTTCCCTTTATAACTACAGAGGCAAAATAGTAAACTTTCTATTTTTCCGATCAAGTTTTTGGCGCCGTTGCCGGGGACTGCCAGATTATAGAGTTTTTAGATTTATTTCAATTAGAATTTTGTTGCTCTGCGACTAAAATTTTATTTTCTGCACTTTTTATTTTTTTTCTAATTCTAATATTTGTCTAATCTGTGTATGCGAGGTAAGGCCTCAGCTGAATTTCTTTTTGACGCAGAAATTGAAAGATCTTGGCACGCAAGGGGCAGACAAGCTCGTCAAGCTAAACTGGAATCTGAGGAAGAAGTGATTACAGTTCATTCTGGTTCAGACACCGAAAGTGAAGAAGAGATCATGGGCGAAGTACCACCCCCAGAGAGACTTCTCAGAGACTATGGTGCTAGAAACACACCGGGAGGAAGACTAACAATTGTCAACCAACCGGTGAATGTTCCTAATTTTCAATTACATCCAAGCACCATCACTCAGCTCGAAAGAAAGCCTTTCACCGGAAAGGTTAATGAAGATGCAAACAAGCACTTACAGAGGTTTCTGACCATGAGTACAACTTTAAAAATCGAAGGTCATACAGAAGAGGCCAAGAATCTGAGAATGTTCCCATTCACCTTGGCAGAAGAAGCAGAAGAGTGGTTTTATTCCCTTCCAGCGGGCAGCATTACATCATGGGAAGAGATGGAAAAAGCTTTCTTAAATGAGTATTTTCCTGCATCTGTATTTATAAGGAAGATATATGACATCCTGACCCTCAAGCAGAAGGAGGGTGAGCCCTTTGGAGATGCCTACAAAATATTCAAATGAATTCTAGTAGCATGTCCCACTCACAATATGGACAAGACTGAACAGATGCAAGTATTTGTCAATGGGCTCAGAATGAAAACAAAACAGTTAATTAATACAGCAGTTGGAGGCTCGACAAATTTTACAACAGCCTCAGGCATCATCAAAATCACTGAAGCAATAGCTGCAAATGAGCATTTGGAATTGTATGACAGGTGTGCTAGCAAACCGGAAGGAATCATTGATCTTAAGCTGGAAACTTCGAAAATTCAGGTTGAAGATGCTATAGCTGCAGAAGTTGAAAAGAAACTGAAGGCTATGAACATAGGTACACAACAGGTGGCTCAAGTTCAACAAGCTCAACCTGTAAGTTGTGAAATTTGCCATGGGCCACACCAAACGGTGTACTGTGTTGCTACTCCCAAGCATATTGAAGAAATCAAATTCCTGAGGCAAAACAATCCGTATTCTAACACCTATAATCCAGGGTGGAAGAATCATCCAAATTTTGCTTGGAAAGATCAACAACAACAAGGCCCCCAGAAGGCAGATTGGGAAGTGACAATTGAAAGATTGGATGGGCAGTGCTCTCAGTTCCAAGAAGAAACAAGAAACAACCACAGAAACACCACCGCCTCAATTAAAAATCTGGAAGTTCAAGTGGGTCAAATAGCACATCATCTCACTCTACAGGCACAAGGTACCCTTCCGAGCTCAACTATGAAAAATCCGAAAGACCAAGAGAAGGTTATGCAGTTACAACAAGGAGTAAAAAGTTGTCCGAATTGAACCAAGAGAGAGAGGAAATAGATGACCCCATGGTAATAGAGGTGGATCTGGAAATAAGAGAGAATCCAAAAGAGCCAGAAGTTGTGGTACCACCGGTTAAACCATATGAAGAAAAAAATAAGAAAGACGTTGAACCGGTGATAAAACTACCTTTCCCTTCCAGAGTGACAAAGAAGGGTTCAAGAGAGAAAGACTTTGAGAAGTTTACTGCTTTGTTCAAAAAGTTAGAGGTAAATCTACATTTTTTGAAGCACTTGAGCACATGCCCTTGTATAAGAAATTTATGAAGGAGGTGTTGGCGAAAAAGAGATCACCAGGAGGAGAACCAAAAATTCCAAATGAGAAGTGTGGTATAGTCTCGTCAGCAAGAAAGATCCCAATCAAGAGTAAAGACCCTGGAGCGGTGCCGATACCGTGCACTATCAAGAATATAACATTTAAAAAGGTACTGATCGATTCTGGGTCCAGTGTGAGTTTAATGCCATTATCTATTTTCAAAAAGCTTGAATTGGGAGGTATTAGTGAAAGTAAGACAAAGTTACGGTTCGCTGATCACGCCGTTAAGAAATCATATGGGGTGGCTGAAGATGTATTAATGGAGGTTGATAAGTTTGTATTCCCTGTTGACTTCCACATCATGGACATTCCGGAAGATGAAGAAACTCCTATCCTTCTTGGGAGACCCTTTTTGTTGACAGGCCACTGCAATTTCGACATTGAAAAAGGGACACTAACACTAAAATCATTTGACGAAGAAGTAACCTTGAAGATGTTAGGAGTTAAGAGACATAGGGCAGTTGTAAATGATCAAACTTCTAATGGTATGACAGAAAGTGAGGAAAAGAGCAAAAGGTCTAAACAGTTCCAAGAAAAAGTGTCAAGCATAGCCTCTCGAGTGGAACCAACTCATATAGCCAACAAATGTTCCAAGAAAAAGAAAGGTGAAAAGAAGAATGTGGGAAGTAAATTGAAGAGAAAAGTTATCCATGATTTTCATCTTCATGAGTTCAGGGTTGCGGAAGTGAGAAGCAACAAGGTTTGGAAAAGGAAATACCCTCCATAATAAAGGGTAAGGGACCGTCGAGCCATGCGACATTAAATGAAGCGCTTCGTGGGAGGAAACCCACAGTTTTAATAATTAATTACTCTGTTTGTTTGTTTGTTTTATTTTCAGGAAATAAAAGAGGACGTCTCTAGTAAAAGCTCAGAAGTGATCATTGGAGTGCAATACCCTCTGTGAGTCACCTCTCTCGAGCTCGTTCTGAAACATTAAGGTCAATGTTTAGTTCAAGTTTGGCGGAGGCTCTTCTCTTTCCATTTTATATTTTTATGTTATTGGTATAATGTGAAACCATAAAGTGAATTCTTCCCAAAATTTGACCAAAATTTTAATTTTTGTTGAAGAGTTTTGATCTTAAAAAGCGATCGGGAATATTATATAGAGATGAAGGGATGATTGTTTGAGGACAGAAAGTTCGGAATAATGTGACAAGAAGAGGTTTGTTTAAACACACTTGGTTCCCTAAAATAAATACGAGTCTAACGTGTATATTTGCACCATAGTACTTGTCTCTTGAGAAGTACTCCTCGAGTAGTTTATTGATACAGTCTGGCATAATTCAGATTCACGTGCATGATGACTGGTTGAGAAAAAAAAGATGTAAAGTTGGCACCAAATGATGAAAAGGCGGTAAAAGGCAATCGGCTCGCTAAGTTGGGTAACCCTCACCCGGTTATTCAGCCCAAAGGAGATTGATCCCCAAACGTCGTCCAAAAGGACAATATATAACTGCAAAGTTTCAAAATTTCATCGGTAATTAAAAGTAGCAAATGCTGCTAGTTTGGTGCCAGAAAAAGAAAATAAAAAGCCTTGATTTGTCTCATGCATGTGATGATTATTATAAGAAATTTGTGCCTTAATATGATTGTCCGAATGAATGAGGAGGAAAATCGGAAAGAGACTTAAGTGCAAATCATAGTTGGAGAGGTATCCGAAAGGGGAGCTTAAGGTTTAATGTTGTAACAGAAACTCGTCGCGTCATGTGAATGTTGGACCAACTGTTTCTTGATCAATATAAACGGATATCTCACGTATGAAGACCAGTGTGCTCTGAAGGTCATTAACTCTTTTAATTGTCGCTTGAGGTCAAGCAACAGTTTAAGTTTGGGGGAGTTTGATCAGTAGTTTTCACACATATATTTACCGTTGTTTTTAAGTAACTTTAAGTTATGTTATTTAGTGTTTTATTTCATTATTCGTCATTTTATGCTTTGGTTGTATGTTTTAATGTTTTCAAACTCATATGGGGAAACCGGAGTAAATCAGTGCAAAACTCGGAGTTTCGAAGGAAGTTCATAAGCATGTTTCAGGAGGCCTGACACGGGTGGCCGTGTTGCTCAACACGGGCCGTGTCAGGAAAGGAGATGGGCGTGAAGTTTGAGATTTGGGAAAACAGTGAAGCAACACGGGTGCCCGTGTTGCATAACATGACCCGTGTTGCACGTCTTGGGACTAAAGAAGAAAAAGGAAAATAACAGTGAAGCAACACGGGTGCTCGTGTTGCAAACCACGACCTGTGTTGCACATCCTGGGACTCAACAAGGAAAAGAAAGATAACAGGGGACCAACACGGGTGCCCGTGTTGCACAACACGGCCCGTGTTGGGTGGCGACGCTGATATAAAGGATTTTTTCTATTTTATTCAGTGACTGGCCTGCAAGGGTGTTTTTGGGATTTCCAACCAACTTAAGTGAGTCTGCACTATTTAGGAGAATTGTGAAGATGAATTAGGGATCTTTTTGCCACACGAAGAATTGGAGGATTGAGAGAAGAAGCCTATGCAATTAGAGAAGAACAGAGAACTCTCATGAGCGGAAGCCATTGAAGATCAAAGTTAATCATCTGTATTGTAATGTCTTTATTTGATATCTTTGTAATTTCTTTGGATGATATGAGTAGCTAAACCCCCCAATGCTAGGGGGTGTCCCTGATTAACATTTGTGATGATTTTGAATTCCAAATTTCAATAACACATTTCTCTTTCACGTTCAATTTAATGGTATAAGGTTTTTAACGCTTTCCTCGTCGGACCAACTAGATTGATTTATGACTGACAATTAGGATTGACCTCCGTTGTTAGAGTTTTTATACCATTATATTATAGTAGATATCACCTAGGACTAGGGATACCCTATAGTAACCGAAATATTCTTGATAATAATAATGCTTGAATTCATCACTAATATCAAAGGACTTTGGGATTAGGTTTGAATGTTTAAAGGTTTGCCCACTACGGACTTAGGAGCAAACACCCTTCAGAACTGGTAATTGATAAGTTGAATTTTGTTATGAAACAAGGGTTCAGAATTGTTACATGTTAATGCAGACACCTACCCTAACAGATTACTCATATTTGGCCAAATACATCTTTTACTTTTATTTGCAATTATAATTTCCAAACCAAAAAACCCCAAGGCTTTTTGTTTAATTGAATTCCTACTAACTCTATAATATCACGCAGTCCTTGAGATCGATATTCGGGGAATTTTCCCTTTATTACTACAGAGGCAAAATAGTACACTTGCTATTTTTCCGATCAATGACCTTGTGAAAATATCTACTATTTACATCACCATCATTGAGCCACCTCACCCTCGCCTTTTGGATTAGCATATTCTCTCTAATTTTTAGATTCAACCAAAACTTACTATTCGCCTTACTCCTTGCTTCTGCCCATATCTCTTATTCTGCTTCATGATCGTCGATACCATTGATCTCCCTAACCCCTCCTCCATATCCAAGTCAAATTTTCCAAACACATTGATATTCCACCAAAGTAATCTACCTTTTAACAATCTCAATTTTTTCCTTTAAGACATAGTCTCCTATACCATAAACCTCCAACTCCTTCCACTCCCTCTCTACAAATTCCAAAAGCTCTTTATGTTGGAACCAATTGTTGTTGAATTTGAATGGCTTTGGGCCCCAATCCTCTCTATTCGTAACTAACCAAACAGGACAATGATCGGAAATATCCCACATACCAATAAGCTGAGCCACTACCCCCCATGAATCAAGGACGTTGTTAGAGATGAGAAAACGGCCTATGCGACTTTTGAACTTCCCATCTTCACTGTACCAGCTGAACTTCTTCCCTTTGCATGACACATCAATCAGACCAATATCTTCAATAAAACGGGAAAACTCTTCCCATTGAGTGTGGCAGCCCCCGATAGTCCCCCATTTCCTCTCCTTTCCTTCTTTAACAGCGTTGAAGTCACCTCCTATTATCCATTCACCGTCTGTGTATCGAGACTTCAAATCCAAAAGATTTTTCCACAACTCCCGTTTAAGTGATAGAACACAAGCAGAATAAACATTACAAATATAATAGAGATTTTCCTTCCAAAACACTTTTATACAGATATAGCCATTACCCCTAATGCTAAACATAAACTCCATAACTCTAGAATTCCACAAGGATATTTGGCCACCCGACATACCTTCCGAGTTGGAAACAGAATAATCGATTCCATCATCACGCCAAAAACTACGAGTCGTCGCCTCTGTACAAGATTGCATCATAGTTTCTTGAATCAAGAAGAAATCCGCCTTGCCCTTGCTGATGATATGGTGAATGCACTTTCTCTTCACCGCACTACAACCCCCTCTGATATTTAACGTTCCGATAATCATTAGGAAACGTTCAAGCTCTCCTTCACTCCTTCCTTTGGAACTATGTGGTATGTCTGTTGAAAATAAATTAAGGGAAACTGATGGGTTATTTCTAAGAAATTACTAGTACCTCATTGAATTCTACAGTTAAACCAATAATGGATAGATAGTTATAGCTAGCTAACTATTCATTCTACTCTTATATTATATGTAGCTTTGAACTAAACATAGACGTCTATTGAACAAACGGATATTAGAACTTATGTTATTTTTAATGTAGAAAATGGATCGAAGTTGGATGTATGATAGAGTAAACCCCGATAGGTATGGTTTGAAAGATGACTTTGTTAGTGGAGTTGAAGATTTTGTTAATAAAGTCATGAATCGGACTTAATTTTTAAACGGGGGGGGGGGGGGGGGGGCTAAGGTGTCCTTGTGTAAAATGTGTCTGCACTCGTTGAAGACGCCTAATGAGGTGAAACATAATTTGTACAAATATGGTTTTTTGCCAAACTATTATACATAGACTGATCATGGAGAAACAAATCAAAATGTGGACCTTAATGGTCATTCTAGTAGCGGCGGGAATGTTGGTGGAGATAATACAGGTGATGGAGAACAATTTGATGCAATGAATGAAATGGTCTCTGATGTTTTCCGGCCATTTGTTAATGCCTCAAATATGAATGCTAATATGGAAAACGAAACAGTTAGTGAGGGTGAGGTACCAAATGAAAAAGCTCAATGATTTTATGATGAATTGATCCCTGCAAGCCAACCGATTTATGAGGGAGCTTCTGAATCCAGACTCTATTTCCGTTAAGTTGTTGGATGCCGTGTCTAATTGGCATGTTCCTCTAAAGGCCATGGGTTTTTTCTCCCAAATGCTAATCGATGTTTGTCCAGCTAAAGGATGGTTACCTGAAAAATATTACCAAGTGAAAAAGTTATTTAAGTTAGGATTAGAAGTTGAGAAAATTGATTGTTGTGTGAATGGATTCTTATTATATTTTAAAGAAGATAGCACTTTAACTCAATGTAGAGTTTGTGGAGCTGCTAGGTATGTTCCTCGAAAGTGTGAAATGGGAATATACAAAGATGTGGCAGTGAAGAGAATGTTCTATTTTCCAATCATTCATAGGTTACAACGAATTATTGCTTCAGATGAATCTGCAGCTCAAATGTTCTATTATTTTTTTCAATGAATAAGATTTGAATTTGTATTGACATATTTTAACATGTACTATAGTTTTTTCAATAAAGTAAACTACTCTTGGTTTACTATTGTTGTAATATGCACGATAGTTTTTTTTTTTTTCAATAAGTAAACAACTCCCAATTTAAGCCAAAAATAACAAAATTAATATTTAAAAGTCTTCAATTATTAAGATTTATCATCTGTATTAGAAATTTGTTAAGGGTTTTTGCAATTGCCTTGTTAAATTGTTCAAGGTAACTGTTGCTTGTTTTCTAATGAATAGAACATAATGAAACAATATATATTATTTATTACTATTTGCTAATAGTTTTTTTTTTCAAATTTTGTGGCCAAGATTTGTTCCAAAGCACAATCCTTTGCGAAAAATATATTGGTGAATATATAAGCGTTGTATTTACTAGAAGGTTTGAAATAGATAGAATTAATGCAAAAAAATAGAAAAGAATTATGGATTTTACACCTTTTATTATAAAATCTGGTGTTAGAAAGGAACACGATGGCAACTTGTAAATAATTAGTAATAAATTTAGCACTTTACTATAGATACCTGATTTTTGTAAAAACGAGTGTTCAAAATTTTAGAATCTTAGATAGAAAATATCTCCTATCGGTTAGCTTTTTTTTTTTTTTTTAATCTTTCTCTATGCTAGTGAACTTGTTGTAAGCATGATGTTCTCGTTGATATGGTACTAATTAAAATAAATGTTATCTCCTTGTTGTCCTTGAACTATAGTATAAAGGTTAAAATAATTTATCCTTTTCATTTGATGAGTTCAATTTCAGTATAGTACTAATTTGATAAACTGAAAAGCTTGTTTATTTCATTTGAGAAGTTGGCTATTTAAAAGCCTTACATAACAGAATTAGAGAACAATCTGCACTAGCCTAAAAAATAGGACTTCCTAAAGACTAGGCAACTTATTAACAACACATAAAATAACTCCTACAACCTAGAAAATAACTCCTACAAACTAGGACATTAACGTTAACAAATTCTCCCTTAAACTAAGTAGATTACTTAGTTTACTTCACATACTCCAAGTAAATCTCTAAGTTTCTGAAACTGTTCCAACTTGAGAGGCTTTGTTAGAATATCAGCAACTTGATCCTGTGAGCCACAATGAACTAAACAAATTGCTCCTTCCTTGCATAAATCTCTTAGAAAATGGAATCGAACTGCAATATGCTTACTCCTTTTGTGCATAACCGGATTTTTGGATAATTTTATTGTTGAACTATTATCACAAAAAATGGTTGTGCATTCATCATTTTCATAGCCAAGTCTTTTAAGAACCATTTTCATCCACATTGCTTGACAAGCACATGTCGCCGCTGCTACGTATCCAGCCTCCGTCGTTGACAGTGTCACAATTGGTTGCTTTCTAGATGACCAAGCTACTGCTCCTGAACTGATCATGAAAGCATATCCCGAAGTGCTCTTTCTATCCTCCAAACATCCTGCGTAATCGCTATCGCTGTAGGCAGTCAACATGCTACTTGCTCCTTTCTGATATAAAATGCCAAAGCTGGTAGTTCCCTTCACGTACCTTAGCACCCTTTTTGCAGCATTAAGATGAAGTTCTGTAGGTTGAGACATGTACCTACTAATTAAGCTCACAGCATACATCAAATCTGGACGGGTTGATGTTAAGTAGATCAAGCTTCCAACTAGCTGCTTGTAGAAAGTGCTTTCAACCATAACTCCATTCTCATCTTTTGAAATTTTGAAACCAGGAACTATAGGATTTAAAACAGCATTGCATTCTTCCATTTGAAATCTTTTAAGTACATCACATGCATACTTCTTTTGGCTAATGAAGATTCCATTTTCCAATTGTTGCACCTCAATACCAAGGAAATACCTCATCTTTCCTAAATCCGACATATCGAATTCCTTCATCATTGACTTCTTAAATTCCCCCATCATTGATTCATCATTCCCACAATATATTAAATCATCAACATATAAACTTACAATCAAAAGTTTACCTTGGATGCTAGTTTTAACGAACAGAGTCTGCTCGCTGGAGCACTTCTCAAATCCCTCCCTTAAGAAATATGATTCGATGCGACTAAACCAAGCTCGAGGAGCTTGTTTGAGTCCATAGAGAGCTTTTCTAAGCTTGTACACTTTATGAGGTTCATCTTTCTTTACAAAACCAAGGGGCTGCTCTACATAGACATCCTCCATTAACTCGCCGTGCAAAAATGCAGATTTGACGTCAAGTTGATAAACCTTCCATTCTTTTTGAGCAGCCAGTGCAAGAATAATTCTGACAGTGTCCATTCGAGCCATTGGTGCGAAGACTTCAGCATAATCAATTCCATATCGCTGCACATACCCTTTGGCGACCAATCAGGCTTTAAATTTCTCCACTTCACCGTGCTCATTCAGTTTTGTTTTGAAAACCCACTTTACTCCAATCTGCTTTGCGCCTTTTGGTAAATCAGTGAGGAACCATGTATTGTTCTTTTTTATGCTCTTGATTTCAACCTCCATAGCTTTCTTCCAATGTTCACTTTTCATAGCTTCTTCAAAATTATCAGGGTCTGAATTTGTACCTACAACAAAATTAATTTCATTATCTGAAAAACCTTCTCCACTCACATAATCATTCATCCAGGTAGGTGGCCTCCTGTTTCGTACTTCTCTATCGGAGTGTGAGGAAGTGTTGAAAATTGACGGATGTGTTGTTGCATCACTTGTCTCAATTTCATCTTCAAAAACAGCAGCATTATCATGGAAATTTTGATGTGCAGCCTCCAAGTCCCCATCAATTTCCTCTTCTACAGTTATTTTATCTTCACTTTCTCCCCATTCAAGCTCATCAAGTATCTGCTGCTTATAGCTCTTATCCCAATCCCATTTTTTCTTCTCTTCAAACACAACATCCCTGCTAATTACTACCTTCTTTGACACGGGATCATATACTTTGTATCCTTTTGATTCATCACTAATTCCCAACAGAATCCCACTTATACTTTTGCTTTCCAACTTCGTTCTTTTTGCATCTGGTACATGTATGTGGCACACACACCCAAAGACCCTAAGGTGTTCAACTGATGGCTTTGCTCCACTCCAAACTTCTTCTGGGGTTGTATCTTTTAAGGCTACAGTGGGGCATCAATTAAGAACATAAACTGCCCACTTCACTGCTTCAGGCCAAAAAGGTTTTGGAATGCCTTTTTCAGACAACATGCTTCTTACACAGTTCATCACTGTACGATTTTTCCTTTCAGCGACTCCGTTTTGTTGAGGAGTGTACGCCGTCGTCAGTTGTCTTTTAATTCCATTGTCTTTACAGAAATCGTTGAACTCAATAGAGGTGAACTCCCCCCTCGATCTGTTCGTAGGCATTTGATAGAAAGACCGGTTTCTTTCTCAACAAATGTCTTAAATATTTTGAATACAGCAAATGTATCTGACTTTGCATGCAAAATATACGACCAAACTTTCCGGCTATAATCATCAATTAAGCATAACACATATTTTCTTTCACTATTAGAAATAGGTGAAATTGGACCACACAAATCAGCATGAATAAGTTCTAACCTTTGTGTTGCTCTCCATGTGCTTCTTTTTGGAATGGGCTCCCTGTGTTGCTTTCCTTTCAAACAGTCTACACAGACTTCATTTGAGATTGTCAAATGAGGCAAACCTTGCACCATTTTCTTACTCTGCAACATTTGGAGATTTGTGTTGCTGATATGTCCCAATCTGCAGTGCCAGAGGTGTGTGAGGTCCTCACTTGCTGCATTGAAACATACCTCCTGTTTTGGTTGGAGGGACATTGACAACATCTTGGCTACCAAGATGAACATCCGATTTGCCGTCATTTTAGTTTGAATGATCGAACCTCTCTGTGGATGAAAGATTTTGCACATTCCAGCTTCTATAAGGATGGAAAGACCTCTTTCCTGGAGTTGCCCAATGCTTAGAAGATTATTTTTGAGTTCAGGAACACAAAATACATCACCGACAGTGAAATTAGCATTATCAACCTCCATTTTGATGCTTCCTTTGCCAGAAACTTGCATTCTAGTGTCGTTGCCCAGCTTCACAGTTTGTTGAGAGACACTTCCAAACTCATAGAATAGAGTTTTGTTACCACACATGTGATTACTACAGCCGGAATCCAAGAACCAGATGTCTTCTCGCTTTGCTCCAATTTCATCGACATAGGCTATCAGCAACATCTCCTCCTTCTCGTCTAGCTCTGCATAATTTGAATGTTTTCCTAATGTAGGGCATTCATATTGGAAGTGGCCATAATTGTGACATCGGTAACATTCAACATTAGCTTTGTTTAGATATGTTCTCCCTCTTCCTCGACCTCCTCTAATTTCTCCTCTTCCTCTGCCTCTCCCTCTTTCAGATCTCCCTTCATGAGTCACCTTCAGCAATACTTGTTCTTCTCCGTCAACATTCTTCATTCTCTGCTCATGGATCAACAAGCTACTTTGAAGTTCATCAACGGTAAGAGTGTCGACGTTGTTGGATTCTTCAATGGAGCAAACAACATAGTTAAATTTTGGTACAAGGGATCTGAGAATCTTCCCTGTAATATCCCTTTCTTGTACGGTTTCTCCACACGCTTTCATCCGTTTGGCAATGGAAAGAGTTCGCCCAAAATAGGCATTAACAGTCTCTCCCTCCTTCATTCTGAGTATTTCAAACTCAGACTTCAATGTTTGCAATTGAGCCCTCTTCACCCTCGTGGAACCCTTGAACTTTTGTTTCATAGAGTCCCAAATCTGCTTGGAAGTATCATCATTGAGTATGGTCTCCAAGATTTCTCTATCAATTGCTTGATAGAGATAATTCTTTATCTTCATATCTTTTAACCGTTGCTCCTCTATCACCTTCATTTGTGCTTCTGTCGCTTGAGTGCCTTCTGGAACTGTGTCGAGTCCCTTCTCAATTAGCGTCCAATATTCCTTTGCACGAAGGAAATTCTCCATCAGTTTTGCCCAGTGCTCATAGTACCCATCGAATCGTGGAATTGCCGGTTGCACGAACTTTCCGTTGGTACTGCTACTCTCAGCCATCTCTACTCTCACACGGTGTTTCACTCTTTGCTGAAGCTTTTTATCAGGCCCTAATCGTTGAGCTCTGATGCCAAATGATAAACTGAAAAGCTTGTTTATTTCATTTGAGAAGTTGGCTATTTAAAAGCCTTACATAACAGAATTAGAGAACAATCTGCACTAGCCTAAAAAATAGGACTTCCTAAAGACTAGGCAACTTATTAACAACACATAAAATAACTCCTACAACCTAGAAAATAACTCCTACAAACTAGGACATTAACGTTAACAAAATTTTGGTATTATTATTTGTTCTTTCAATATATGTAGAGGTACTTGAAGATCACAAATGATACAAGGGAGAGGTCATTAAACCTTCTTCAAACATAGTTTTTTTTAAACCACCTAGAAAAAATCAATTCCCAAATGGTGTGACAGAAGCAATCATATCATATTAATACATCATCTTAATGTATGATTTGAGTATACGATGAATAATTTTACAAGATTCCTTGCTTCCCTCTTATTGGTTTTTCTTGATTTCTCATAGCCTGATAAATGTTGTTCATCTTATCGACAAAATTTGAGACGGGTTCTGCCACACAATCAATGCTTGATAGTTTTATCTTAATATAATTATATTTTTTATTTCCTTTTTCTTTTCCACATATAATCCCTTTGTCTATATGTATTTGTAGCACTTTAGCTATTGTATTGAATGAAATCCACCATTTAATCTCCTAATTTTTTTATCACATTATTCTGTGAATTAATAAGTACATTAGGGTTAATTGATATGAAAAAATCGAAAAAAGTAAAAAGGAACAACACTAAAAACACTCACTTGTTTTTTTTTAAAAATGATTTCACACAGTTAAAATTAATAATAGATGATAAATTGTGGTCGGCAAAATTGGTTTTTAAATCTGAATTAACATTTAATACCTATTTTGTGCCAATGTTGGAAATTCATATTTAACACCTGTTTTTACTGATAGCAGGTGTTATACTGGTTAAAATTCAGTGTCAAATGAATTTATCATATCAGTTTTAAAACAGGTGTGAAATATCGTATTTACTATACCTGTAGCAATGACACAGGAGAAAATAGGGTGTGAAATGTCTAAAAAACAGGTGTTATATCCTCTTTTTCACTAGGTCAGGAACCATTAAACTGTGTGCATTTCGAGGGATTGTACGAGTTATTTCTATCAAAGTTTGGGAGTTTGTGTCTTTAGTTACTTAATTAAATCTTCATATTATATTTTCAAATCCAATGCAAATTTTCTTCTCTATGAATGTGGTTATAAAATATGAATATGTAGAATAAAACTTAAAAGTACAAAGAACAAGAGGTGCTCGGAAACATAATACAAAAGGAAAATACATAATAAGAACAAGAAGTCGAAAACAGGAGGAGACATCAAGGAACAAAATCACAAGTGCTACAGAACCACCTCGCTAATCTCAGGTTAGAGCTCAAACCTATCAGATTCACCATCAACAGATAATATTCCAACAGAAGCGGTATATAAGATCCACCACGATACTCTCTTTGTTAATCAAAATACAAACCATAAATTCTTGAGGCATATTGTCCAATTACTCTTTTGATAATCGATGAAATGACTTGAAATTCTTCGTTCAAAATAAAAATAATTTTAAAAAAACTTCATAGTTCCACTTGCTCCCCAAAGTCAATTATCACATAGTCCTTCAAAAAACAAAGTGCTAAAGAGATCCATTACATCTTTATTTAGAACGAGACCAATTTCAACTCCACCATTACCATCTTTGCTATCTCCATAACCAATTATTAAACCTCTATCGATCGACACTATTTCCACCTTTTCTGGCCTTCCATAACCAAAATCATTCTCATAAACACTAAATCTATTAGACCCAGCCACTGCAACTTTTGTATATCCCTCATTATGTATAGATTTATCTTTATCACCAATTTTCTCTCTTTTTAGAATTCCCTTTTCATTTATCATCTTTATTTTCTCATAAATACACTTGGCTACTACAAAGACACCATCTTCTTTTTCGAAATCAAATGAATCTAAACGAATGAAATTCCCCCATATACAGTTTCCAAAATAGTTATTTGGTAATGGTGGTTCCAACCTTGCTCTATAATCTATTGGAAAAGTAAAACCAAACTTTTCTTTCTCTTTTTCAACTCCATGAATAGCTTTTGCAATAGTAACAATGGAATAAGCACAAGTGAGAATAAAAGTTGATAGAGTGTGTGGCTTTGATTCATTTGCGTCGAATATTTCCCATTTGGATAACACATTTTGCTTTATCTTATCCAAGTTTTCACGTGAGAGCTTGAATGTAGCACGGACAGAGTCTTCGAGTTTTGGTTCAGCAAGAAAAATCTTTAGGCTTCTTTCATTTCCTTTTTCAGTTGGAGATATCCTGGATAAAATCTCGATTGCATTTTTTTCATTCGCGCCTTTGATGATATCTCTGTTGAATAAAGGCTCTAACTCTGGCAACAAAGTTGGTGTTTCAAATCCAATTATTTTGTTGCATAGATAAGCCCAAGCTTTGACGAACATGGATAAAGATTTTCCATCAAAAATAGCATGGTGTTGCGTGATTCCTATGCTAAAGCCACAATTTGGAAAAAGAGTGATTTGGAGCGACATAGTAGAAGCAAACAAATCTGATGATTCCAAGTTAGGAATAAAAGAGCGAGTCAAAGAAGCTTCATGCGGTGAATTTTCAATGACATGATCAAAATCAGCATCAGATTCTGCAATGAGCAACGAAACTCCATTATCATCATCATTTGAAATGAATTGGATGAATGGTTTTGAAGAATCAGAAGGCCAAACGATTTTACCAGCTAAAGGGAGAAAGTGTTGGAGGGTTAAAGAGAGCGAAGATTTTAGATTTGGAACAATTTCATGAAAGAAACATGAAGGGTGAGAGTGTGGATCATGGAGTGTGTAAAAGTAGATTCGCTCGGATGGGTGGAACCTTAGAAAAATTAGGTCATACGAAGTGAGAGGGGTTGTGGTTGTTGATTGGGTTGATGATGATGGTGGAACAACTTTGACATGTTCATAGATTTTAATGTTGTTTTTGTTGTATGCCATGGAAAGCTATGAGATAGTATTATTGATTTCTTTGTAGAGAAAGTGTTGCAAAACGTTTTATATATATACAGACAAATGCATGTTTAATTCATATTTTAGAGAAAGTTTTGCAACATGTTCCAAATATTTTATTTGTTATATTGGGCGTGGCTTTTATTTTAGAGAAAGTGTGGCAACATGTTCCAAATATTTTAGTTCTTGAAAAAAGTGATGTAATAGTCTAAACATGTGTTAGCAAGAAAACATGGAAATGCACGTTCCATTTTTATTTTAGAGAAAGTGTTGTAACATATGGCGTATATTTTATTTGATAGATTTGTTAACAAGCACGCAAGCCAGCTACGTATATTTTTCATATTGAGAATCTTTTCTAATAGAAAGTGCTGCTGTTTATTTTAATATCTACAGATCTTTCAATGAAATTTTCGTTTGGATGTATTTGACCATCTTGTTGAAATTTAACTACAAGTTAGTTTTAATATTAAATTCAATTTTATATTATAAAATCATAACTATCTCTATAACTACAAAATATAGTGTATGTAAACTTAACTAACTAAGCTATTTACAAGGAATTAATTTAACGATTAAAATTAAGTAGTGGCGGAATTAATACTATCCCTTAAGCAGGAATATCGACAGAAAGTAGTCCAAGCTTGGCGAAAAAAAGGAAGAGAATGAAGGTTAGCGAGCAGTTTGGTGAGAACATCAACAATTTGAGCTTATGATGGGATTGGAAAGAGTTTTATTAGCCCGGATTCCAGTTTTCTCGTATGATGTGGCAATCGATCTCGACGTGCTTTGAGCACTAATGGAATATGGGACTGTGAGCAAGATATACAACAGAACCACTAGTAGGAAAAAAAAATACTTTTTAAGTCGGTTAAAAACGACTTCTTAAGACAGTTTCGAGACTGACCTAAGAGTTACCGACATAAAAAAGTTTTGATTTCTTAAGTCGATTTTGGATATGACTTAAGAAAAGGTTATTAGGTCATTTAAATCACAACCGACTTAATAAGTCTAGATTTTCAAAAAGCAACAATAACATTTATACCCGACCTAAGAAATTTCTTTCTCAAAACGAATATCTATAACCAACCTAACAAGTTGGATTTATTTTTTAAGCCCATTTTAGTACAGGCAGTTCTATAGAGCCTTTATACAGCAACTTTACAGAGGAAATTCAAAACCATACAGCAGAAGTACCTAGGGAGTAAACCAACAATCTCAACAATTCAAAAGAGCAAATACAACAAATATCATGGAATCCTAAGGAGCAACATTCAAATCACACTAGTACAAAAATGTTAATTTACACCCGTTTTTTATTAAATTTACACCCATTATTTTTAATAAAAATCGGGTGTATATCCACAGGGTGAGAAATGTCTAACGCATTTACACCCATTTTAAACGGGTGTAAAACGAGTGTAAATACGTTCGTTAATACTCCCTATTTTAAGAATATCGGGTGTAAATATGTTCTACGTTACACCCTATTTTAACAAAAATCGGGTGTAATTGGGCGTAATTACGTTTTTAATTACACCCTATTTTAATAAAAATCGGGTGTAATTACGTTTTTAATTACACCCTGTTTTAATAAAAATCGGGTGTAATTTGGCGTAATTACGTTTTTAATTACACCCTGTTTTAATAAAAATTGGGTGTAATTGAGCGTAACTACGTTTTAATTACACCCTGTTTTAATAAAAATCGGGTGTAATTGGACGTAACTACGTTTTAATTACACCCTATTTCAATAAAAATTGGGTGTAATTGGACGTAATTACGTTTTAATTACACCCTGTTTTAATTAAAATCGGGTGTAGATACCTTCTTAATTACACCCTATTTTAATAAAAATCGGGTATAAATACGTCATTTATAAATGAACAATTATATTATATTTAAATCTATTTACACCCTATTTCATATACACCATTTAGTTATATTTCATTTTCAGTCATAATATTGCAAATACTATAAAATCATACACATAAAAATCATATTTTAACTAAGCTAAAATATTTTTAATATTAACCAAAAAGTATACAAAATCATGTGCATTCATAATATTTCAAGTACTATAAAATCATACACATAAAAATTATATTTTAACCAAGTCATAACACTTTCTTCATATATAATTTTACGCCATACTTGACGGTTCGGTGTTCTCTAGTTCAATTGAATCCAACCGCTTTCCACATGTAGCATTGGATTCTTCTTCATATATAATTTTACGCCATACTTGACGGTTAGCTTCGGTGTTCTCTAGTCCCATTGAATCCAACCGCTTTCCACATGTAGCATTGGATTCATCCATGGCCAAAATACCACGACCTGGAGAAGCAATTGCTTTCCACAATTCGATCCGGAGGAAGACCTTCTACATTCGTGTACACCGACTTCATCTTCTCAAGCAAAGTCTACAAAATTATTCATTATATAGCAATTCAGAGCCACACAACAAACCTCTAATTTCTTAAAACATGTTAAAAAAATGTTTTAGTCAACATATACACAAACAAGAATTATCAAAATCCCAACAGGCTAGTACATCATGATCATGTTAACAAACTAAAATATCCCACAGAGAAAGATAACACCATAAATCAATTTTCTAGAAGCAAAGGTTGAACTTGAATATACCTTAGGTGAGGAGAGCCCTTGATCGGCTTCTGCCCGTACTTCCTCCACGAGTAATCATCAGGAGGGATATCAGCAAGTTTGTTGCTGATAGCAGGCGCCTTAATTGATATCTTCACTCTATGCTTCCTGTGAATAAAGACACATAAAGTTATTAATGTCATATTATAAGAGATTCTTGAAACTCTAAAGTAGCATAAATTCACAATTAATATAGCCACCTGTAGCGGGGAAAATCTGATATCGAAGTCATAGGATTGACTCGAATCAATATTCCGTTTGAAATCGCCACCGCGCTTTATTTTTTCAAAGGAAAAGGGAAAAGAACGTAAAACCCAAAGTTTTGTTTTTTTAAAACAAGAAAGAGAACTCAGGTTCGGGTGTTGATTATATGAGGGGAAGGTTTAAAGCACCCCTCATATCCGTGGTACTCCACGGGAACCTTTTTGAAAATCTGTGTTGTGTGTGTGCTAAAAAACGGTTTGTTTTATTTTTAAAATAAGCTCGGCAAAGCGTTAAGCTTTGGGCCTACATACCTCCTCGGTGCAATGGAGAAGTCAGAGCTAATGTAGTTCCGTTTAAAGGGAAAAATGTTTTTAAAACGAATAAACACTTTGTTGTCGTTAGAGAGAAATACTCAGCCATTGATCTTGAGCATGAGAACAAACAAGTTCTTTGCATCGCAAATGAAAGAAGGGAGCCAACTCGGATAAAATCAACGAGTATGCCACTAGCTCTCTCACGCGGAAAAGATCTCGTTATTATCAATCAATTTCAAAATCGTGGGGTATAACCACTCGTTTCGACAATTAACGGTGTCTAAACTTTTGAAGAAAAGCCACTAAGGGCGAAAGATATTTTTAAGAAAAAGGTTTTGAAAAGATTGCAAACATAAGAATATTTTGGAAAAAGGGAGAAGATTTTGAAAATTTAAGAATGGGAGGAGATGAAGAGGCTAACCTAATGCATAAAATAAAAGCTAAGGAAAGAAACGGTCTAACCAAATAAGAAGCCAACACTTGACATTAAGAGCCAAGGTAGTTTTCCCATCCTTTGGATTTATCAATACCAACACATTAACACTTGGGGATCCACATGAACTTATTGTCTTAGAACCCTTTTTCATTAAGCACATTAAGATTCTGACGAAAGTCGGGCAGAGTAACGGCTGTTTTCGGGTAAAATCCTTATCTCAATGCCTTGGAATTAACCATCAAGGGCTTTCAAGGAAATACCTGCACACATAAACATACAACAGAACAATGCCAGACAGACAGAACAATCACAGGATAGTAATAGAATGAGTCTAGAGGTACTAGGTCCATAAGTCCGAATCTCCAAAGTGCTAGGGATAGTAACCGATAGTCCAAAGGGAGCCTTATGTATTTTTTAGATTTTGGTTATTTATTAGTGTTTTAGCGAAAAAATAAAGTATGGTCCAAGTGGACAAAAGAAAAATAACAGAAGCATAAACATATGTCCAAATGGACAAAGAGAAAATGACGGAAAGTAAATATGATGAAATGATAAAGTAAAGCGATAAAGCGAGAAATATAAAGAGCGGTAATATAAAGAGCGGTATAGTAAAGGTGCGGAAATTAAAGTTAGTTGTTAAATGTTAAAGATAACCATCTTGAAACTTGTCAAGTATGTTATCAAAGTTAGTAGGAAGATCTATGGTGAGTGAATGATGTACTCGGATTTAAATTCAATGGGGTTTATCAGAAGCTTGATAGAATCATAGCGACTACACGATAAAAACCTCCACAAGTCTTAAATCAACCGCATACAATTCTCTTCCATATTTGATCTTTTTTATTCGGGACACGAAATATTGCGCTATGTTAAGCAGATCGCCAAGTGATTTATGTAGAAATCACCCTACAACGAGGCCGGTCAAAACTTTATGTGCTAATGCATGCGAGAAGAACGATATGTAGATCGCCTTCCGAAAGCAATACCGCACGAAAAGAAAATAGGTAACGATCTAGTCTTCACTAAGAATCCATAAGAATTCTCAAAGTATTAAGACTTTCATCGATCAAAAGAAAAAAAGGAGAAGAAGAAGATAAAATGCATAAAGATAATCAACTCACACTATCATTAATATCATTCATCTAATATTATGGATTTGGTTCTTTCAAACCTATCAACATCCTAGATCCAATGATATTAATGAAATGGAGGAAGAAGAATAAAATTCACAAAAGATAATCAACTCACACTATCATTAATATCATTCATCTAATATTATGGATTAGGTCATTTCAAACCTATCAACATCCTAGATCCAATGATATTAATGAAGTGGAGGAAGTAGGAAACCAAAACAAGCATAAAAAAGGCAAAAAACCACATTCTGCCAGCAGGAAATCGATTTCATGCAGAGGGAAATCGATTTCCATAGTGCAGTTTTCAAAAAAAACAAGTCACGCTCAGCAGGAAATCGATTTCAGCCTTAAGGAAATCGATTTCCTCAGTGTAAAAATCAGCAAAAACAGCATTTAGAGGCATAAAACTTGACTTGAACAAATGTACAAACACCTTATGATCAAACATCAATTGGAGCACGAATTTTCCATCAAATCACCATCAAATAGCACCAATATAGCATCAAAGATGCATCACACACAAGCAACAAAGATCTACATCATGATATACAAAAAGGATGAAGAAAATTACCAAATCTTGAACAAAACTTAGATCTACTTCAAGAATCACCAACACAAATCTTGATCTCTCAACAATTGAAGAAAAAAGAGTGAAATGGATGGTGGTTTAGCTCAAAGTTTGTGAGGTTCAAGATGTGACTCACAAACTTTATGAAAGAATGAAGAGCTTTGGTGAATTTGGTAGGAATGAGGAGAGAAATTGCAAGAGGTTTTTTGGCTCTCAAAAGCTTGAGAAATGAATTTGCAAGAACTTTTTTGGCTATCAAAAGCTTCCGATATGAGAGAGTAGAGGTCTCTATTTATAGAATTGGAGCAAGAGTAGTGGCAAATTGGTCTTTTTGTGTTTGGTAATTAGCTTGTGTTTAATTGGTGATTAAAGTGGCAATTAAATGGTAAAAATGGTAAAATGAGGTTAAAGAGGGTTTAATGAATGAGTTAATTTTGATGAGGTGGAAAATTGATAAAATGATCAAATAAAAAAGGTGCCAAAATGATGTCAAGCTTCCCTCCTTATATTTTTTTTGAATTTTGCGCACAGGAAATCGATTTCCCACAGGGGTAAATCGATTTCCATATTGAAACTTTCAAAAATTCCCTTTCTTGCACTTTTTGATTTTTGCTCGATCTTTTTCCTGCAAAACACAAACAAGAGAAACAAAATGCATATTTTTGTATTTTGGTTAGTATAAAACAAATTAAAGAAAATTAGGTGCTTGATAGTTCCCCTCAAAGACGAAGCAAACATAACACCGAAAAATGAAATCTCAAGATTGTGATCTTGATTAATGATTGAGATGCAAATGATGTATGATCTTAGGGTCAAAAATTGGGGTATGACAGATGCCCCTATTTAAGTTTCTTCTATCCGGAGATGTGAGGGTTAAAATCCTCAGCTCGACGTAATTGAAGAGACTTAAATACAAAACACACAATTTTTGAACCTAAGGTATGATGTGATGCTAATGGATGCATCAAGTATGATTATGGAATAGAGAGGAGTATAACACCAATGGGGAGATAAGAAAGGATTCCACTGGGGGAGAAGGTATGTGTCATCCAGGGATAAAACTTGGATTCCACAGGAGAAAGAGACAGTCAACAGAAGCTTTCAAGATAAAACATGATTGCACTTCGAGAAGAGAATATCTGAGGCCTACATGAATGTGGCTACATCAAAATGAATATCAAGGTAAAACATGATTGGTCAACATCAAATGACAACCAAGGTAAAACATGATTGGATATCGTCAAAGGATAATCAAGGTAAAACATGATTGGATAATCATCAACGGACAATCAAGGTAAAACATGATTGGATAACCATCACAGGTCCATCAAGATAAAACATGATTAGATGTCATCACAGGGATAATCAAGGTAAAACATGATTGGATAACATCAAATGACAATCAAGGTAAAACATGATTGAAAAATACCAAATGACAATCAAGGTAAAACATGATTGGATAACATCAAATGACAATCAAGGTAAAACATGATTGAAAAATACCAATGACAATCAAGGTAAAACATGATTAGGTAACACCAAGGTCAATCAAGGTAAAGCATGATTTGAACTTTGGGAAGAATGTATCAGAGACGTTCAAGATAAAGCATGGTTGAAGGGAAACAAGATAAAGCATGGTGTAAGCGATCATGATAAAGCATGATCAGAGACAATCAAGATAAAACATGATTGAAGGGAACCAAGATAAAACATGGTGGCGATCGGGATAAAGCATGATCAGAGACAATCAAGATAAAACATGATTGAAGGGAACCAAGATAAAACATGGTGTAAATCTTTCAGGAATGACACTAAAAGAAGAAAAGATACATCTAGGAATAACACTAGACGGACAAGACAAACAAGCATCTGTTTTGGATAGGTGCCAAGTAAGTTGGACTTTGATCTCAAGGTGAAAATGTTGATAGCAACAAAACCTCGAAAAATGCAAATGAGTATGAAATTTGTTTCAATGCATGATGTTTAATTTTTCTATGCATGATATATGATCAATGCAACGCAATTGTTTGTTACAACTGAGGGAGACTCTTTTGTGAGGCACGAAAGGAACTCGATTCCTCAACACGGGAACTCTGCCAATTCTGCTTACGAAGAAGATGCTTGGACATACTTCTTGTCACATTGGTAACTGTATCAGACTAGTGATCCTTTAAGAAGGATTGATGAACTGCTTGGGGATTGCTGAAGAAGATTGCCCCTAATTCATTAATTGTTGCAAGTTAACTGATCATGGCTTCAGTTGAAATGTATTGGGGATGAACTGATCATGGCTTCAATTCTTGAAATGCATGTTGGGATGGCTTGCCCCAGTATAAGTCTTGAAATGATATTCTGATCAACAAATCTTGAATGAACAACAGGATCTTGAAATAACGTGCCCCTGATAGGATCACTGATCAAGTTTCTCGACTGTTTGAACTTCCTGAAAAATGAGTGCTTACTTGAAAATAAAATGTTCATTCAAGAATGGTAATTTTAATGCAATGCTCAAAGAACATTTTTGAAATCAAAATCATTTTTGGAATGATGTTATTGATGTAAAGCAAATGGAATCATTGGTCAAAACAAAAAGGTTAAGACATTCAAAAGCAAAGATATGGTATCAAAACAAAAGATTGGAAAATCTCATGGGAGTCAGCTTACGCAACCTTGTTGTAGTATGCTTTCAAACAAACCTTGCCTCAATTAGGTCTTTTAAAGGTTGTAACGTGGCCAGGTTCACGGTTTAAGAAACAAAGGATATAAGGCTCAAAATTTGATTGTACCCACCCCCTTCATGATGATCTCCAGTCCTAAAACTCAGTTAATTCAACTTATGCATTCAGGTTCCAAGAGGCTTCTGGAATTGCACCTTTGATAATGATGATAGTTCACAAGCAAAGAGAACTTTTGAGATGGCAGTCACTTCTTCCTTTTGGTAGTCACAACATTGTGTTGTTCAGGAATTTATTGACTTCTCTTTTTTCATCTTTTCTTTTTATATATCCCTAACTTTTGCCTGAACTGTTTATTTTTGAACTTACAGTCAGCGGGATGCCCTTATTTTTGCCTAAGTCATCATTTTTGGTTTTGACTTAGCAGGCTTTTCTTTGTATACATTTTTTGATACATTTTTTTTTGAAAGATAGTGACTGCCTTGCTTAATGATTGATGAACCATCATTGGCTTTTAATTGGCATCTCCAACATTTCTTTGATGTATGCGGAAGAAAGCTTGCGATTGAAGCACTTGTTGAAAGGTGTACTGAATGATTCTCTTAAAATAGAATGCACAGCCAAATTAACTGAGAACTACCCTGCCCCAGGTTAAAATGCGGGTTTTTTCATACAGAAAGAAACTCCAACTTCGAAGGCTCAGAGGGGTTGACAAGGGATTAACTTCCTTATTTCTCCAGTGTTTGGGAATTGAAACAATGCCTGTACATCATCAGCAAAGTTTTATTCGAAAGCATACAGTTCAACAACTTGGGTATTTCGTTGTCATCATCCTCCCTCCAATCTTTGTATAAAACACAAGTTTGATAGAGAAAGAAAATGGAAGAAAAAGTTTTGTAAAAGAAAGCATAGACATAGTATATGTGAATGAATTCAAAATATGCAATGCTCATTTCATTAAAATCACCATTCAGAAACAAACAAAGTCTAAAAGTAAACAGTACAATAAAGGAAATACAAACAGTACAGAAACAAGGCCTAGTGACTAATCAGCAACCAAGATGAGCTATCTTGTTTGAAACACTTGGCTTTAGGAAAATCGGAGGAATGTAACAAGACTTGCAGGATTTCCATAATTTGATTCATCTGAATTTTCAACTCGCTGACCTCTGCTCTTAGAAACTCTTGGTCTTGTTGAAGTTCTTCCATACTTTTCAGATACATGCTTCTAGTTCAATGTGTCGAGGAATCAGCTTGACAGATAAGCAAACCACTCTGAAGATGGAGACAGACAAGGATAAGTTTTCTGGACAACCTGGATGTATGTATGCAAATGATGCAATTGCTGTTTTTTTTTGTTTTTATTTATTTATTTGATTTTCAAAGAATTCAAGTTATTACTTTGTAAACATCAAAACATGAAGGAGGTAAATCCTATATTGGATCAAAGCATTGATCAAGTTATCATCAAGATCAATCATCCATTTTGGTGGATTAGAGTTTTCACCCCATCAACACCCAAGATCCATTGAGTTTGATGAAACTTATGATGTTTACAAAGAAAAACCTATGAGTTCCTTGGAAATCAAATGAATGCATGGATGCATGGTTTATGCATCAATCACAATCAAGATCACACATGGTCGCACAAACAGGGTTCAAAGGTTCGACGTCACGAGCATGGAGTCAAAGTTAAGAACCACCCACAAAGGTATGTACTAGGGAATTTTGTACCTGCCGAACGGGTTCTACAAAGGTTCCCAGAGTTTTCAATCTTCTATCGGATACTACCGGCACGCACAATTGCTCATAGGCGCCAATAATATGCCTAAAAAGACCTCTTCTGAGCGTAGTATCGCATGACAACAAGCTCAAATTGGTACTTGATCTTGTTTCTGCACTACATCCTAAAAAAGGCTTAGATGGGTTAAAAGGGTTCTAGGTCATTCAGCTTCTACGGACACTCACTATTGAAAGTAATAGCGTCCTTACGATAGTTCGTAACAACATCTACTACCTTCCATGAGGCCTCCACTGATTGGAATTCCACCATATGATGCTCATGTTAAGGATTGCTCCTGACATGCAACTATTGGTCTTACTACCTCCTATCTCAAGTTACTCACCAAAGTTCGGGTTAGAACTTTATCTCATCACAGAGGAACCATCGAGCACTAAAAAGAAAATAAAAAAAATAAAAAACAAAGCACACAATAATATATACAGATACAAAACACACAGATAAACAAAAATAGGCTTAACACACTTAAAACTGGATCCCCAGTGAAGTCGCCATTTTTCTGTAGCGGGGAAAATCTGATATCGAAGTCATAGGATTGACTCGAATCAATATTCCGTTTGAAATCGCCACCGCGCTTTATTTTTTCAAAGGAAAAGGGAAAAGAACGTAAAACCCAAAGTTTTGTTTTTTTAAAACAAGAAAGAGAACTCAGGTTCGGGTGTTGATTATATGAGGGGAAGGTTTAAAGCACCCCTCATATCCGTGGTACTCCACGGGAACCTTTTTGAAAATCTGTGTTGTGTGTGTGCTAAAAAACGGTTTGTTTTATTTTTAAAATAAGCTCGGCAAAGCGTTAAGCTTTGGGCCTACATACCTCCTCGGTGCAATGGAGAAGTCAGAGCTAATGTAGTTCCGTTTAAAGGGAAAAACGTTTTTAAAACGAATAAACACTTTGTTGTCGTTAGAGAGAAATACTCAGCCATTGATCTTGAGCATGAGAACAAACAAGTTCTTTGCATCGCAAATGAAAGAAGGGCGCCAACTCGGATAAAATCAACGAGTATGCCACTAGCTCTCTCACGCGGAAAAGATCTCGTTATTATCAATCAATTTCAAAATCGTGGGGTATAACCACTCGTTTCGACAATTAACGGTGTCTAAACTTTTGAAGAAAAGCCACTAAGGGCGAAAGATATTTTTAAGAAAAAGGTTTTGAAAAGATTGCAAACATAAGAATATTTTGGAAAAAGGGAGAAGATTTTGAAAATTTAAGAATGGGAGGAGATGAAGAGGCTAACCTAATGCATAAAATAAAAGCTAAGGAAAGAAACGGTCTAACCAAATAAGAAGCCAACACTTGACATTAAGAGCCAAGGTAGTTTTCCCATCCTTTGGATTTATCAATACCAACACATTAACACTTGGGGATCCACATGAACTTATTGTCTTAGAACCCTTTTTCATTAAGCACATTAAGATTCTGACGAAAGTCGGGCAGAGTAACGGCTGTTTTCGGGTAAAATCCTTATCTCAATGCCTTGGAATTAACCATCAAGGGCTTTCAAGGAAATACCTGCACACATAAACATACAACAGAACAATGCCAGATAGACAGAACAATCACAGGATAGTAATAGAATGAGTCCAGAGGTACTAGGTCCATAAGTCCAAATCTCCAAAGTGCTAGGGATAGTAACCGATAGTCCAAAGGGAGCCTTATGTATTTTTTAGATTTTGGTTATTTATTAGTGTTTTAGCGAAAAAATAAAGTATGGTCCAAGTGGACAAAAGAAAAATAACAGAAGCATAAACATATGTCCAAATGGACAAAGAGAAAATGACGGAAAGTAAATATGATGAAATGATAAAGTAAAGCGATAAAGCGAGAAATATAAAGAGCGGTAATATAAAGAGCGGTATAGTAAAGGTGCGGAAATTAAAGTTAGTTGTTAAATGTTAAAGATAACCATCTTGAAACTTGTCAAGTATGTTATCAAAGTTAGTAGGAAGATCTATGGTGAGTGAATGATGTACTCGGATTTAAATTCAATGGGGTTTATCAGAAGCTTGATAGAATCATAGCGACTACACGATAAAAACCTCCACAAGTCTTAAATAAACCGCATACAATTCTCTTCCATATTTGATCTTTTTTATTCGAGACACGAAATATTGCGCTATGTTAAGCAGATCGCCAAGTGATTTATGTGGAAATCACCCTACAACGAGGCCGGTCAAAATTTATGTGCTAATGCATGCGAGAAGAACGATATGTAGATCGCCTTCCGAAAGCAATACCGCACGAAAAGAAAATAGGTAACGATCTAGTCTTCACTAAGAATCCATAAGAATTCTCAAAGTATTAAGACTTTCATCGATCAAAAGAAAAAAAGGAGAAGAAGAAGATAAAATGCATAAAGATAATCAACTCACACTATCATTAATATCATTCATCTAATATTATGGATTTGGTTCTTTCAAACCTATCAACATCCTAGATCCAATGATATTAATGAAATGGAGGAAGAAGAATAAAATTCACAAAAGATAATCAACTCACACTATCATTAATATCATTCATCTAATATTATGGATTAGGTCATTTCAAACCTATCAACATCCTAGATCCAATGATATTAATGAAGTGGAGGAAGTAGGAAACCAAAACAAGCATAAAAAAGGCAAAAAACCACATTCTGCCAGCAGGAAATCGATTTCATGCAGAGGGAAATCGATTTCCATAGTGCAGTTTTCAAAAAAAACAAGTCACGCTCAGCAGGAAATCGATTTCAGCCTTAAGGAAATCGATTTCCTCAGTGTAAAAATCAACAAAAACAGCATTTAGAGGCATAAAACTTGACTTGAACAAATGTACAAACACCTTATGATCAAACATCAATTGGAGCACGAATTTTCCATCAAATCACCATCAAATAGCACCAATATAGCATCAAAGATGCATCACACACAAGCAACAAAGATCTACATCATGATATACAAAAAGGATGAAGAAAATTACCAAATCTTGAACAAAACTTAGATCTACTTCAAGAATCACCAACACAAATCTTGATCTCTCAACAATTGAAGAAAAAAGAGTGAAATGGATGGTGGTTTAGCTCAAAGTTTGTGAGGTTCAAGATGTGACTCACAAACTTTATGAAAGAATGAAGAGCTTTGGTGAATTTGGTAGGAATGAGGAGAGAAATTGCAAGAGGTTTTTTGGCTCTCAAAAGCTTGAGAAATGAATTTGCAAGAACTTTTTTGGCTATCAAAAGCTTCCGATATGAGAGAGTAGAGGTCTCTATTTATAGAATTGGAGCAAGAGTAGTGGCAAATTGGTCTTTTTGTGTTTGGTAATTAGCTTGTGTTTAATTGGTGATTAAAGTGGCAATTAAATGGTAAAAATGGTAAAATGAGGTTAAAGAGGGTTTAATGAATGAGTTAATTTTGATGAGGTGGAAAATTGATAAAATGATCAAATAAAAAAGGTGCCAAAATGATGTCAAGCTTCCCTCCTTATATTTTTTTTGAATTTTGCGCACAGGAAATCGATTTCCCACAGGGGTAAATCGATTTCCATATTGAAAATTTCAAAAATTCCCTTTCTTGCACTTTTTGATTTTTGCTCGATCTTTTTCCTGCAAAACACAAACAAGGGAAACAAAATGCATATTTTTGTATTTTGGTTAGTATAAAACAAATTAAAGAAAATTAGGTGCTTGATAGTTCCCCTCAAAGACGAAGCGAACATAACACCGAAAAATGAAATCTCAAGATTGTGATCTTGATTAATGATTGAGATGCAAATGATGTATGATCTTAGGGTCAAAAATTGGGGTATGACACCACCATGGCAATAACCTCTTCTTTGGGCAATGGCATTTAAAACTGCTGCCACATTTCAGATTTCCCTCGTCGCCTCTAGCAGAACATTTCCTCTTGTGCTGCTGCGAATTCTGACCCGAAGAGATCGGAGCTCCTACTAAATGGAAATGACTTCCATTCAAGTTAGCAACACTTCCGTCTATACTCAAAGATGAAATGAAAGACCTAGTAGACGACATTGTCGGAGTGCCGCTGCTGGTGTTGTTGCTGCATGCTGCATCATTAACCTTTGTTGCTGCTGATGCTGAAAGAACTGATAGTGAGTCGACTGACTCGACGCAGCTTGTTGAGCAAGGGGAAGAGGATTTTTCTTTGAAATGTAAAATTCATACCTAGCATCGAGCATGAGACAAGTAACACATTTAGCATTGCGAACTTAAACGTAAAATTGCATTAGATATAACACACGCCCCATATTTCGAGGATTTGCATATATATATATATATATATATATATATATATATATATATATATATATATATATATATATATATATATATATATATATATATATATATATATATATATATATGAGTCCTTTTCTTGATTTGTAGTTCAGCTGCAGTTCTCCCTAATGTCTCCAAAGGTGCAGCCAACTGAACAAACATCACTGCCAATTTTTAGCTACTCAACAAAAAAGCTTAAATTAGACACACAAAACGGAGTAAGCAATCGGACGGATTGACTTATTTGAGCTTGTCTGTTCCAATCGACTTATTCGAGCTTATTAGCTAATATAAGTAGTTATAACTATAATAAGGCTGTTAAAGAGAACTTATGGAAATAGCTGATGACACATGTCAATAAGCTTTCCAGAATAGCTTATGAAAATAAGCTAACTTTATTTTATCTTCTATCATGGAAATAGTTTAGACATAAACACTTACTTATAAGACATAAACACCACCAAATATGGAATGAAAATTCTCTCAGGCATTAAAACATTTATGAAAGATTTGAATTTGAATACATAGATTACACTTAACATATCCACAAGAAGACAAAAAACATTCAAAATAGAAAGGAATTGAAAAAAAAAAACTAACCTTAATGAACTCATCTGCAATGCCAACAACTCTCAACTACAAACCCCACCTTCTTGAATTCCTCAACAAGAACACAAGCACAGTCAGAGGATTCATCTTTTTCCTGTATGTTCCTCCTTGGAATCACCACCCCAATTTCAAAAACAGCTTCTTCCTTTTCAAGCTCATTCATTTTCTCAACCCAAGTAACTCAATGCACAACAAAAATATCAAAATTGTCAAACTAGTTGTTGTTGTTATCAAATGGGCAGAAGAAAGATCCGTTTTTTGGGCAAGAGGGGTTATGGAAACGCCATAAAAATGGCAACTTTGAAAGAGAAATTAAATTAAGGATCTAAGTTCGAGGAGTTTGAGGAATGTGTTCAGAGAAACGGCCTCTTGGTAACATACGGTGTTGTACACGTGCATGTATTGTACACTTGCTGTTTTTTTCTTATTTATTTAAATATATATTTTTTGTATTTTAATTTTATTTTTTAAAAACTTTTTTTGTAGGATTTAATTGGTAGTATATAAAAGGAATATTAAACTTTGGAGTAATTTTATAATTTTATTCTTTCAAATTGAGATAATAATTTTATAATTTTATTATTTCAAACTGAGACAAGTTCGCAATGCTAAATGTGTTACTTGTCTCATTTATAGTCAGAAACATGCTCTTCACACAAGCATATAACAAATAAGAGATCTAGATTTTCTTTGAAATGTTCACAAAGACAATAATACACAAATATCAAATCAAAGTATATTAAAAGAAAAGACACAACACAACATAACAATCTAAACCAGGAAAGATAGATCATAAATTAAACACATATTTTACCATACATATTCTCAGTATTACCTTGTTGCATTCCCTTTGGTGAATTGAAAAACAAATTGCAGCATGACAGAGACTCTTGGATCCCACTTCTACAAAGATGCTTTTGCCTTCATCGACACTTTTTAATCAAAAGAAACTATAGAAAATCCAGAATAAACAAAGTTTACCAGTAAGTCTTGAGAGGCCTTTGTATCATTGTCTCCAAATGATTTGGGCTCCTGTCATACCCCAAATTTGTCCTACCCTTAATTTCTAACTGGCTCATGCTTTTCATTTTACATGTATATTTCCACTAGGGCATTAACATAATTCATGCATCATTAATCAATAAATTGAAGTTGAGATCAAAGATCTTGAAAATTGAGGTTCCTACTACACCCAAGTGGGATTCATCTGGGAATACCTGTGAGCGTGGATCAAAGGGTTATTGGTTACTATGGATTTCTTGGGCCTTCTTCATTGGTTAAAAGGAATGTGCTTAAAGTTGCTTGAATTACAATACAATTAGGGTGTCGCTCATTGATTCCTAAAAATTCCCCTAATCAATCATGTTGCAAATTATCTCTTTGGCTCTCATACAAGGCTTTGATACAAACATGATAGTTGGCATCTTATCTTATGGTATCCACGCGAGTTAAGGAATGTCTGAGATGTGCATCTAAAACTTAGAAAGGAAGAAACTTCATTGGGAATTCAAGATCAACATTGATTACAAGTTCCATTCAATATCCATTACATTACACATGAAAATTACAACAAAAAGTCTGTGGTTAACTTTTAGTCATAGTTGACTTTTTAGTAAACCATTGACTTTTGTCAACTGTTGACTATTGACTGAGTTTGACCAGATTCTGGCCTTAGACTTTGACCTCTGACTCCTACAAAGACTTCTTCAAGAATCTTCCTAAACCTACCCTTCAAACATTGCACTTCATAAGCCTGCCATGCCTTTGATACACCAATGCCAAACATCATATCCATATACATTTCCAACCATATCCAAAAGGTCATATTCTACTACAAGTATCTACGAAAGCCATATTTAACAAAGTCATGCTGTTACTTTACATTTTGCTACATCATATGAAAAATTACAAATTACACAAAATCTGTTTCTAAACTTCATCTTCATCGTCCGCAAACATCCACCAAGCCTGCTTTGCCATTCTATTGCAAGTGCGTGTCCTCCAAGCGTCATGCCATACATCAACCCAAACCTGCAAGCAGAAACAGAAGAAAAATAACGGTTCACCAAATGCTATACAGAATCTAAACCCACTTGTAGTTCCAACAATCGGACTGAACCGTGCCTCCGCCAATGTTGCCACTAAACCGAACCTGCGGAAACAATAAATCGGCATTTATCAAGCCTGCGAGAAAACAAACTGCAACTTGCAATTTCAACAAAAATGCATCGGTTCAGAAAGTAAAATAAACCGCAACCTACACATTAATCCAGTCCTGCAACTTCGAGCCTTAGCAAAACCGTTTCCGCATCAGCATCATCACAGAACCGAGCTGCAAAATAAACCTTCACAATGAGAGCCAAGTGATATGGCAGCAATATTAGGAAAATTAAATTGGTTCGATGAACCAGATGGAACTCAAAAGCCCATACCACAAAACGCAAGGGTTCATTTCAAAGGCCACCAGTGTTGGAAAATTCTACTGTCGGTTCAATGGAAGTCAGCTTAAAAGGCCCTGCAAAAACAATTTAAAGGTTATTACCAAATGCAGCAGAGGAATTCAATTCAAGTCGAAATGCTAGGTGTTTAGGTGTCAAAACATGATTCAATTATAAGGAAGTCTGAGGCGCATATCATCAAGACAAAATCATACCCAATCTCAGTTCATCCAATAAATCAGCCAGAATAAGTCCACAAAGGAAAAAAGAAGAATCGTGTTGTGAATGAGCACGCCCTTTTAGTTCCTGCAAGTATCATTCAAAATCATACACGCATATCCAGGTACATTCAGCATACTTCAGTTTCAAGATTGCGTCAACAGCAAAAAACCTATTCAGATTCAAACCAAAAAAAAAGTATACAAATCCTACATTCAAACCATCTCACTACTAATAAAACCACCCTTGCATCAGTTCATCATTCTCCATGACAGAAAGAACCAACATCATAACAGAAAATAACTGAATCCAAACCAACATAACTAACTGAGTCAGCTTTCTAACAAACTAACTCAGTGAGTGAACTAACTGATTCATTCTTAACTAACTTCAGAACCGATTCAATCCTCACCCTTCAATTCCTAACAGAAAACCAATCCAAGGGCTCACCTCTTCCTCTCCTCTAACTAATTCAGTTTCCTCCATTCCTAGTCAGCATCTCCCAACCTCAATCCTCACCTATCTAACTGAAACTGAACCTCACTCCAAACCTAACTCAACCGAACCTAGCTCATCACCTTCTCTATATAATCACCCTTCCCTCCATAATTCAAACTTCACGCCATTTTTTCACACTTCAATCATCAATCTTCATATTCACCCTCTTCTCCACCATTTTTGCTCATCATCACTCTCTGCAACACACACACTCATTCTACACAGTTCAACCACTTCATCACCATTCTCCATCTTCACTCACCACCACCATAACCACCTCCTTCATCCCTCTCTCGCTCTGAATCCTCTCTTCTCCCTCAATTCTCTCGATTCATCTTCACCCTACACTCAGAGCTCTCACCTTCAACCTCCATTAGAGCTTCTCGTTGAAGCTTTAATGGAGTGAGCTTAACCACACTCTCCCGCTCAATCTCTCTGCCTCACTCTCGTGTTACTCTCTATTTCGTACAACAATGACGACTCACAGCAAAAGAAGATGAAAAAGAAGAAAGAAGATTCGTAGAAAGAAGAGAATAAGAGGCGAAGTGCTTGGATGCTAATTATTACCTGGATTTCACGAAGACGCGTCCTTGGTGTTCTTAGGACGCCGCCGGCTTGAAGAGTCACCGGAAGCTACTCCGGTCGGTAAGCTCCCTTATCATTCGTTCTTGCGCTCTATCATGATGTTTGTTTCGTCTCCGATTGACTGAATCCGTTGATGCTTAGACTCGTGTTTGCTGTTAGACCTAGGGTTTGCTTGGTCTCCCTTTCTAATTGTTAGATTTAGGCGTTAAATCTGAGACTAAGAGAGATATCGGAGGAGATTGAGGCCGGATTAGGATTTAGGGTTGAATTTGGGGAAGAATCGGTGCGTGAGGTTTGGTCATTGGTGGCGGTGGGGAGGACGACGGCGACTACGTCGCCAGAAATCGCAAGAGAGAGGGGATACGAGAGCGAGAGAGAGGAAAGAACGTGAGGAGTCACAATTTTGACTCTGGACCCTGACTTCATGAAACGCACCGTTCCTCCTTTTTTATTTTTTTTAATTTTTGTTTGATTTTCTGATAAGTGAGTAGGAAATAAGCTTGGGCCATGACATTGCTGATATACCTCCATAGGCCCATCGCACCGTTTTTGCAAGCAAATCTGAACAAAAAACAATTCCACTAGCCAGTCCCCTTGGGCCCAGCGCCAATTACTCAGGCACCACGATTTTCAGTTCACACCCCCGGGCCCATGTTTTCTTTTTGGCATCACAAAGAAATTTGCAAACAACAAAAATTCTCCCGGGCCAGTCCTTTGGGCCCTGCGCCCATTACTATTCACCACCATGAAATTCAGTTTTGCGCCCCTGTTTACATTTTTACTTTAGATTTTATTAATTTCTTTTGCCAATTTCTTTTAGGTGATAAATGCTAATTTTCTTCCTATCATTTTTAGACCTTCAAACACAATTGTTGACACATAAAAATGTTCATAAAAAATAGTAATTGAAGGCTATTTCTATTAGTCTTTTTAATTGTTGCAATTCAAATTTCTTCATAAAAACCATAAAAATAATAGTACTTTTAATTCACTTTTGTGCTATATTTTGACTTGTTCTTTTTCATGCTATTTTCAATATTCTACCTAGCGCTTTATTTTTCATGCTTCTTTTAAATCCTAACCTTAAGTAGAAACCATGATAATATTAGGTAGAAATTCCCATTCATATTAGGCTAGTTTACTTAGGCTAGTTTCTTTTTCATCCTTCTTCTTTTACAACACATAAAACATCTAAAAATACTTGAATAAATTCCCCATAAAAAATACAAAGAAAATACTTAAAACACTAATAATCAAAGTGAAAATTCTTAAAAAGGGAATGGAAGCTTGAACGTCCCTTGCTTAAGGGAATGTTCGAGTGCTTGGATCTCCCTTGCTTAAGGGTCCCATTCAGGCGTAAGTTCCCAACTTCTAAAAGACACAAACCAAAGAGTAACTCGAGTTTCCCTTGCTTAAGGGATTTCCTCGAAACACTCAAACTCTCTCTCTCTCCTCTCCTTTCTTAAGGGCATTGTTATCTCCGCTCTATTGCATCCTAGGCTGTCCCCTTATGCAAGAGCGCGAGCGTTAACTCCGCCCAACTAAAAAACACAAAAACAAACAAAACTATGGAGCCGAGCTACGGTAACTCTGATTCCTGAAAAGGATACGTAGGCAGCGGGGTAGGGCCCGTGCGAGTACAACTCTTTATTTTCCCTACATTTTGCATTCATTTCGCATATAGACATAGACATAGTACACACCCTTTAGATAGAAACAAACATAGGTGGATACCATCGAGTACGATGGGCGCGAGGGATGCTAATACCTTCCCCTTGCGTAACCGACTCCCGTACCTAGATTCTCTGGTCGCAAGACCTTGTTCCTTCCTTTGTTAGGTTTTCTGATATTCCTTTCCCTTATGGGATAAATATATTGGTGGAGACTCTGTTCATTTTTCGCGAGCGTGCGACAGCTGGCGACTCTGCTGGGGACTACCTAAGCAAGTCGATCCTAGCCTTTGTTTGTTTTATTTTATTGGGTGTTTATTTGTTTTTTATGTCTATATCTTGTATATATGTTTGCATGTTTATCTTCTGCTTGCATATCATGTTTATTTCTGCTTGCACATCATGCATCTGGACTATATTATGGGTCCCCGTGGGGGCCACATATTTTTCTGCTTTGTTTTGCAGGTGGGGAGTTTGTGTGAGGTAAAAGGCCCACTACCCAGGCCGGTGACACATAGGATTAGCGTGGATGCTCATGTTGACTCCCGTGGCTCTTGCTACGATCGAGCTTGACATGGGGTACCACAACTGGGCGAGGTTCTTTCATGGAACACTGTGTCTGGCACGCTTGTTGCCTCAAACACTTTGTACCCCGTGGGAACTGTAGACCCTAGTGACCATTAGGGACCACTTGTCCGTGTCTAGACTTCATACCTGTGAGATTGGGGTGGGACAGGAAACCTTGGCTCCTACATACCTTGGCTTCTTCATGTTTGAGGTTGGACCTTTATTTGGTCTATTCTCATGGTGCTTGATATTCTGGTATTCAAAGAAGGCGTCAAACCTTTGATCCTGTGACATTTGACCTATGCAGGGGTTTTACCTCAGTTATTCAGAGGATTGAACAGTGGTTACTAAGAATATATGGACCTTGATCCCATGCTTGTGCATTGCATAACATCATTGCTTTATCCACTCCATTCATGGAAGATCCTAAAGTCTATTTCCAAAAAAAAAGGAGAAAAAAGAAAAAGAAAAAGGAAATAGAAAAGCGAAAAAAAGAAAAGAAAAGATACTCTATACAAAAAAAAAAGCCTTGATTCCGAAAAAATAAAAGAGAAACAGAAGTCTGTGAAAAGACTTTAGGATCACTCATAAATGGAACATGCATTCATACTATCATGCATTTCATGGTTCTTTTAGAGACTTATGGGACCCTTTCTATTCAGATTTCAAGATCATCAACAGATTTGACTTCTCACCGCCACGAGCTCCGAGATCAACTATGGAACAAATACGTGAGGAAATGGATGAGATGAGGGAACAAATGGGTCATCTTATGTTGGAAATGCAAGAATTGATCCATAATCAGGGTGCACTAAAAGAGGAAAACAGTCAGTTGAAGACTCAAGTGAGTTTGGTCATGGAAGTTCTGGAAAAGGTACTAAGAAAGGAGGGTGATGTTATTCCTACTGCTGCAACAGAGGTCGTTGATCTCTCCTCTCCAATAGGATCTCCTCCAATTCATGGGATGTTTTACGGAGTCCATCCACCACTTCAAGTGCCATTACCTCCACGTCAATCTGTTCATGTCCTTAGAATGAATCAAGGAGGCCGAATATGGGGGCAAAAACCTAAGATGCCTCAAAGGGTTCTTGATCCGATCCCGATGCCTTATGCTCAGTTACTTCCCCGCTTGGTGGAACTTCGGTTGGTTGAGCTACGCGATTTGTCCATGCCTGAAAAGCTTCCCCCCAGTTTTGATGTCAATGCTCGATGCGAGTTCCATTCTGGGACACCTGGCCATGATATTGAGAATTGTAGGGCGTTGAAGCAGCAAATTCAAGATCTCATTGACTCCAAAGCAATATCATTCACTCCAAATGGCCTGCACATAACACGAAGAGTTCATGCATAAGTGAATGTCCGTATTCCAGAAAGTATCACCAAAAAAAAATAAAAAATAAAAAATAAAAAATAATAATAATAATAAGCCCAAATGGAGTCAAGGCTCCTCAACTAGGGCGATCATCATTTCATTTCCGTATTCTCATTTCAGTATTTCCTGTTTTGTAAAAGGCTACTCACTTGTTTGAACTCGTTGGTATGATAATAATAAAAGCACCACAACTTCTCGAGCAACTTTGTCAGAATCTTTTTTCAAAAAGTAATCAAGGATGTTTTGTAGAAGCATCTCTCATTCTCAAGGTTCTTGTGCTCAGTTGTATCCGTGGAGGTTGGTGTTTGAGCTCTCTTGCAACAGGTAGCTTCTCTAAGTTTGGTGACCACACAAGGTTCCTCCATGTTTGATGGCAAATACTTCTTCAATGAATATGCTTGGGGCTCCCGCACGAGGGATAAGCAAGACACACTCTTATCTTGAGCATCGCATCATTCGCATTGCTCGAATCCCTAAAGCATTACAAATTCTTGGGTGACTTCGTCAGAATCTTCTTCCGTGTGATAATCAAGAGTGTTCTTCACAATGCTTCTCATTCTCAAGGTTCTACTTCATATATCAGTTGCCTCTTCTCAGAATTTCCTTCTCAGTGGCCTTCGTTTGTTAACAGAGACGAGAAGAATATGAGAAGCAAATTGATGTGATTCTATTGCCTTGTGCCCATTTGCTTCCCTGTTTGTTGGAATCTCAATTGGTTAAGATTCGAGTATTGGGTCTTCTCCACCACAAATAGATCTCCTCAATTTGATGACCATACAAGGTTCTTTCCATTTATGATGGCGATTACTACTCTAGCAACTGCTTAGGGCTCCCGCACGAGGGATAAGCAAGACGTACTCTTATCTTGAGCATTGCATCACTCGCATTGCTCGAATCCCTAAAGCAAGGTAAAAGTTTACGACTCATGGGTGACTTCGTTGGAGCTCTCTTTTGGAGTAATTTGAAGTGTTTGGAAAGAACTGCAAAAAGTATTCAAGATCAATGAGTCCAGACGGAGTCAAGTCTCCTCAACAATGGCATTCATTTAGTTTCTTTATTGCATTCTCATTTGTAACATTCCTTTGTTTGTCTAAGCATTGATAGCATGTAAAAACTTGTTAACTTCTGAATGAAAATAAAAATACATTGTTTATGTTCGTCTTGAAGCCACCCATTCGTTATCACTCATAAAATGTTTTTGGCATTACGATACCAACTTTACTAATCACTTGCTTAGGCAAAGAGCTGAGGGAGAATGATGAAAGATAAAAATGCAAAATCTCTAATCATGTGTTTTTGAATAAAACCCTACTGAGGATGTACAGGCATTATTTCAAATCCCCAAACACCGGAGATATAAGGGAGATAGACCCTCGTCAACCCCTTTGAGCCTTGAAGTAGGAGTTTCGTTTGTAATCACAAAAACCCTTATTTTAAACCTTGGGGCAGGGTAGTGTTCATTTAACTTGATCGAGCTTTCAAAACTCACCAAAAGGGCATGCATCTAAGGATACAACAATGGCTATCCTTCAAAAGGTTGAGGAATGTCAAAACCGCAATGATTATCCTTATTCCATCAAGAGATCAAGAGATGACGATACCACAATGGTAATCCTTCATCAAATCAAAGGAGTGAGGCAGTTGCAATCACCTCCAACGAATCAAAGACTATGCGAGGTCACACGACTTGTTCAAAAAAAAAAAGAGAGCAAAAAAGAAATGGCAAAAAATAAAAATAAAATGATGAAAAGGAAAATGACAAAAGAAGTATAGAAAAAAAAATGATGATGAAATTGCCAAGGAAGAACAAAGTCGTGTGACAATGAATCAGAAGAATAAAAGGTGAGCGACCGCCATGTCCAAAGAACCTCATTGATTCCTCAACCATTTCAAAATTCCTTGTGAGGGATGAACACTCGTATCAAGCTAAATTGAACATAGGACTAGAGAACATCACGAAGGGGGTGGGTACAAATAATTTTGAGCCTAAAAATCCTTTTTTTCTAAAAACCGTGAACCCGGCCAAATTACAACCCTCAAAAGTCCTAATTGAAGTAGGGTTTATCTTGAAAGCGCACCCCGAAGAGATAGTGTTTAACTGACTCCCAATGAAGCGTAACTCATATCTATGTTGGTATCGTATGCCTGCTTTATCTTTCATATGCAAAAAACGAGGTTGTGTCAACTAGTGATCCATTCACGAGAGGTCACAACCTCATTTCAATAAAAAGTTTCTTTAAACTTCAAGACTAACATAGGCTTTGCATTAGAATCATCATTCTTAGAATTAACATTCTTTTGCATACAAAACATCTGCTTAAACATCAAAAAATTTCAGGATGAGAATCAGTGAGTAACTTGATCATGTCAAAGTACAAGAGACTTGAGAACTCCGAGGAGGAAAAGCTAATCATCTCAAATGTTGACCATCAAGGGGCAGGTTCTCTAAAAAACTCCGTTGGGCATGAACAGTTAATGCTTCCTTTGATTACCTTGAGGGGAAGAGTTTGAAGACTCCGTTGAGTGTGGTAAAGTTGTTTCCATATTTGTTTGACTTCAAAACAATGGAAGCTTGAGGATTCTAGTAAGATGTACCTAATCAGGGGCAATTGAATCAAGGTTTGACCTCTCAAAGTCAGCATATCTGGGGCAATCATGTCGATAAATCTCTTCAAGTTTTGATCAATCTGGGGCAATCACATCGAGGAATCTCTCTTGAATTTGACCGATCTGGGGCAGTTACGTCGAGATTCGACAAATCTCTTCAAGGATCCTTCAGTGCATATCCCTTCATGGGTCATGAAGCTTGGGGCAAAATCTTGAGTTATATGGTCTCTCCCCGAGCACGGAGTCTATTTCTCCCGAGAGTTTGTTCTATTCCTCAAGCATAGGAGTTTATTTCTCCTAGGAGCTATTCTACTCCCCTAATCAAGGCTCCTTATCTGGACCTCTCATCCCCAACATGGTGAATCAAGGGAATCTCCTCAAGCTGAAAATCCTTCAAGCAGTGGCACATGGTGAGAAGTCCGAAGTCATTCTACGTTTTGGAAGGCAACAACAAGAGTGTGCCCTTACAAGTCAAAGTCCAATATCTTTTGGCACCTCTACATGGTCCTTAACGCCAAGGGTATTCTCCCTGGAGTTTACCTCACTAATGCCTTTATTTGGCATCCTGCATATAGTGTTCACTGCATATAACATTGCATCCTCAAAAGCGTAGCATATCCGTCAAAGCGGATCATTACGCCATAGAAAAATTCAAACATGCATACAAAGCATAAGCCAGATAATATAAATCAGCACCCAATCGAGACAATGACACTTCCCCACATAAAAAGCTGTCCTTACAAACTCTGATTGATATCTGCTACTACACCATAAATCTCCTCAAACCATGGTGCCAATACCTGGTATCCTTAATCCCCGGAAGAAGTCTCGCTTTTCTCTCTAGTGTGAATCGGATGCAATGTCCTTCTTCGTCAGAATCGTTGTCTCCGAGGTTATTTCCCGCGTGTTGCGCGCAGAATAGAGCGTGAATGAGGGTGGGCATTCAACCCATCTCATTTTTCAATCGTTTGAATAACCATACTTGGTGTGTGGCAATTCGAACGATTGCCGCTCTTGAAGAGTTACACCTCGCCTTTGGCCTGAGGGATTAATGTAATTCTTATGCTTCGCAAGCATCCATATCTCCGTAATCTCCAATGGTTACTATCACCTTCTTGTCGAGTCTAGGCGTTACTAGTCTCGTCGTGGTTATTTCCCGTGTGCTGCGTGCAATTTAGAGTGCGAATGAGGGTGGGCATTCAACCCATCTCATTTTTCAAGCGTTTGAATAAACCATACTTGGTGTGTGGCAATTCGAACGATTGCCGCTCTTGAAGAGTTACACCCCACCTTTGGCCTGAGGGATTAATGTAACTCTTATGCTGCGCAAGCATCAATATCTTCGTGATTGAGTCTAGTCGTCACTAGTCTTCGTGGTCCCTTCCTCCGTACGGGAAGACCTTTCAAGTCCAACCCCCGTGTTGTCAAAGCCCAGTTCCTAACCTGGCAAACCATTTTTCGAAGCCCAGTTCCTAACCTGGCAAACCCTTTCAAAGCCCAATGTTCAAATTGGCAAACTATTTCGAAACCGAACCCCGATGTTGAGTCTTAGATCGTACGAGATCTATTCCCTGTCTGTTTTGAAGATCGTACGAGGTCTTCTCCCGATGTTGAGTCGTAGATCGCACGAGGTCTATTTCCTTTCTGTCCTGAAGATCGTACGAGATCCTCTCCTGGTGTTGAGTCGATGTTGAGTCATGGATCGTAAGAGATCTTATTCTTTCAGTCCTGAAGATCATGCTTAGGTCTTCTCCTGGTGTTGAGTCGATGTTGAGTCATAGATCATAAGAGATCTTATTCTTTCAAGTCCTGAAGATCGTACGAGATCCTCTCCTGATGTCGAGTCGATGTTGAGTCATAGATCGTAAGAGATCTTATTCTTTCAGTCCTGAAGATCATGCTTAGGTCTTCTCCTGGTGTCGAGTCGATGTTGAGTCATAGATCGTAAGAGATCTTATTCTTTCAGTCCTGAAGATCATGCTTAGGTATTCTCCTGGTGTCGAGTCGATGTTGAGTCATAGATCGTAAGAGATCTTATTCTTTCAGTCCTGAAGATCATGCTTAGGTCTTCTCCTGGTGTCGAGTCGATGTTGAGTCATAGATCGTAAGAGATCTTATTCTTTCAAGTCCTGAAGATCGTACGAGATCCTCTCCTGGTGTCGAGTCGATGTTGAGTCATAGATCGTAAGAGATCTTATTCTTTCAGTCCTGAAGATCATGCTTAGGTCTTCTCCTGGTGTCGAGTCGATGTTGAGTCATAGATCGTAAGAGATCTTATTCTGTCAAGTCCTGAAGATCGTACGAGATCCTCTCCTGATGTCGAGTCGATGTTGAGTCATAGATCGTAAGAGATCTTATTCTTTCAGTCCTGAAGATCATGCTTAGGTCTTCTCCTGGTGTCGAGTCGATGTTGAGTCATAGATCGCTACGAGATCTTATCTTTTCAGTCATTGTTTCATGCAACCGCTTCCTTTGAGAACCTTGTATTGGCACCTAGGCTACGTTACAAGCTATCACCGTTCATCCATCATTCACTGTATATATCTCCACAAACAAAAATTCTCTTTCCCCAGCAGATATCAAAAGAAAAATAAGGATAACACTTACACCATATTCTCTTTAGGACAAATTTCTGGTACTTTGATATTTAATCTTCTTCTACCTTGAATGCTCGAAAGGCTAGCGCCAATCTCACCTTCAGGTTTAAGACGATTAAATAGGGGCAGCTGTTATTCCCCAAATTTGTCCTACCCTTAATTTCTAACTGGCTCGTGCTTTTCATTTTACATGTATATTTCCACTAGGGCATTAACATAATTCATGCATCATTAATCAATAAATTGAAGTTGAGATCAAAGATCTTGAAAATTAAGGTTCCTACTACACCCAAGTGGGATTCATCTGGGAATACCTGTGAGCGTGGATCAAAGGGTTATTGGTTACTATGGATTTCTTGGGCCTTCTTCATTGGTTAAAAGGAATGTGCTTAAAGTTGCTTGAATTGCAATACAATTAGGGTGTTGCTCATTGATTCCTAAAAATTCCCCTAATCAATCATGTTGCAAATTATCTCTTTGGCTCTCATACAAGGCTTTGATACAAACATGATAGTTGGCATCTTATCTTATGGTATCCACGCGAGTTAAGGAATGTCTGAGATGTGCATCTAAAGCTTAGAAAGGAAGAAACTTCATTGGGAATTCAAGATCAACATTGATTACAAGTTCCATTCAATATCCATTACATTACACATGAAAATTACAACAAAAAGTCTGTGGTTAACTTTTAGTCATAGTTGACTTTTTAGTCAACCATTGACTTTTGTCAACTGTTGACTATTGACTGAGTTTGACCAGATTCTGGCCTTAGACTTTGACCTCTGACTCCTACAAAGACTTCTTCAAGAATCTTCCTAAACCTACCCTTCAAACATTGCACTTCATAAGCCTGCCATGCCTTTGATACACCAATGCCAAACATCATATCCATATACATTTCCAACCATATCCAAAAGGTCATATTCTACTACAAGTATCTACGAAAGCCATATTTAACAAAGTCATGCTGTTACTTTACATTTTGCTACATCATATGAAAAATTACAAATTACACAAAATCTGTTTCTAAACTTCATCTTCATCGTCCGCAAACATCCACCAAGCCTGCTTTGCCATTCTATTGCAAGTGCGTGTCCTCCAAGCGTCATGCCATACATCAACCCAAACCTGCAAGCAGAAACAGAAGAAAAATAACGGTTCACCAAATGCTATACAGAATCTAAACCCACTTGTAGTTCCAACAATCGGACTGAACCGTGCCTCCGCCAATGTTGCCACTAAACCGAACCTGCGGAAACAATAAATCGGCATTTATCAAGCCTGCGAGAAAAAAAACTGCAACTTGCAATTTCAACAAAAATGCATCGGTTCAGAAAGTAAAATAAACCGCAACCTACACATTAATCCAGTCCTGCAACTTCGAGCCTTAGCAAAACCGTTTCCGCATCAGCATCATCACAGAACCGAGCTGCAAAATAAACCTTCACAATGAGAGCCAAGTGATATGGCAGCAATATTAGGAAAATTAAATTGGTTCGATGAACCAGATGGAACTCAAAAGCCCATACCACAAAACGCAAGGGTTCATTTCAAAGGCCACCAGTGTTGGAAAATTCTACTGTCGGCTCAATGGAAGTCAGCTTAAAAGGCCCTGCAAAAACAATTCAAAGGTTATTACCAAATGCAGCAGAGGAATTCAGTCGAAATGCTAGGTGTTTAGGTGTCAAAACATGATTCAATTATAAGGAAGTCTGAGGCGCATATCATCAAGACAAAATCATACCCAATCTCAGTTCATCCAATAAATCAGCCAGAATAAGTCCACAAAGGAAAAAAGAAGAATCGTGTTGTGAATGAGCACGCCCTTTTAGTTCCTGCAAGTATCATTCAAAATCATACACGCATATCCAGGTACATTCAGCATACTTCAGTTTCAAGATTGCGTCAACAGCAAAAAACCTATTCAGATTCAAACCAAAAAAAAGTATACAAATCCTACATTCAAACCATCTCACTACTAATAAAACCACCCTTGCATCAGTTCATCATTCTCCATGACAGAAAGAACCAACATCATAACAGAAAATAACTGAATCCAAACCAACATAACTAACTGAGTCAGCTTTCTAACAAACTAACTCAGTGAGTGAACTAACTGATTCATTCTTAACTAACTTCAGAACCGATTCAATCCTCACCCTTCAATTCCTAACAGAAAACCAATCCAAGGGCTCACCTCTTCCTCTCCTCTAACTAATTCAGTTTCCTCCATTCCTAGTCAGCATCTCCCAACCTCAATCCTCACCTATCTAACTGAAACCGAACCTCACTCCAAACCTAACTCAACCGAACCTAGCTCATCACCTTCTCTATATAATCACCCTTCCCTCCATAATTCAAACTTCACGCAATTTTTTCACACTTCAATCATCAATCTTCATATTCACCCTCTTCTCCACCATTTTTGCTCATCATCACTCTCTGCAACACACACACTCATTCTACACAGTTCAACCACTTCATCACCATTCTCCATCTTCACTCACCACCACCATAACCACCTCCTTCATCCCTCTCTCGCTCTGAATCCTCTCTTCTCCCTCAATTCTCTCGATTCATCTTCACCCTACACTCAGAGCTCTCACCTTCAACCTCCATTAGAGCTTCTCGTTAAAGCTTTAATGGAGTGAGCTTAACCATACTCTCCCGCTCAATCTCTCAGCCTCACTCTCGTGTTACTCTCTATTTCGTACAACAATGACGACTCACAGCAAAAGAAGATGAAGAAGAAGAAAGAAGATTCGTAGAAAGAAGAGAATAAGAGCCGAAGTGCTTGGATGCTAATTATTACCTGGATTTCACGAAGACGCGTCCTTGGTGTTCTTAGGACGCCGCCGGCTTGAAGAGTCACCGGAAGCTACTCCGGTCGGTAAGCTCCCTTATCATTCGTTCTTACGCTCTATCATGATGTTTGTTTCGTCTCCGATTGACTGAATCCGTTGATGCTTAGACTCGTGTTTGCTGTTAGACCTAGGGTTTGCTTGGTCTCCCTTTCTAATTGTTAGATTTAGGCGTTAAATCTGAGACTAAGAGAGATATCAGAGGAGATTGAGGCCGGATTAGGATTTAGGGTTGAATTTGGGGAAGAATCGGTGCGTGACGTTTGGTCATTGGTGGCGGTGGGGAGGACGACGGCGACTACGTCGCCGGAAATCGCAAGAGAGAGGGGATACGAGAGCGAGAGAGAGGAAAGAACGTGAGGCTATTTCTATTAGTCTTTTTAATTGTTGCAATTCAAATTTCTTCATAAAAACCATAAAAATAATAGTACTTTTAATTCACTTTTGTGCTATATTTTGACTTGTTCTTTTTCATGCTATTTTCAATATTCTATCTAGCGCTTTATTTTTCATGCTTCTTTTAAATCCTAACCTTAGGTAGAAACCATGATAATATTAGGTAGAAATTCCCATTCATATTAGGCTAGTTTACTTAGGCTAGTTTCTTTTTCATCCTTCTTCTTTTACAACACATAAAACATCTAAAAATACTTGAATAAATTCCCCATAAAAAATACAAAAAAAATACTTAAAACACTAATAATCAAAGTGAAAATTCTTAAAAAGGGAATGGAAGCTTGAACGTCCCTTGCTTAAGGGAATGTTCGAGTGCTTGGATCTCCCTTGCTTAAGGGTCCCATTCAGCAGTAAGTTCCCAACTTCTAAAAGACACAAACCAAAGAGTAACTCGAGTTTCCCTTGCTTAAGGGATTTCCTCGAAACACTCAAACTCTCTCTCTCCTCTCCTTTCTTAAGGGCATTGTTATCTCCGCTCTATTGCATCCTAGGTTGTCCCCTTATGCAAGAGCGCGAGCGTTAACTCCGCCCAACTAAAAAACACAAAAACAAACAAAACTATGGAGCCGAGCTACGGTAACTCTGATTCCTGAAAAGGATACGTAGGCAGCGGGGTAGGGCCCGTGCGAGTACAACTCTTTATTTTCCCTACATTTTGCATTCATTTCGCATATAGACATAGACATAGTACACACCCTTTAGATAGAAACAAACATAGGTGGATACCATCGAGTACGATGGGCGCGAGGGATGCTAATACCTTCCCCTTGCGTAACCGACTCCTGTACCTAGATTCTCTGGTCGCAAGACCTTGTTCCTTCCTTTGTTAGGTTTTCTGATATTCCTTTCCCTTATGGGATAAATATATTGGTGGCGACTCTGTTCATTTTTCGCGAGCGTGCGACAGCTCCCATTTGATATGCTCCTCAGCTATTGCAGTCAGTATTTTTATCTTGGTTGGTTGGACCATCAGGGGCTTTAGCAGAAAATTTCTCAACCAACTGAAAAGACAACACTAAATTAGAAATAAAAAAGGCACAAAACGATCTTCAGCATGATCCTATTCAACATCAAGTAGGTAAAGAAACTTGCCAAGCGATTTACACCACAGTCAGGGCGCAATTCAACTGCTGCAGAGACAAATTCTTTTCCATACTTTGAAGCCATATGCTTCTTCACATCCGCGAGCTCAGGTATGTCCAAACATCTTGGAGTTGCAAATATTACACTAGAAACTGCCTCCTTCAAATCGATGGGGCAATTTCTGAAAATATTTAGGGGGAAAAAGAACAAAACTGAGATCAATGCAGTGAAAATACACAATCATGATGAACAAACTAATTGACTGCAAGATCAATCATTTCAGAAAGAAAAATTCAAATGCCTCTATTCCTTTAGACACACACAAGTAAGGTCAAAGCAGAAGATACAATAAAGAAGTAAGCTTTAAAGTTCAGAATACCAATTTAAACATGATTTCAATAGCGAAGTACCAAAAAAAACAGTAACCCGTGCATAAAATCATTAGGAATTGACATTTTCTAGACTACATAAACTATTTCGTATTCTTCTATAACACCTTAAGCAATGACATAAATCACGTAAACCATTGATCAATGGGATCACTGAGATAGTGAATGTTATCTTGTAGAACAAAGATCCTTTGCTCAGGAGATTTGACATGATATGCTACATCTCTAATCGAACGCTTGGATTGATCCACTTAAATCATACAATTACTTTTCACTCATTAGGGTATAATATATGAAATTATCCTAGAGTGACAAAAATTTGGTTGACATGTCTTAACAAAAGAATAAAATACAGGCAAATTGAGGAGTTCTACCAAAACTACAGAATATAAACCTCTAGACACATAAAATTTCAAACATAAAAAATGATATTCCCCCTAAAATTATCGATAACTATACTAAGGTTTTAAATCGTAGTCATGATAGAATCAAATGCAGGGAGATAGTCAACTTGATGAGTCACAAGAAGTACCGTATTTTTTGCCCAACATTGATATCCAAGGTTATATTTTCTAATGTTGCCTTCGATAAATTATCTTCCCATGAAAAGTCTGCAGACTTGATTAAAATTGAGCCCTTCAACCTCATTCATTTGGTCACATAAAGTTAGCTAAGTCTGTTCGGTTTCTGAAAACATTTTCTGTTTTCATTTCCTACAAAAATTACTTCTAACAGCAAGTTTTCATGATTTCCTCTACAAATCACAGAAAAACAGACAGCAAAGTCAAAACATAAAATAAAAACAAAACACTTTCTCAAACTGAATACTCTCCCAAGTTTTCATAAACTATGAAGCACGGACACTCATGAGTACAGAGAGATGCTAAATGATGAATACAATATTCCTTCATACATCATCAACAAATGAAAGCTAATATAGAACTTGCATACAAAATGAGGTATATATACATTTTCAGATGAATTTTAGTAACATTTCAATATGTGATTAAACATTGATGTGAATTGCAGAGCTAAACCACACTATCAAAGACTTCATTTCAAACAAATTCGTTTCAAACAAAATTACACATTCCAAACAAATTCATTTCAAACAATATGAACTAATTTGTGAGTATAAAACCCTAATTCTTCAGCTACCAATGTCGCTCAAAGTATAAAACCCTAATTATTCAGCTTACCAATGTCGCCACTGTGAAATGGTTTCCTCTCAGCTTGTTATCGTCAGTACGAAATGGTTTCCTCTTAGCTTCGGTGAAGTGAGAGTGAGCGAGTGAGCAAATGAGCGGTGTTGGAGAAGAAGAGAGCTTCGTCACAGAAGGGTGTCTGAACGAGTGTGGAGAAGAAGAGAGCTTCGTCACGGAAGGGTGTCAAAACACTTGGATTTAGTTCGAACTTCGTCACAGAAGAGAGCTTCAAACTTCGAAATGCATGCGATGGAAACCCTCGAAACGCGAAATGCAGTGGAAAAGGATTTCTTGAAATGCATGCGATGAAAACTTGTTGATTGAAAAATGGGTTTTGTGAAAAAGTTGAAGAGAAATTTTTTTATTATCTTAATGTTTAAAGTATAATGTTTGATCTAATAAAGAGTTTTAATATAATGTTTAATGAATTTTATTTGCCTAATAAATTTAGACCTATTAATATTTATTCATTAATTTGTGAAATAATATTTAAATTATTTCTATGTCACATAGATTACATATTTTTAGTTATAAAATAAAAAAAATTATATAAATTTACACCCGTTTTTTAGTTTAAAGGGTGTAATTGAGATTTGATTATAATAATATTTTTAATTTAAACCCGTTTTTAGAAAATAGGGTGTATATTGTCACCTGATAATACTTAAATTGACATTTTATTTACAAAATTGCCACTGTATTTCTCATTTACACCCGTTTTTGGTATATCGGGTGTAAATTTTAAAATTATATTGTTATACTTGTACTAGTGTCATAACTAAATTCATTCTAAGGAGCACAATAGTCACTCGTTAAAGGAATAAAATTGACACATGGTTTCTCTGAGTTTTAAGGAGCAAGACAAGAATAATTACATCATTTCAAATAAGCAGGCACAACATTCAAAGAATCCTAGTGAACAGAATTTAAATCGTAAACCTAACAGATGGTAGATAGCCTGAAACCCACCACTTATACCCGACTATTTCATAATTGACAATTGCTTCTTGATGTATACCTTAATGTAGACCAATATATGGGTCAAGCATTTATGTCTAAAGATTGATTGCAGATTCTTTATGTATCTCCAAAGTAATGTGTTCATTGTCGTTAGCCGAAGATGTCTCATGATTTTCCTTTTCGTCAGTAGAATTCAACTCTTGTCCATATGTGGAGTTATTCTATTACCGTCCTAATGATGTAATGGATTTTCTCGATGTATATAAGTGGTTGGACGTAGAGATATTGCAAGTTTGGTGCACGTAAGTATTGTTGAATATACATGTCATTATAGAACATTATCATTTTTTGTATTTCCTCAATTAATTTATTCATTTTCTTTAAGCATTTAGGTACATTCACCGTGTTTGTATAGAGTTAAAAAAATTGATATTTTGTATCGCTTGATTTAATAGCACTTTCTTTAAAAGTGCTATTAAAAAGCACTTTATGTTCGGGCGCTATTAAAAAGCACAGACAATGTGATTTTCATAGCATTTTGTGGAAAAACGCTATTATTAAACTTCAGTAAGATAGAACTTTTCTCAAAATGCTATTAATATTATACACTAAGAAAGCACTTTTGAAAAAACGCTATTAGCTTTTTGATATTTACACACCAAAAGAGTGATTTTGTGTAAAAAAAAAAGGTACTACAATAGCGTTTTGTAAAGAGTGATATTAATGAAACATCCTATAATATGAGTTTTATATCAATCAATTGTTTATTAAAAAAAATGAAACATCCTATAATAGCACTTTTTAGAGAAAGCGCTATCAAACATGAAACAAAAAACGTTTACAATAGCGGCGTGTGTAGATGTTTTGATTGGCTGCATTTTATGGTAAAACATTCATGTGTATTCTGTTGTCTTGACTAAGGTCATGACATGTGGTGTGTAGTGTTAAAGGTTATACAGGTTCTGGTTGTGTAAGCTAATACATGCTGTGAGTTGGATGTCATGCTCGACGTCATGACATCAGTATTTGACAGCAGTAGCTGCTACATTTTCTATTCTATTTCTATTATGTTTCCTTATTTATCTCAGTCTTTATTTTGGGAAACTAAAGATTGTGCTGATTGTACATCAGTAATAGAACAAATCATGGGCTGGCTTTTTGGCACCCTGATATGTGAGAAGCAGAGAATTGAAGTGAAGAATACTGTTTGCTGTGATTTATGCAGAACAGGTACAACATCAAGATGTTACAAGGAATGTCATGACTTCAACCATGACGTCGCGCCTGCAGAACTGAGGAAGGAAGATTCAGTTTGGTTTTAAAAGATACAGAATATTCTATGTGAATATTATGTAATCCTATGTGGCGCAGATTTAAAGGTCAAGGAATCAAGTCAGAATATTGTGTAATCAAATCTGAAGATTGAAGATTCAGCAGTTACTAATTTAGGAGATAAATTAGGTAACTTATGATTAAAAGGCCTTGTTTGTAGCAGAAGAAATCTGCTGATTTGTAACAGCAAGGAGTGCTGCGATTTTAAGCCCAAGTCCAACTAGGATCAGGTTATATATAGGAATCTTTGTAGCCTTGTAAACCTAACGATCATAATGTAGTCATTAGGGTTTGTTGTGTAAGTGAACCACCCAGGTTGTGGGATGGTCACTGATTTGTGCCTCGAAGCCTGTAGGTAAGAGGTTTATTATATTCACTCAGAAGCTGTGAAGCAATGAGTGAAGATTGTGTTCTTGGAACTACTCCATTATGTATATTTAAATTGTTGGTGATTAAGCAGTCGATGCAGTGGCTGAGTTGTTGACTGCTAGACATCATTGCTATGATTGGGAGTGGAATGGAGATATTTCATATCCAGGGAGAACCTAGGTAGAAGGGTCATTGGGTAGTGATTAAGTGAGGAGTTGTAAACTGGGAGTTTAGCTCTGAATTGATACTGCTAATAGTGGACTTCATTCCTGGCTTGGTATGCCCCCAGAGTAGGTTGGTTAGACCGAACTGGGTGAACAATTCTGTGTGTCCGTTACTGTTTGTATGTTGTTCTTTATTTTCTGCAAAGTTTATTTGTAAGTTCAGTTTGGATATCATATCATCGTGCCTGACATCAGTGTGTGATTTAATGACTGTGCTAACACAGAATCTCTGTGATTCCAACACTTCCAGACTTCTGGATGTTAGAAGTAATAAATAATTGAGGGATCTGTATGTACTGCCTCTGCTAAACTGATGACAGACCAGATGTCACGACATCGTATATGACATCTGGGTTCTGTCTAACCAGAATTTCAATTGGTATCAGAGCAGGCATCCTGTCTATTTCTGGATGAGATCCATGGGAGATACTTTCTGGTTGTTGGAGGTAGTTGATTGTTTGAACATTCATGTTCATATTGAATGGTCCCTAGAAGTGGAGGATGGACCTATGTGTGGAAGACTGGACCAAACTGACCATAACAGGTGTATTCTCTTGGCAAGGGAAGATGGTGTTACTGATATCCAAATGATTCATGCGGGAGTGAAGAATTTGGGGTGTTTTATTCAGCATATAGCAGGGTACAGAGAAGAAGATTGTCAAAACCTTCATGCGGGAGTGAAGTTAATGATAAGGTATTCTTTGTGCTTATCTGTTTCTTTCTGGTCAGAATATTGGTTAGGTCTTGTTGTGTTGCTTGAAGAAGAAGCAAGCATATCGTTGGATTGTTCAGCTGCAATTCTTGGATGTCATGCTTACAACTGGTTCTGGGAGTAAGCATTGTGTAATCTCTGTTGATATATGGCTATTTTCTGCTGCATAGCATCTGATGCATAATCCTATCTTTGAAAGAAGATCTCTAGGGTTATATGGTTTTCAACAGAATTTGTAGCAGATTGTTCTCAACTTTAGTACAAGTGTCAAAGATACTTGAAATCTTTTCTCAAGTCCACTCATAAAGGCATGGGAATTAAGGTTGAAGAGGTTCATATGATCAGTGTTCCTCATGTTCATCTGCAAAGTTGTTTGATAATCCTCAAGATTGTCAAGAATTGTGTGTTCCAAAAGAAGGAATTGATGGAATACTGGTATGCAGCTACCAGTTGAAGAACAGATGTTCAGGTGCTAAACTTATGTAATGTGTGTACATTTGTTTGGAACCTACCCCTGATCTGGAAGAGGAGACATCTGCTTTTTGTGTTGATTGGTCAGAATACAATCAATTGAACCTTCCATCCCAAATGTTAGTTTATTTCAGGCATAAGCTTATGGGAGTTGGAAGAAGAGCTCAGTGTAAGTGAAAGGATTCATTCAGGTTTTCTTTTCAAGACCTCTATGAAAATCCAAAGATGAGCTTGTATCTGGTATGTTCTTTTGATCGGAGGAACCAGATGTGTGAATTGTTTTCTTAATCATAGAACAGTTAGTGGTGAAAACTGAATACTGTGTATCGTGCATAGTGAAATATGGTTTTGAATATTGTGTGATGATTCAAGGGAGTCAGATTACTGTGTGGAATCTGAGGTATTTTCAGGAGTTATGTCATAAGTGAATCTGTTCCAGAAACCTTGTTGAGGGAATCTCCTCATGGGGTACAGATTGTGGCATCCATTATCTCAAAGTCAGAAGAGAAGTCTGAAGAAAAGTTTATTGAGATATGGCATATATTATCCCTTAATCATGACTGATGTGTAGCTGAGTTGATGATGTTGGTCGTGCTTTCTTTGTCTTTCCCCAAGTGTCATACAGGAGATGTTGAATGAGAAATCCAAAGAGTCTAAATGAATGATGTCATAACAGATGTTGTAACATCATTTTCAAGAAGAATGCTTTCATGTATGAAGAAGAGATCATTTAGAAGGACCTGGTGTGAGCAGCAAATTCTATCTGAGTGACTAATAGGTGCTTTGACGGGAGACTTAGTACTTATTGGATGTACAGCCTGAATACAGATTCATATACTCTGTCGGGAGCTAAGTATGTGTATGAAGTGTCCATGGTCTGATTTGAACTATGCATCAATTATAGTTCTGTGTTATCTTCAATTAAGCATTAAGAAAGGCAATGGTTGGCTGGTGAGTTGATTCAAGAAGAAGAAACATATAGGAGATGGTGAGTGTCTTGATGGGAGCTGGATATTTACATCAACTATGTGGAAGAAGAAGAAGATGTATGTGATGCTTTGTTTTGTATGTTACATCACAACACTTGAAGACACCAGTAAAGATTAGGTTCAGACCTATCTGTTGAAGACATGTTCAAGAGCTATTTAGAAGTTTCTTCTACTTCAAGGTACATGAAGTGGCAGTCTGGATCTTGTGTAGCAAGCAAACTAAGGATTCCAAATTTGGAAAGTGTGGCAGTTCCAAATGAAGAATGCTTCAGGTTAAGGACAATTATTCAAAACATCCTTATGTTGTAATTCTCAGGGGGAGTATGAAGTATGACAAGACATCAATCAGTGTAGGTGATGGTAACATGTTCTGGCAATTCGTGTTTACTTTCATGATGAAGACTTCAGTAGTGAGTATGACTATGAAGACAGAAGTTTGGTGAGATGATCAACATAGCTGTAGATAAAAAGGATTCTTCTAATTCTAATTCGAGAGTATGTTAATCATTATGAGAAACATCATATTAAGGAGGATTTCAAATTATCTTGGCAGACCATGATCAGAGTGCAACTTGGTAGGGTTATGATCAACAAGTGGAAGAAGTGGCAGTTCTTTATGTTGAGTCTGTGGCAACCTTTCTATGGAAGCATCAAGTTTCAAAAGGTTATTTGTTAATTATTTCAGGTGGAGATAAGGTGGTAGACTTGAATCCGTTGAAGAAAGAGAAGTGGAGTTAGTTGAATGTACTGAGCTGTTCAACTGTATCTTAATGTTATACAAGATGTTATAACATCTAAATTCTGATGTGAGTATATTTTGTAAAGGAGTTACTTTGTAATAGTGAAGTGTGTCAGCTAGTTAGTTGGGCAGAGGGTGCGCTCTTGAAGATATGAAGATGCGTCTTATATTTTCCATTCATCATTACAAGTTTTCCTGTATGAAGCACAAATTATCTCAGATAGGGGGAGTGTCTTCTTAGTTCAAGATATAATTCTAGAAAACTATCTTGGTCTGTTATACTCTATCATCATAATGAAGGTGGTCCAAGTCAGCAGGAGCTTTTTCAACTTAGTTAGAGGAAGTTTCTTATGAAAAGGTTTATTTAACAAGATGTATCATTACAGTCAGCTTTTCTGGGAATGGTTGAATCTAATCATGTGCGTCTGGTATCCACAAATCTTGAACTCGTCTAGTGGCTGCATGTCAACAAGTGTTGGAAGGCTCTTCACAGTTGCAATATACAGTCTCAAGGTGGTCATGTCATGGAGAGTAACTTTTAAGGGGGAGATGTCCGTTGCTTTGGCAACATTTATGGCCAAACAGGGGGAGAAGAGAGTGTCACCCCAGATCATATTGAACAAGATGGTTCTGTTCATGTTATGTGATAGTGTAGCTTGTGGAACTTGTTCAGCAAGACTGATGTTTTGATGTGCTTTGCATAACTGGTAGTTTGCTAGTTCTTTTTCTACTATGTTTCTCTAATGTGGTGACAGAATGTTTTAGCCAAAAATTTGCCAAAGGGGGAGATTGTAGATGTTTTGATTGGCTGCATTTTATGGTAAAACATTCATGTGTATTCTGTTGTCTTGACTAAGGTCATGACATGTGGTGTGTAGTGTTAAAGGTTATACAAGTTCTGGTTGTGTAAGCTAATACATGCTGTGAGTTGGATGTCATGCTCGACGTCATGACATCAGTATTTGACAGCAGTAGCTGCTACATTTTCTATTCTATTTCTATTATGTTTCCTTATTTATCTCAGTCTTTATTTTGGGAAACTAAAGATTGTGCTGATTGTACATCAGTAATAGAACAAATCATGGGCTGGCTTTTTGGCACCCTGATATGTGAGAAGCAGAGAATTGAAGTGAAGAATACTGTTTGTTGTGATTGTGGTGTTGTTTTCTTTTACCTCCCCGTTTCACTTGGGAGGACGGCACGCTAAACCCTTCACGCGAAATTTGGAAGGAGAATGCGCCCGTGGTGGGATGAATTTTATTTCAGTTCTTCCTACGATATCACACGAACTTTCTTATTGGTCCTACGAGTAGGAAAGGGAAAAAAAGATCTCAACTAAACCCTAGGAGTTTGCTAAGTGTGGGGATTTCACCTAGACTAGAAATTCTGGAGTCCGGGGGGTCGGTTATACATAGGGAAGTGTTTAAACACCCTACATATCTGTAGTACTCTACAGGAACCTTCTATGTGTCATTTGTGATTGTGTTTGCTGCTAATGATTGGGAAAGTTTCTCCTTTGTGTTAGGAGAAGGAATTGATTTGATTTGAAAAGACAGACAGACAGACAGACTGACTATTTTTGGTATTTTATTAGCTCGCTGAGATTCCTTGTGAACCTTATGCCTACATATCCCTAGTGGAAGTCAGAGCTTAATGTAGTTCGGGGAACTAACTAGGGAAATTACTTGTTTTTTTGGTGCCTTGCTTGAAGCTCAAGGTTGAAGCTTGGAATTAAATCTCTGTTTACAGTAAAGAGACATGAAATCATCTTTACAGAGAGGTATTTATACTATTCTACCACAAACATTTAAAGGAGTGACAGAATAACTGGATTCATTTCATTCAAGAGGGGAGTCTACTTGGTTGATCAAGTATGACAGCCATCGTGCCTCTAAAATGAAAGAAAGATGCTCATCCAAATTAGGGAAAGTGTACAAGTCTGGGGATGTGCCAGAGCATGTCTTTCAGAGTCCTAAATGGGAGACTTTGATTGAAATTGAAATTGAAATGTTTGTTTGTTTGAATGTGGTAGAGTAGTAAAAATATCTCTCTATAGAGATAAGCTATGTCTATCTACTGTATAAAAGATTTGACTTTAGTTGGCTTGTATGAGGCCCAAGCTTGAGGCTTTTTGATTGATTAATTAATATTATTGACTCTGGGAGATGACTCCACTGGGGATTAATTACAGGGTATTTTTGTGTTCTGTACAAAGCCCAGAATTGAGGCTGACTCTTATTTAGGGATACTCTATTTGTGTGCCTTGTACAAAGCCCAAGGTTGTGGCTGACTGTTGAGGATAATTGAATGAATGACTCTATTTTATGTGCCTTGTACAAAGCCCAAGGTTGTGGCTAACTCTAGCTAGGGAAAACATTATTTTCTGCCTTGTACAAAGCCCAAGGTTGTGGCAGACTCTTAAATGAATTAAGTATGGATGACTCTATGGGGAAAGATCCTAAGTGTTAGGAATCTTTGACACATGAAAGTATGGTTTATCTGCCTTGTACAAAGCCCAAGGTTGTGGCTACTGAATGATGAAGGACTCACTGGGGAGACTCTATTATCTGCCTTGTACAATGCCCAAGGTTGAGGCTGACTCTTAACAGAGGAGTTTTATTGTTTGGGTGCCTTGTATGTAGCCCAAGGTTGAGGCTAACTGTTTTTGTTGGTTTTGACTCTATTGAGGAGATTTTATTTATTGAAAGACTGTTTTTCTTTGGAAGCTAACCCTTTCCAGGGATTTTGACTCAGCTGGTGAATTTGTCTGTTAAAAGACTGACTTTATCATGTGTTTTTTTTGGAGGCTGCCCCTTTCCAGGGGTTTTGACTCTTTTGGGGAAATTATCTCCTAAGAGAAATGAATCTTTATTTTTTTGACATTTTTTATTAATTGACTTTGGAGGCTAACCCTTTCCAGGGGTTTATATTAAAAATGAAAGAATGTGTGGAAGCTAACCCTTTCCAGGGATTTATTGAAATGGAGGTTGATTTTAATTGACTTTGGAGGCTAACCCTTTCCAGGGGTTTTGTTGAAAATGAATGGCAGAAAGATTATCTAATGGAGACTTCTTGTTTAAAGCCCAAGATGAAGGCTGACTCAATGCTGAGGATGACCCAAAGCATGGATCCTAGACTCTGCTAAGGAAGATTGATGAAGATAAGGGTGACAGAGACTGTCCATGTCTCTCATTCCAAAAGGTGTACTCAATGCAAAATTGAGACAAACTTAGCTTGTTTAAAGTCTGGTTTAAATTGGAAGAAACTCACCAGGGTAGGCTAAAAGGTGGCTAAAAACCTGTTCCTATGTTTATAAGAAACCTGATGGGTCCTTGTATACAAGCTCAAGAGGAAGCTGGAAATGCTTTTAAGAAGCCTGTGGGTCCTTGTACAAAGCCCAAGAGGAGGCTAATCGAGGGTCCTTGTTATAGCACAAGAGAAAGCTATGTAGTTTTGAACTTATTTTGGCTCTAAGCAAATGGGTAAGAGGTTTCACCGGGAATAATTCCTCTTTGGGTGGATGTGTCCTATTATTTGGATTCTAAGGTTTTTACCAAGATGTTTCACCGGGAATAATTCATCTTGGGGGTTTGATCTACAGATCTCTAATTAGGAAAGAGCCTTCACCGGGAAGACATTCTCAATCCTAGGTCATATTCCTATAATATATATATAGTTTAACTGTCCTAAGGTTTATACTCAAACGTAGTTCTAAACTAATATATGCACAGTTTATATTTGACAGTAATTTAAATAAAGACTGTAAATTGAAAGCTTGTAAAGCCTAACCTGGATGGAGTGGAGGCCATTGAAGAAGTATGTACAGAGCCTCAACAGTAATTTTTGTTGTTTTGTTGATGACAGTTGAATATATGATAAACAGTTAATGGTTTTTGAAAACAGAAGAAGTGAAGATGGACAAAGGTCACATAGGTATCTGAAGAGTTTCACCGGGAATAATGCCCTTCAAATACCAGAAGAATGTTTTGAAAACAGAAAGAAGATTTTGAAAATACAGTTTTGAAAACAAGCTAAGAAGAGAAGGTTTTTGGGACTTACACTCTATTAGAGGCCCAGTACTTTACAGTACTGGTGTAAAAGCAATTGAAAATGATTTTGAATGATAAAAGGTTTTGTTGTTTGAAAACCCTCATCATTTGATTTATTCGGAGATTGAAAACAGTTTTGAGAATTGACAAAAGTCAACTTAATTAAAGTAAAAATAAAGATTTTTTACTTAATTAAGACCTAAACAATTAGGGTTTTATCATAAACTTTATTTACAAAATGATTTAGGTTAAAACAAAGTGAAAATATGCATTAAAGTATTTAAGAAAACACCTAAAACATACTATTTTAAACCTAATAAAAATACATGAAATAAATAATATTTTTATGATTTTTTTGATTATTCACAAAATAGATATGTTAAATAAAAAGTGTGTGAAAAATGAAGTGAAAATGATTTAATTTGATAAGTGAATTAATTATGTGAAGTTGTGAAGAAAATGAAAAGAAAAAGTGATAAAAAAATATTTTGGCCTCACCATGGTTTGAACCCACGCCCTTGAAGCCAACAATCAAAACACACACCAACCAGCCAACGCGCGCATGGTGTTATAGAGGGCATTTCATTGCAATATGTGTGTTGTCTAGTGCATAGAGTGGAAAAAAGAAAATAAAATCAAAAGGTCTGAGGCGAGGGGGATTCGAACCCCAGACCTTGGGCATGAGGAGACTAAGAGCGCATGTGTGGCCACTAGGGCAAGTTATTCATTCGTTAAGGAAACGCCTATCATTAAAAATAAAACAAACTTCGCTCAGAGATTTGAAAAATGGCGCCACCCTCCATCTTCGTCTTCAACCTCAAGCTCCATCAATTCAAATTTCTGAACTCTCTCAACTCTCAACCATTTGCAATGATGTAAACATGAAACTTGCTCTAAATTCACTCACGATTCTAAATATGTAACTAACATGAATTAATATTAACTACATCTAACTAATTTACCAGAAATCGTGAAGAACCCTAAAATTTCAAAATCAAATTAAATGACTATACTGAAAGATAAATGGATGATGATAGAGGGTTTTCAATCCTCTGATGATGCTGAACAAGATAGAATCGAGCTATTTCACAAAGAGTACTTAAATTAGAGAAGTGAGGTTCAGAAACTTACCTCTGAAAATGGAGGTCGTGAGGATGATAGAGACCACCTGGGCTTGAATGAATGATCTCAATAGCTTCCCTGAGACTCAATGATGCTAACTGGATGCTTATTGTAGCCTGAATCCTTCTGAATTGTTCTATGGACCTCCCTCGATTTCAGCTTCAAGTGAACATGGAGGTTGTTGAATTTGGAGTTACATATGAGCTGCAGCCATCTGGTTAGCTTCACTATGACCTGAGGAGTGTGCCTGGATGATTGGCTTGGCTTGAAACCTCCTGAATTGTTCTGTGGTCCTCCAACTGCAAGTGCTCCAAATGAGAGGTGGAGATGATGATTCTCCACGCCCAGCAGTGTTCCAGAGGTTTGGATCACCTCCAAATGCCTCCCTCAATGTGTTTGAATACTTATTTTCAAAGAGAGAGCTTTGGTTTGAAGAATCCGAGTCTTCTTGCCAAAGGACCTTTGAAAAAACTAAGTATGAAGAAAGAAAAGAGAAAGCAAGAATTCTGTTGCTTTGGTGTGTTTTTTGAATGAGAATGAGGCCTCTATTTATAGGCAAATGGATGCAGATCAATTGGCTGTGGTGAGCTTGCTTAGTGTAGTGAGTTTGGTTTCTTAGCCATGAAGAAATTCAAAGAATCTCCAAAATGCAATGATGCATTTTCGGGCTAGCTTCCCCTATCCATTGATCTTGCAGGATCTTAGGGAACATTTCTGATATGTAGCAAGTTTCTATTAGCTTAGGAGAAGATTCCAATTGGTGAATCATTGCTTATCATAAATTCTCAAAAGTAATGATTACATAATCACATGTTCTTGCTTTTGGGAATCTTCTTCAATCTTCATGCCATGGTGAAAATGAATGCATGGTATTGTTTCAGACATGTTATGGGTCGTGTAGCATCCATTCATGAAGCAAAATGCACAAAATTGCAAAGTTCCAATTTGCACATGACCTATAATTTTACTCCATGAGGCCAACTTTGAACAAGCATAACTCCTAGCTCAAATTGAATTTGGAGAAGGTTGAACACAATTTGGAAAGCCCTAAACATCTACTTCAAATCATTAGTTTATGTCTTCTTCAGAATCATTTGGGAAATTTGTGAAAAATGAGCCCAAAGTTGGATGAAAACTAGGTTAAAACACTTAGAAAAATTTCTAAGTGTTTATGACCTAAACTTCAAAATTTCCAAAACTTCATAAATGGTTGATCTTTTGAAAAAAGTTCCCTTGTAAGATGTTGTTTTATTTTGCAAGATCTACAACTTTCATGTTGGAAGTTTTTTGAGTTGTGTAGGTGAAATTTTGAGTTCTCACCATGCCTTCAAAAACCCTAATTCCCAACTTTTTGTTCCTTGATGAATTTCTTTGAATTTCTTTGGTCAAATGACTTTGACATCCATATATTGATGATATTGATCTTTGAAAATCATTATTTGACCAAAAACCTTAAAAGTCAATGATGATCCTTCACAGTTGACTTTTCCCTGACAAAGTGAATTTTTGGGCTTTTGTGTAGAAACAAGATCTTCTCCTCAAATGAATGATGTAAATGGATTATATTGAGGTAGTAGAGATTCTTGAATCATGTCTTGAGTTTTGGATTCATGCCCTGATTAAAAGTCCACTATCTTGGTGAATTAGGTCAAAACCCTAATTTGTCGACCATGTGAAAATAATGACTGTAGACTTTGAATTGAAGTGTGATGTCCGGTGGATCTTGTAATATGAGATATTTGAAGATGATTGATGTCTTTGAATGATCCCCTGAGGTTTTTTAGGGCTTCCCAAATGTGATCCCTGATTTCAGTCCTTGATAGGCTCAAAACCCTAGTTTGGTGACCTGAGTAAACCTGTACTCAGATGACTGGATGTCTAATCAATCATAGATGAGAAAAATGAAGTCCTTGAGCCCCATGATTGTATTAGGGACTAATCCTTGTATTGATTGATCCTTTGCCTGAGCTTTCTTGTCTTTGAGCATCCTCGATTAGATACCAGATGGAGAAGTAACTGCTCTGGGAACTTGTCTTGACCTGATGAAAAATTCTGAAGATATGCCATCTCAGGGGGGTCAAAAATTAGGGTATGACAGTGATTTATGCAGAACAGGTACAACATCAAGATGTTACAAGGAATGTCATGACTTCAACCATGACATCGCGCCTGCAGAACTGAGGAAGGAAGATTCAGTTTGGTTTTAAAAGATACAGAATATTCTATGTGAATATTATGTAATCCTATGTGGCGCAGATTTAAAGGTCAAGGAATCAAGTCAGAATATTGTGTAATCAAATCTGAAGATTGAAGATTCAGCAGTTACTAATTTAGGAGATAAATTAGGTAACTTATGATTAAAAGGCCTTGTTTGTAGCAGAAGAAATCTGCTGATTTGTAACAGCAAGGAGTGCTGCGATTTTAAGCCCAAGTCCAACTAGGATCAGGTTATATATAGGAATCTTTGTAGCCTTGTAAACCTAACGATCATAATGTAGTCATTAGGGTTTGTTGTGTAAGTGAACCACCCAGGTTGTGGGATGGTCACTGATTTGTGCCTCGAAGCCTGTAGGTAAGAGGTTTATTATATTCACTCAGAAGCTGTGAAGCAATGAGTGAAGATTGTGTTCTTGGAACTACTCCATTATGTATATTTAAATTGTTGGTGATTAAGCCGTCGATGCAGTGGCTGAGTTGTTGACTGCTAGACATCATTGCTATGATTGGGAGTGGAATGGAGATATTTCATATCTAGGGAGAACCTAGGTAGAAGGGTCATTGGGTAGTGATTAAGTGAGGAGTTGTAAACTGGGAGTTTAGCTCTGAATTGATACTGCTAATAGTGGACTTCATCCCTGGCTTGGTATGCCCCCAGAGTAGGTTGGTTAGACCGAACTGGGTGAACAATTCTGTGTGTTCGTTACTGTTTGTATGTTGTTCTTTATTTTCTGCAAAGTTTATTTGTAAGTTCAGTTTGGATATCATATCATCGTGCCTGACATCAGTGTGTGATTTAATGACTGTGCTAACACAGAATCTCTGTGATTCCAACACTTCCAGACTTCTGGATGTTAGAAGTAATAAATAATTGAGGGATCTGTATGTACTGCCTCTGCTAAACTGATGACAGACCAGATGTCACGACATCGTATATGACATCTGGGTTCTGTCTAACCAGAATTTCAGCGTGGTTAATAGCGCTTTTAGGCGCTATCAAAAACAAAAAATCGCTATTAAATAACTTATTTGGCGTAGTGATTTATGGAATCTTGGATCCGCTTTTTATTCGATGGGTTCAAGATTACTTGAAAAACTGTTAAATGATGGAGGAAAAGAATCTTACTTCACACCATTTCTCTATTCCTACGTATTTTTTTAATTGATGTTTATGTATTCTATATTTAGTTTTGTTTTAGCAAATACTAATAAGATATATGCTCATATTTGTTCAGTGGTTATTAAAAACTGATCATAATATCATTTAAGACGAATACATTAATTGTACTGTGTTCCCAGCATGATACACTCGACAAGAAAATGAAAGAGATTATTAATTTGTAAGTGTATATATGTTACATTCATTTTCTTTGATATTGTAAGTAGTTTAACATGTAATATGTTTAATTCATATTGAATGCACAATGTTATGAAGCAAGTGAATATGATGAAAAATATTAACAGAAAGCCATCATGGATCTCTCCTAAAGTAAGTGGCTCGATTACCCTTTTCTTTCATTTACATTCATGGGTAGTTATATTCACGTGTGGTTACATTCATGTCTGGTAACATTCATTTCTAGACGAGGAAACAATTCGAGAAATATGAGTGTGGGTATTATGTCATGAAACACATGTTAAACATTGTCCTTGTCGGCATTGTTGACTCATGGGATAAGGTATATATGTCATAATATGTTTATATATATTAATATGTAAGTTGACTATTGAATTATTATCATGCATGATATTTTCTTTTTTTCTCATTCATATGTAGATGTTTAACGACATAACCCCATTCCCCGTTGAAGAATTTGTCGATCTTCGTAACCGTTGGACGTATATCCACAATGTGCTTAAGGGTCTTGCTACTTGAATTATTGAGATGTGCTAATGACTCATTTTTTGTATATGATGATGTGAACATTACTTTTGACTTAAACGTCTTTTGTTTGATGTAAATATTAATTTTGACTTTTGATGCACAATGTTGGTTGTTTTTTATGCTCTTTGTGCATGGTTAACAAAAATACGGGTTGTTGTAAATTCTCTGATATGGTTATAATAGTTACGGGATATAAAACTGGAAGAATTTGAGAAACAGAGAATTGCATATTTAAAACAGAAGAAGTTTTGACCAAATACTCTGATCAAATGTGTAACACCCCATAAAATTCTTTACTTAATTTATTCAATTTTTGGATTAAATATTAGAATTATTTGAGTTGACTGAGAAAAATGGAAATAATGAGGCTAATGGGCCAGTGTCGCTTGTAGTAGAAGGGGGGGTGTCAGTGGTGAAGCCCATTACTAATGATAAGCTTATTTTCATAAAATAGAAGGAGTTGTGGAATAGAGAGAGTTACAGCATTTTGGGAAAAGAAGTCTGAACGTGAAAAGAGGAGAAGAACGAAGAAGTGCGACGCGAGGAAGAGCGAAGAATCAACCTTCAGGTAAGGGGGGACTCTTCCGTTTATCTTCTATTATGGGATTATAGGTAGTATGATAGAATTTGATCGTGTTATTCGTATCAATTGGGTTGTGCTTAGGTTGTAGAAATGTTAGGTTTTGGGAGGATTGATGCATAATGATTATATTGATCATGTATTGGTGATAATTGGATGGTTGAATGTATTATAAATGTGTTATAATATGTGTTATTTCACTGTATGCGAAATCTGGTTGGAATGGGATTGGTTTGGTCATGAATTGGTGAAGGAAGGGCAAGATCGTAGGCTGTTTTCTGCGATTCGGAGTTCTGGAAATCGCCAGTTGGCGCCACGTCCAGGAGTTGGCGCCGCGAACTGCTTGGCAGAAGGCCAGGAAGTTTTGTTGTGTTCAGTACGCGCCGCGAGCGTATGGCCGCGCCGCGAAGGCGTAGTTCCTTCTCGTCCCGCGCCGCGAACCCTTGTTTGCGCCGCGAAGGCGTAGTTCCGATTCGTTCCGTGCCGCGAATGTGTGTGGCGCCGCGTGCTGTTAATTGTTGCGACAGGCCGTTTTGAAATGTTTAAAAATGTGTAACTTTTAAACCATAAGCCGGATTTTGGTGCCGTTTCGAGTACAGTGAAGCTAATCAAATAATTTATATACTCAAATGGTGTTTTGAGTGGTGGCTTGAATTATTTTAAAACACCCGATTTTATTTGTTTGTGGTGAGATATGTTTATAGGTACACTAATGAATGTATTACCTGTATGATGTTGTGGGTATAACTGGTGTTTATTATACATGTATTGTTGGTATGAAATATGTGTTTTATTGATGATTATGACATTGATCGATGTATGTGGGTGATGAGCATGTTATGGTTGATGCATGCATTCATAATCATTACGTGGCTGGTCCTTGACGATGGTGGATCAGTGGTAGCTAATTCCCATTGTGTGGAATTAGTGAGTGGGTGTTACCGTATCCTTGACGATGGTGGGTCGGTGAGTTGGGTTATCCAAGATTTTGGTACCACATGCATGTAGTTGCATTGCATTAGGCTGTTTTGCTATTATAACATGAATGGAAGATTGTCCAATGTTATAATCTGTGTAAATTTGGTTGTTTGCTTGCTGATTGTATGGTTTGAATCTGATCATAACTGTGATTGGGTGAACGGCATGTGAAATGATATTTTATTATCTATATCTTATAACATTAGTTAAATGTGAATGAGACTCACCCTTACTGTTGTTATTTTTCAGATTGAGGAGTAGCTCTCGTACTTGGTGAGGATTAACTCGTCAAGTAGTTCGTTAGGGTCAGTTTGGTCCGTGTCATGCTCTGGTCGTGTAACACTGGGGGCGTCGTCTAGAGTTACTTGATAAACTCTTTTTATTTTGGATGGATTTTTATGTTGATGTTTCAAGTCTGTGACTTGGCTGTTTGTTATTCAGATGTTAAAGATAATTCCGCTGTGTTAAACATGATGATCTGAATAAATTTGGTTGACGTTCTCTTTTATGGCATGACATGAGTATTATATTTTATTTTTATGGAAGTTGTAATGCCCTTTTTCATGTTTACTCTGATTATTGTTTATTATTTGTGCGGGGTTCTTAGAAGGGTGTTACAATAGTGGTATCAGAGCATAGTCGGTCGTTTGAGTCAGAGTCTTAGTGTCGGTTGACCCCTCGTATGCGATTAGTGTAAGATTGACACTGTCGATACTTCTTGTTCTAATAAATATTGTTTGATATTTAGCAGAACAATGGCCGGAAGAGGAGGAAGGAACGACGACGCGATTGCTGAGGCTCTCGGTATGATTGCCGGTGTGTTGGGAGGGAATGCCAATGGAGCTGGAATTGGTGCTGACAGGCAGCTGAATAGTTTTCAGAGGAACAACCCTCCGTTGTTCAAAGGCACTCACGATCCCGAAGGCGCTCAGAAGTGGCTGAAGGAAATTGAAAGGATCTTCCGGGTGATTGATTGTGACGAAAATCTGAAGGTGAGATATGGTACTCACATGCTGTCTGAGGAAGCTGATGATTGGTGGATGGCTAGTAGGGACGAACTGCAAGATGCAGGTATTGCAATCACTTGGGCTGTGTTCAAGAGAGAATTATTGCGGAGGTACTTTCCTGAGGATGTTAGAGGCAGGAAAGAGATTGAATTTTTGGAGCTGACACAAGGTAACATGACTGTGCCAGAGTATGCGTCCAAGTTTGTTGAGCTGGCAAAGTATTATGTCCACTACAATAATGATGAGGCTAGTGAATTCTCGAAGTGTGTTAAGTTTGAGAATGGTCTCCGTGATGAGATTAAACAGGGTATCAGATACCAGAGGATTCGTAGGTTTGTCGATTTGGTTGACTGCAGCCGAATCTTTGAAGAGGACAATATTAAACTGAAGTCGTCACACTCTCGCGAGTTAGTTGACAGGAAAGGGAAAAAGCATATGGATCGTGGTAAGCCATATGGTGAGGGTAACCAGAAAGCTGGAGGCTGGAAGAAGCCTAGTGGGGGAGACTCTAGTGCCCCTATTAAGTGCTTCAAGTGTGGAGAACCTGGACATCGCATTCACGAGTGCAAAAGTGAGGAAAAGAAGTGCTATAGATGTGGAAAGGCAGGTCACATTGCTATTGAGTGCAAAGGGAACACTATAACTTGTTTCAACTGCGGGGAAGAAGGTCATATTAGTCCTAAGTGTCCTAAGCCGAGGAAGAATCAAGCTGGTGGTAAGGTGTTCGCCTTATCTGGTTCAGAGACTACTCCAGAGGATCGGTTGATTAAAGGTACGTGTTTTATCCATGGCACTCCTTTAATTGCAATAATAGATACTGGAGCAACTCACTCGTTTATTTCATTGGATTGTGCTAAACGACTGAATTTGGAAATATCTGAGATTAATGGAAGTATGATCATTGACACTCCTGCGTCGGGTTCAGTGACTACTTCGTTTGCTTGTTTGAACTGTCCAATTGATATTTTTGGTAGAGAATTCGGAATGGACTTAGTGTGCCTTCCGTTGGAACAACTGGATGTTATCCTGGGCATGAATTGGTTGCAATTTAACCGGGTTCATATCAACTGTTTCACGAAAACGGTTATTTTTCCTGAAGATGTCAGTGTTGAGGACTTAGAGTTGACGGCTAGACAAGTGGATAAAGCAATGAAGGACGGGGCTGCCGTGTTTATGTTGATTGCGTCCATGGAAGTGAAAAAGAAAGCGGTGAGTAGTGACTTACCGGTAGTATGTGAATTTCCGGAAGTTTTCCCCAAAGATGTAAGAGAATTACCGCCAGAGAGGGAGGTAGATTTTGCTATTGAATTAATTCCTGGAACTAGTCCTGTGTCGATGGCACCTTATCGTATGTCGGCATCGGAATTGACTGAGTTGAAGAGTCAATTGGAAGAGTTACTTGAGAAGAAATTTATTCGTCCTAGTGTCTCACCGTGGGGTGCACCGGTGTTACTAGTGAAGAAGAAAGAAGGTTCAATGAGGTTGTGTGTGGATTACAGACAACTGAACAAGGTTACTATCAAGAATCGGTATCCCTTGCCGAGGATTGATGATTTGATGGATCAACTGGTTGGAGCTTGTGTGTTCAGCAAAATTGACTTGAGGTCGGGATATCATCAGATTCGGGTGAAGACGGGCGATATTCAGAAAACGGCATTTAGAACGAGGTATGGTCATTACGAATATACAGTGATGCCATTTGGAGTAACCAATACGCCGGGGGTTTTCATGGAGTATATGAATAGGATCTTCCATCCTTATCTGGATCAGTTCGTGGTGGTGTTTATAGATGATATTTAAATATATTCTAAGAATGAAGAAGAACATGCGGATCATCTTAGAGTGGTATTGGAACTATTGAAGGAAAAGAAACTTTATGCAAAACTGTCAAAGTGTGAGTTCTGGTTAAATGAAGTGAGCTTTCTTGGGCATGTAATTTCTAAGGATGGTATTGCCGTTGACCCAACGAAAGTAGAAGCAGTGTCTCAGTGGGAAGCTCCGAAGTCAGTTTCCGAAATCCGTAGCTTCCTTGGTCTTGCGGGTTACTATAGAAAGTTCATTGAAGGTTTTTCAAAGTTAGCGTTGCCGTTAACTAAGTTGACTAGGAAGGGTCAAGCTTTTGTGTGGGATTCGAAATGTGAAGAAGGATTCCAAGAGTTGAAGAAGAGGTTGACTAGTGCGCCGATCTTGATTTTGCCGAATCCGGCGGAATGTTTTGTTGTTTATTGTGATGCTTCGTTGTCGGGATTAGGGGGTGTACTAATGCAGAATCAACAGGTAGTCGCTTATGCGTCGAGACAACTCAAAGTGCATGAGAGAAACTATCCGACTCATGACTTAGAGTTGGCAGCAGTGGTATTTGTGTTGAAATTGTGAAGGCATTACCTATATGGTTCAAGGTTTGAAGTATTTAGTGATCACAAGAGTTTGAAGTATCTCTTTGGCCAAAAAGAGCTGAATATGAGACAAAGAAGATGGTTAGAATTTCTCAAGGATTATGATTTTGAACTGAATTATCATCCGGGTAAAGCAAACGTTGTTGCCGATGCATTGAGTAGGAAGTCCTTGCATATGTCTATGCTGATGGTGAGAGAATTGGATTTAATTGAGCAATTCCGAGATTTGAGTTTAGTATGTGAAGACACTCCTACCAGTGTTAAATTGGGTATGCTGAAGCTGACTAGTGGTATTCTTGAGGAAATCCGAGAAGGTCAGAAGACTGATGTAGAGTTGGTTGATAAGTTGACTCTGATTAACCAAGATAAAGGAGGTGAATTCAGAATCGACGAGAATGGTATAATGAGTTTTGGTAATCGTGTTTGTGTTCCTGATGTTGCCGAATTGAGGAAGAGTATTCTTGAAGAAGGACATCGTAGCGGATTGAGTATTCATCCTGGTGCTACCAAGATGTATCATGACTTAAAGAAGCTGTTTTGGTGGCCTGGAATGAAAAAGGAAATAGCTGAATTTGTCTATGCTTGTTTGACTTGCCAGAAGTCGAAGATTGAGCATCAGAAGCCGTATGGAGCTATGCAACCGTTATTTATTCCAGAATGGAAGTGGGATAGTATATCTATGGATTTTGTTTCAGGTTTGCCGAGGACGGTGAAGAAATGTGAAGCTATTTGGGTTATTGTGGACAGGTTGACAAAGTCTGCTCACTTTATACCAATGAGAATGGATTACCCAATGGAGAAGCTGGCTCAATTGTATATTGAAAGGATAGTGAGTTTACATGGTATTCCTTCGAGTATCGTGTCAGATAGAGATCTAAGGTTTACATCCAGATTCTGGGAAGGTTTGCAGAAGGCTTTGGGTACTAAGTTGAGATTGAGTTCTGCTTATCATCCACAGACGGATGGATAGACAGAAAGAACTATTCAATCACTAGAAGATTTGTTGCGTGCTTGTGTGTTGGAAAAGGGCGGTGCTTGGGATAGTTATCTACCCTTGATCGAATTTACTTACAATAATAGTTTTCACTCGAGTATTGGTATGGCTCTGTTTGAAGCTTTGTATGGTCGGAGGTGTAGAACGCCTTTATGTTGGTACGAATCTGGCGAAAGTGCTGTGATTGGGCCGGAAATTGTTCAGGAGACAACAGAAAGGATTAAGATGATTCAGGAGAAGATGAAGACTTCTCAGAGTCGGCAGAAGAGTTATCATGATAAAAGAAGGAGGACACTTGAATTTCAAGAAGGAGATCATGTGTTCTTGAGGGTGACTCCTACAACTGGTGTTGGTAGAGCACTGAAGTCAAGGAAGTTGACTCCGCGTTTTATTGGTCCATTTCAAATTACGGAGAGGGTTGGAGAAGTGGCGTATCGTATTGCGTTGCCACCGACACTTGCGAATCTGCATGATGTATTCCATGTGTCGCAGTTGAGGAAGTACATTGCTGATCCATCTCATGTGATCCAAGTCGATGATGTACAGGTAAAGGATAATCTGACAGTTGAAACTTTGCCTATGAGTGTCTTCGAGCCGAAATGGTGATGTTCTTCTTTTTGAATGTGCCAACCATCCATGATAAACCGAATCTCTGTTAGCATCCATTGTTAAATTATGCCAATTGGAAAGTGAGCTTCAATGATTATTAGTATTCGGAATTGTTGCGAAATTGGTGATGCTTAGAACTGATGTGGAATTTTTGTGTGTTGCAGGGAGGACTTGGATCTTATGGTGATTGGACGTGGCTAAGCTTTACTATGCACTTGGCAAAATTTGAAGAAGGACACATGTATAAGAACATTAGGAATAGGCTTATGATCTCTTTTTCCTTTTGTAACTTTTGTACTGCAACTTTGTAACTTTGTAATGAATACTCCTCAACATTGTAATAAAATTTAAATTTCTGAATTTTTATACTTGTAGCTTGCTTCTCAAATAATTAATTCGATTTCTCATTCATCTTTGCACATTTGAGTGAGGAAATCCAATAGGAATGGTATTCATGAGATAAAAACCACGATCACTTTATGTGGAATCTCGCCCCTCGAAAATTCCGAACTTGTATATTTCTTACTTTTTTTGTAATTTGAGTTTTCCAATATGACCTTTGATCCAAATCTCGAATATTAGGGAAAATCTTGCATTAACGAAATCTTGACTTTAATTCCAATCTTTTTCAAGCCACACCCACATAGCAAGTGACAAGTAATAATAATACCTTGATCACAAAAATGAATTTGTAACCTCATCATTGCGCTCTAACTTACTCTTTGCAAATCAATCCATAGATCCCTTTTGTCTTGACAAAATTTCTCCCTGAAGATGAGATTTGAAGCATAGAGGGAGGCCTTGTCATAACAATAACCCTGAATCCAAACATAGCCTTCACAGTCCAATACTCAAAGAATAACTAAGATGAATCAAGCTTGAATTAAGATTAGAGCCTCAAATTAATGGAGAAACCCTAACTTTCAAGATCCCTGATCCCATGCCCGATTTATTGATTAATGAATGCATGAGGAGTTAGATGGCCTAATATGCTAATGATTATGAAGCAATAAGTTAGTAAACAGGATGGGCAAATTTTGGGGTGCAACAGCTGCCCCTATTTAATCGTCTTAAACTTGAAAGTGAGATTGGCGCTAGCCTTTCGATCATTCAAGGTGGAAGAAGATTAAATACCAAGAGAACCTGAAAATTTGCCTGAAGAAAGATGAGATAGGATCCACTAGGGAAGAAATGGTGTCAACTCCACTGAGGAAAATTGTATCAACTTTGGATTGAACAAATTAACTCTGGGTTAGAAATGGAATGAACATCAACTCTGGGTTGAAAAATAAGATTAGGTCAACTCTGGGTCGAAGAATAAAGGGAAGTCAACTCTGGATTGTATAAGATGTCAACATCAACTCTGGGTTGAGAACGGAAAATGAAATCAGTATTAGTGGAATAAGATATATGCGTCAACTCTAGGATGAAGAAGGAAAGCAAGGAAATCAACTCTGGATTAGATAAAAGGTAACCGTCAACTCTGGGTTGAGAGGGAAAAGAAACAAGAGATAACCTTCAACTCTAGGTCGAGTGAGAAAGAAAGAAGACAAACGTCAACTCTGGGTTGAATAAAAGGTAACCGTCAACTCTGGGTTGAGTGGGAAAAGGATAATCAATTCTGGATTGAATAGAGGATGACCGTCAACTCTGGGTTGAGTGGGAAAGAGATAAGATAACCGTCAACTCTGGGTTGAGTGGGAAAAGACAAAAGATAATCGTCAACTCTGGGTTGAGTGGGAAAAAGGATAAAGGATAACCGTCAACTCTGGGTTGAGTGGGAAAGAAATAAGATAACCGTCAACTCTGGGTTGAGTGGGAAAAGACAAAAGATAACCGTCAACTCTGGGTTGAGTGGGAAGCGATAATTAACTCGGGGTTAAAAGATGGAGGGAAATTCAACTCTGGGTTGAACTCAAAAACATCAACTCTGGGTGGAAGAAAGATGAACATGATTGACTTTAGGAGATGACACCGCAGTGGTAACTCTGAGTGATCCAGTGGAATATCAATTGAACGCTTTGTAGGGACCTCATCTGATGAGTAACTTGGCTTATGCTTCATATGCAATGTTTGATTTATTCTATGCACTTCAGGATATGCAATGCAATGGACTCTATATGCAGTGTACTGATTGATCAGGATTTCTACTTTGCGTGGAATAGATTAGGCGGAGTTTTGAAACTCTGTTTGAGAATCAAGGTAGGGTGGATGCCCCTGCTTTATTGATGATCGGATCATGCAAGTGCAATGATAATGAAAATGCAATGATATGCATGATGATTGTATGATTATGAATGGAATGATTGTTTCCTAGATACCAGGAGTGGATGGAGAATGCGTTGCGGAAAGGTCATTGCTTGAAGGATAGAACTTGCGAAGGTGAGGTGTTTGACTTGACTCCTCGACACCTGTCTCAATATCTGACACTTGCTTGAAGGTGAAGAAATGAATTGCCACTAGCTTGCCCCAGCTTGTAGGATCTCTTGAGATATGACTTTGATATGCTTGAATCATGGAGATTTGCAATGGTCTGCCCCAGCGTAGAACATGGACTGAATGCCCCAGATTGAAAGGAACTCTTCCACCAGATGGGTGCTTCAGGTATTTGCTTTGTGGATGACCAACCTTTGCCCTTGTAAGATTACTCGATTGGGATTTCAATGTTGGACTTTCCTTGGTATCAAGTACTTACTTTCTGATTAGAGACAATTCTGTTTTGCAAGAGATAATGAGAAATGCAATGCACATGTTAATCTCAAAGAAAAAGTTTTATTTGTCAAAATGTTGTACTGATACTAACACAAATGACACAGCAACATTAGGAGTCAGTTTGACATGATTTCACAGTTTGTATGCTTTCGGAACGAACCCTGCTTCAATTAGGACTTTTGAGGGTTGTAACGTGGCCGGGTTCACGGTTTAAGAAACAAAGGATAAGGGCTCAAGTTCTACTTAACCCACCCCTCTTCGTGATGTTCTCCAGTCCTATGTTCAGTTAGTTTGGCACGAGTGTTCACCTTTCAGGAAGGATTGTGAAGGATGAGGATCCTTTGTAGCTTTGATGGAGGTGGCAGTCACCTTTTGGCGCTTTTGTTGATGGTCATAACAACTTGTCCCTTGGAGGAATTTTCTTTTGCTTTTGTCTTTTTGCTTCCCCTAACTTTTGCCTGGACAAAAAGTTTCTTTTGATTTTGGTTTTCGTTGTCCAGCGGGATATGCCCTAATTTTTGCCTAAGTCATTTGCTTCAAAGCTTTTCTTTCTCTCTTTTTTTTTGTTTGACTTAGCGGGCTATTGTTTTCCTTTTTTATTTCATTCATAACTTTCTTTTCATTCTTTTTTGTCTCGTTCGGGAACAAGTTGTATGACTTTGGTGATTGACTTGATGAAAAGGTTGTGACTGCCTTCTTCTTAGTGAACGGGAGACATCCATTGCGGATGGTGCTCTTCCCTTTTTTGTTGTGAGATCTGAGATATGATTGATCCTCTGATGGAATACCTGAAAGTTGAGCGCTCGGTCGCACTAACTGAAGACTATCCTGCCCCTGGTAAAGATTGAGGGTTTTGCATTTTTTGAAAAGAAACTACTACTCCATAGGCTCAAAGGGGTTTACGAAGGTTTCACTCCCTTATAACTCCGGTGTTTAGGAATTGAAACAATGCCTGTACATCCTCAGCAGGATCTTGTTCCAAAAGCATACAATTAGTGATTCATGTGTTTTTGATTTTTCATCATCCTCCTTTTTTAGTTGCTTAAGACAAATGAGTTGAATATCGATGAACATAATGACAAAGATGAAATGATTTGAGAAAAACATGTATATTACATTATTTTTATTTATTCAAACAAAATGAGTTTCTTACAATGAGAAGTACTTGATAACAACAAAAGTAATACAATTGAAAATACTAAAGAAATCTATACAATGGCAAGCTTGGCCTTATTCTAATGCAAATGAAATGTTCTCTGACAAACATGAAGTCTTCATGGTCCACTGGTGGAAGCTCCATTGTGAAGTGGCATGGGATTATTGACCACATTAGGTGCCACAGGTGTGAATGTAATCTCCTTTGCATCAAGCAGATCCTGAACCTTGTCTTTGAGGACTCTGCACTCTTCAGTGGTGTGACCAGATCCTCCAGAGTGGAATTCACACTTGGCATTAATCTTGTAATTTGGAGGGAGAGGATCAGGAGGAGGCCTCGCTTCAGCTAATTGAATCAGTTTTTGATCAAGCAAGGCGGCGAGAAGTTGGCTATAGGACATTGGTACACGATCATACACCCTTTTATGCCTATTCTGCCTCTGTTGACCTTGTCTCTGCTGATAACCTTGTTGTTGGACATATTGTTGATACGGAACCCAAGGTTGTTGACCAACAGGTGCCACATAAGCTTGAGGAGCGGTGGCGGCCACTTGATAGCGAGGAGCTTGATCTTGAGCATAGGCGGCACTAGTCTCACCTTCTTTCTTCTTGACAAAGTTACCCTGAGGCTTCTTATACCCATATTGGTTTGCAGCAGTAGTATTGGCGGGATTCTGGATCTTACCAATTTTCAAACCATTCTCAATTCTTTCACCAATCCTGACTAGATCAGAGAAACCAGAAGAAACACTACCAACCATTCTTTCATAGTAATGTCCTTGAAGAGTGTTCATGAACATATCAACCAGCTCGGATTCAGAAAGCGGTGGATTAACTTGAGCAGCCATTTCTCTCCACCTTTGGGCATACTCTTTGAATGTCTCATTGGTCCTTTGCACTTGATTCTGAAGTTGCAACCTAGTCGGTGCCATGTCAATGTTATACTGATATTGCTTGAGAAAGGCATCATACAAATCCTTCCAAGATCGGATCCTATTACGCTCCAGATTCATATACCAGTTCAGAGATGCCCCAGACAAGCTATCTTGAAAGCAATGGATGAGCAATGGTTCATTGTGAATGTGAGAAGCCATCTTACGACAATACATGATGATATGGCTCTTCGGACAGCTCAAACCCTTGTACTTCTGGAAGTCGGGAGTCTTGAACTTAGGAGGGACAACCAGATTAGGAACTAGACACATATCCTCAGCATCCATCCCATATGCACTGAATCCTTCAATGGCTCGAATTCTTTCCTCAAGAATCTTATACTTCTCAGCAGATTTCTCAACGGGTCGAGCTCTTTCAGCGGTTGGTATTGTTTGCATTTCTGGATTAGCAAACTGAGTACCACAGAAAGCAGGAATAGGAATCTCTGTTTGAGAAGGTGGAGTAGGAAATGGGAAAACAGGCCCATTCGTGGTTGGCACTCCAGAGGTTAAGGGCATGGACCCTCCTTGGTTTGAAGCTCCAAGAGTATCAGCAGTCATGAAGCTAAATGGCATTCCAAGAGTAGCATTAGTCCTTGCTTGGAACTCAAATGGAGTAGAAGAAGGTGGAATGACATCAGGTTGACTAGCAGCAGCTTGATTAACAACAACAGGAATCTCTTGCGCAACAGGAACTCTTTCAGCCCTTAAAGCTTGGATAGCTTCCAAAATAGCATCAACCTTGCCTTTCATTTGGTCCATCTCTTCTCTAATGGCAGCTTGATCTTGTTCGTAATTCTCCATGATTCTTCTTCTATGAGCTCTTGTCAGATATCGGTGTGGAGGAATCGTCTTGACTGATCTGATGGAGAGGAAGGGTGGTAAGAGTCTTGGTAACCATGGATGCAAATGCATGAATGCAAAAATGTTAATGAAGATGCAAATGTATCAGGATCAAGGATCAAGGCTTCCTGGATAACAACTTCTCATGGTCAATAAGATATGGCCGAACCCTCCAGATTCAGAGGTTCGACGTTGCTTTCTGGATAAACAGCTTGTGCATAAGTCAAAGGTGGTCGAACCCTCCAGATTCAGAGGTTCGACGTTGATTCTGATAGATAACCCTTGCATAAGTCAAATAAGGTCAAACCTCCAGATTCAGAGGTTCGACGTTGACAGATAACTAATGTAAAACTTTTGTATAAGTCAAATGTCCCAGGATCAAAGGTTCGACGCCTTTTGAGTACCAGGAGAACCAATAGTCACCAACATAACATGTACCTGCACCTGTATAGAATATGATTCCCTCCCCACTCACGGGTGTAGTCTAGGTCAGGGTAGGTCAATATGGCAACCAGCGTTATCAGTTCTCCTGAGATACCACCATTGTTGCATCTACATGCCAACGATGATACCCCATTTGAACCTCGACTGGGCGTGGGTCTCATGATCGCACTAGACAAGACCTGACATCTCATCGGCGTCATGACTATCCACTCTATCCTAGGTATCCTATGTATCACTCTGGCCTGGGTATTGGGCCTTTTACCTCATAGAAACAACCCACCCAACCTGCAAGCAGAGAAAATATGCGGCCCCCACGGGGACCCATAATATAGTCCAGAATGCGAGAAAATAAACATGGTATGCGAGCAGTAAATAGTCATGATATGCAAGGCATAAAGAAATAAAGCAATAAAGCATAAAGGAATAAAGCAATAAATCAATAAATGAACACCCAAAGAAAAGAAAACAAACACAAGCTAGGATCGACTTGCTAAGAATGAACCAGCACAGGTCTATCACATCCCCGGCAGAGTCGCCAGCTGTCTTCGAGCCGAAATGGTGATGTTCTTCTTTTTGAATGTGCCAACCATCCATGATAAACCGAATCTCTGTTAGCATCCATTGTTAAATTATGCCAATTGGAAAGTGAGCTTCAATGATTATTAGTATTCGGAATTGTTGCGAAATTGGTGATGCTTAGAACTGATGTGGAATTTTTGTGTGTTGCAGGGAGGACTTGGATCTTATGGTGATTGGACGTGGCTAAGCTTTACTATGCACTTGGCAAAATTTGAAGAAGGACACATGTATAAGAACATTAGGAATAGGCTTATGATCTCTTTTTCCTTTTGTAACTTTTGTACTGCAACTTTGTAACTTTGTAATGAATACTCCTCAACATTGTAATAAAATTTAAATTTCTGAATTTTTATACTTGTAGCTTGCTTCTCAAATAATTAATTCGATTTCTCATTCATCTTTGCACATTTGAGTGAGGAAATCCAATAGGAATGGTATTCATGAGATAAAAACCACGATCACTTTATGTGGAATCTCGCCCCTCGAAAATTCCGAACTTGTATATTTCTTACTTTTTTTGTAATTTGAGTTTTCCAATATGACCTTTGATCCAAATCTCGAATATTAGGGAAAATCTTGCATTAACGAAATCTTGACTTTAATTCCAATCTTTTTCAAGCCACACCCACATAGCAAGTGACAAGTAATAATAATACCTTGATCACAAAAATGAATTTGTAACCTCATCATTACGCTCTAACTTACTCTTTGCAAATCAATCCATAGATCCCTTTTGTCTTGACAAAATTTCTCCCTGAAGATGAGATTTGAAGCATAGAGGGAGGCCTTGTCATAACAATAACCCTGAATCCAAACATAGCCTTCACAGTCCAATACTCAAAGAATAACTAAGATGAATCAAGCTTGAATTAAGATTAGAGCCTCAAATTAATGGAGAAACCCTAACTTTCAAGATCCCTGATCCCATGCCCGATTTATTGATTAATGAATGCATGAGGAGTTAGATGGCCTAATATGCTAATGATTATGAAGCAATAAGTTAGTAAACAGGATGGGCAAATTTTGGGGTGCAACAATGAGGATTGAAGATCGGAAGGTGAAACAATTGCGTGGCAAGGAGATAGCGTTGGTCAGAGTAGCTTGGGGGGGACCAGCCGGTGGAAATGTTACGTGGGAATTGGTGAGCCAGATGAAGGACTCCTACCCGGAGAATTGCATATTTAAAACAGAAGAAGTTTTGACCAAATACTATGATCAAATGTGTAACACCCCATAAAATTCTTTATTTAATTTAATCAATTTTTGGATTAAATATTAGAATTATTTGAGTTGACTGAGAAAAATGGAAATAATGAGGCTAATGGGCCAGTGTCGCTTGTAGTAGAAGGGGGGGTGTCAGTGGTGAAGCCCATTACTAATGATAAACTTATTTTCATAAAATAGAAGGAGTTGTGGAATAGAGAGAGTTACAGCATTTTGGGAAAAGAAGTCTGAACGTGAAAAGAGGAGAAGAGCGAAGAAGTGCGACGCGAGGAAGAGCGAAGAATCAACCTTCAGGTAAGGGGGGACTCTTCCGTTTATCTTATATTATGGGATTATAGGTAGTATGATAGAATTTGATCGTGTTATTCGTATCAATTGGGTTGTGCTTAGGTTGTAGAAATGTTAGGTTTTGGGAGGATTGATGCATAATGATTATATTGATCATGTATTGGTGATAATTGGATGGTTGAATGTATTATAAATGTGTTATAATATGTGTTATTTCACTGTATGCGAAATCTGGTTGGAATGGGATTGGTTTGGTCATGAATTGGTGAAGGAAGGGCAAGATCGTAGGCTGTTTTCTGCGATTCGGAGTTCTGGAAATCGCCAGTTCGCGCCGTGTCCAGGAGTTGGCGCCGCGAACTGCTTGGCAGAAGGCCAGGAAGTTTTGTTGTGTTCAGTACGCGCCGCGAGCGTATGGCCGCGCCGCGAAGGCGCAGTTCCGATTCGTTCCGCGCCGCAAATGTGTGTGGCGTCGCGTGCTGTTAGTTGTTGCGACAGGCCGTTTTGAAAAGTTTAAAAATGTGTAACTTTTAAACCGTAAGCCGGATTTTGGTGCCGTTTCGAGTACAGTGAAGCTAATCAAATAATTTATATACTCAAATGGTGTTTTGAGTGGTGGCTTGAATTATTTTAAAACACCCGATTTTATTTGTTTGTGGTGAGATATGTTTATAGGTACACTAATGAATGTATTACCTGTATGATGTTGTGGGTATAACTGGTGTTTATTATACATGTATTGTTGGTATGAAATATGTGTTTTATTGATGATTATGACATTGATCGATGTATGTGGGTGATGAGCATGTTATGGTTGATGCATGCATTCATAATCATTACGTGGCTGGTCCTTGACGATGGTGGATCAGTGGTAGCTAATTCCCATTGTGTGGAATTAGTGAGTGGGTGTTACCGTATCCTTGACGATGGTGGGTCGGTGAGTTGGGTTATCCAAGATTTTGGTACCACATGCATGTAGTTGCATTGCATTAGGCTGTTTTGCTATTATAACATGAATGGAAGATTGTCCAATGTTATAATCTGTGTAAATTTGGTTGTTTGCTTGCTGATTGTATGGTTTGAATCTGATCATAACTGTGATTGGGTGAACGGCATGTGAAATGATATTTTATTATCTATATCTTATAACATTAGTTAAATGTGAATGAGACTCACCCTTACTGTTGTTATTTTTCAGATTGAGGAGTAGCTCTCGTACTTGGTGAGGATTAACTCGTCAAGTAGTTCGTTAGGGTCAGTTTGGTCCGTGTCATGCTCTGGTCGTGTAACACTGGGGGCGTCGTCTAGAGTTACTTGATAAACTCTTTTTATTTTGGATGGATTTTTATGTTGATGTTTTAAGTCTGTGACTTGGCTGTTTGTTATTCAGATGTTAAAGATAATTCCGCTGTGTTAAACATGATGATCTGAATAAATTTGGTTGACGTTCTCTTTTATGGCATGACATGAGTATTATATTTTATTTTTATGGAAGTTGTAATGCCCTTTTTCATGTTTACTCTGATTATTGTTTATTATTTGTGCGGGGTATTAGAAGGGTGTTACAATAGTGGTATCAGAGCATAGTCAGTCGTTTGAGTCAGAGTCTTAGTGTCGGTTGACCCCTCGTATGCGATTAGTGTAAGATTGACACTGTCGATACTTCTTGTTCTAATAAATATTGTTTGATATTTAGCAGAACAATGGCCGGAAGAGGAGGAAGGAACGACGACGCGATTGCTGAGGCTCTCGGTATGATTGCCGGTGTGTTGGGAGGGAATGCCAATGGAGCTGGAATTGGTGCTGACAGGCAGCTGAATAGTTTTCAGAGGAACAACCCTCCGTTGTTCAAAGGCACTCACGATCCCGAAGGCGCTCAGAAGTGGCTGAAGGAAATTGAAAGGATCTTCCGGGTGATTGATTGTGACGAAAATCTGAAGGTGAGATATGGTACTCACATGCTGTCTGAGGAAGCTGATGATTGGTGGATGGCTAGTAGGGACGATCTGCAAGATGCAGGTATTGCAATCACTTGGGCTGTGTTCAAGAGAGAATTCTTGCGGAGGTACTTTCCTGAGGATGTTAGAGGCAGGAAAGAGATTGAATTTTTGGAGCTGACACAAGGTAACATGACTGTGCCAGAGTATGCGTCCAAGTTTGTTGAGCTGGCAAAGTATTATGTCCACTACAATAATGATGAGGCTAGTGAATTCTCGAAGTGTGTTAAGTTTGAGAATGGTCTCCGTGATGAGATTAAACAGGGTATCAGATACCAGAGGATTCGTAGGTTTGTCGATTTGGTTGACTGCAGCCGAATCTTTGAAGAGGACAATATTAAACTGAAGTCGTCACACTCTCGCGAGTTAGTTGACAGGAAAGGGAAAAAGCATATGGATCGTGGTAAGCCATATGGTGAGGGTAACCAGAAAGCTGGAGGCTGGAAGAAGCCTAGTGGGGGAGACTCTAGTGCCCCTATTAAGTGCTTCAAGTGTGGAGAACCTGGACATCGCATTCACGAGTGCAAAAGTGAGGAAAAGAAGTGCTATAGATGTGGAAAGGCAGGTCACATTGCTATTGAGTGCAAAGGGAACACTATAACTTGTTTCAACTGCGGGGAAGAAGGTCATATTAGTCCTAAGTGTCCTAAGCCGAGGAAGAATCAAGCTGGTGGTAAGGTGTTCGCCTTATCTGGTTCAGAGACTACTCCAGAGGATCGGTTGATTAAAGGTACGTGTTTTATCCATGGCACTCCTTTAATTGCAATAATAGATACTGGAGCAACTCACTCGTTTATTTCATTGGATTGTGCTAAACGACTGAATTTGGAAATATCTGAGATTAATGGAAGTATGATCATTGACACTCCTGCGTCGGGTTCAGTGACTACTTCGTTTGCTTGTTTGAACTGTCCAATTGATATTTTTGGTAGAGAATTCGGAATGGACTTAGTGTGCCTTCCGTTGGAACAACTGGATGTTATCCTGGGCATGAATTGGTTGCAATTTAACCGGGTTCATATCAACTGTTTCACGAAAACGGTTATTTTTCCTGAAGATGTCAGTGTTGAGGACTTAGAGTTGACGGCTAGACAAGTGGATAAAGCAATGAAGGACGGGGCTGCCGTGTTTATGTTGATTGCGTCCATGGAAGTGAAAAAGAAAGTGGTGAGTAGTGACTTACCGGTAGTATGTGAATTTCCGGAAGTTTTCCCCAAAGATGTAAGAGAATTACCGCCAGAGAGGGAGGTAGATTTTGCTATTGAATTAATTCCTGGAACTAGTCCTGTGTCGATGGCACCTTATCGTATGTCGGCATCGGAATTGACTGAGTTGAAGAGTCAATTGGAAGAGTTACTTGAGAAGAAATTTATTCGTCCTAGTGTCTCACCGTGGGGTGCACCGGTGTTACTAGTGAAGAAGAAAGAAGGTTCAATGAGGTTGTGTGTGGATTACAGACAACTGAACAAGGTTACTATCAAGAATCGGTATCCCTTGCCGAGGATTGATGATTTGATGGATCAACTGGTTGGAGCTTGTGTGTTCAGCAAAATTGACTTGAGGTCGGGATATCATCAGATTCGGGTGAAGACGGGCGATATTCAGAAAACGGCATTTAGAACGAGGTATGGTCATTACGAATATACAGTGATGCCATTTGGAGTAACCAATACGCCGGGGGTTTTCATGGAGTATATGAATAGGATCTTCCATCCTTATCTGGATCAGTTCGTGGTGGTGTTTATAGATGATATTTAAATATATTCTAAGAATGAAGAAGAACATGCGGATCATCTTAGAGTGGTATTGGAACTATTGAAGGAAAAGAAACTTTATGCAAAACTGTCTAAGTGTGAGTTCTGGTTAAATGAAGTGAGCTTTCTTGGGCATGTAATTTCTAAGGATGGTATTGCCGTTGACCCAACGAAAGTAGAAGCAGTGTCTCAGTGGGAAGCTCCGAAGTCAGTTTCCGAAATCCGTAGCTTCCTTGGTCTTGCGGGTTACTATAGAAAGTTCATTGAAGGTTTTTCAAAGTTAGCGTTGCCGTTAACTAAGTTGACTAGGAAGGGTCAAGCTTTTGTGTGGGATTCAAAATGTGAAGAAGGATTCCAAGAGTTGAAGAAGAGGTTGACTAGTGCGCCGATCTTGATTTTGCCGAATCCGGCGGAATGTTTTGTTGTTTATTGTGATGCTTCGTTGTCGGGATTAGGGGGTGTACTAATGCAGAATCAACAGGTAGTCGCTTATGCGTCGAGACAACTCAAAGTGCATGAGAGAAACTATCCGACTCATGACTTAGAGTTGGCAGCAGTGGTATTTGTGTTGAAATTGTGAAGGCATTACCTATATGGTTCAAGGTTTGAAGTATTTAGTGATCACAAGAGTTTGAAGTATCTCTTTGACCAAAAAGAGCTGAATATGAGACAAAGAAGATGGTTAGAATTTCTCAAGGATTATGATTTTGAACTGAATTATCATCCGGGTAAAGCAAACGTTGTTGCCGATGCATTGAGTAGGAAGTCCTTGCATATGTCTATGCTGATGGTGAGAGAATTGGATTTAATTGAGCAATTCCGAGATTTGAGTTTAGTATGTGAAGACACTCCTACCAGTGTTAAATTGGGTATGCTGAAGCTGACTAGTGGTATTCTTGAGGAAATCCGAGAAGGTCAGAAGACTGATGTAGAGTTGGTTGATAAGTTGACTCTGATTAACCAAGATAAAGGAGGTGAATTCAGAATCGACGAGAATGGTATAATGAGTTTTGGTAATCGTGTTTGTGTTCCTGATGTTGCCGAATTGAGGAAGAGTATTCTTGAAGAAGGACATCGTAGCGGATTGAGTATTCATCCTGGTGCTACCAAGATGTATCATGACTTAAAGAAGCTGTTTTGGTGGCCTGGAATGAAAAAGGAAATAGCTGAATTTGTCTATGCTTGTTTGACTTGCCAGAAGTCGAAGATTGAGCATCAGAAGCCGTATGGAGCTATGCAACCGTTATTTATTCCAGAATGGAAGTGGGATAGTATATCTATGGATTTTGTTTCAGGTTTGCCGAGGACGGTGAAGAAATGTGAAGCTATTTGGGTTATTGTGGACAGGTTGACAAAGTCTGCTCACTTTATACCAATGAGAATGGATTACCCAATGGAGAAGCTGGCTCAATTGTATATTGAAAGGATAGTGAGTTTACATGGTATTCCTTCGAGTATCGTGTCAGATAGAGATCTAAGGTTTACATCCAGATTCTGGGAAGGTTTGCAGAAGGCTTTGGGTACTAAGTTGAGATTGAGTTCTGCTTATCATCCACAGACGGATGGACAGACAGAAAGAACTATTCAATCACTAGAAGATTTGTTGCGTGCTTGTGTGTTGGAAAAGGGCGGTGCTTGGGATAGTTATCTACCCTTGATCGAATTTACTTACAATAATAGTTTTCACTCGAGTATTGGTATGGCTCTGTTTGAAGCTTTGTATGGTCGGAGGTGTAGAACGCCTTTATGTTGGTACGAATCTGGCGAAAGTGCTGTGATTGGGCCGGAAATTGTTCAGGAGACAACAGAAAGGATTAAGATGATTCAGGAGAAGATGAAGACTTCTCAGAGTCGGCAGAAGAGTTATCATGATAAAAGAAGGAGGACACTTGAATTTCAAGAAGGAGATCATGTGTTCTTGAGGGTGACTCATACAACTGGTGTTGGTAGAGCACTGAAGTCAAGGAAGTTGACTCCGCGTTTTATTGGTCCATTTCAAATTACGGAGAGGGTTGGAGAAGTGGCGTATCGTATTGCGTTGCCACCGACACTTGCGAATCTGCATGATGTATTCCATGTGTCGCAGTTGAGGAAGTACATTGCTGATCCATCTCATGTGATCCAAGTCGATGATGTACAGGTAAAGGATAATCTGACAGTTGAAACTTTGCCTATGAGGATTGAAGATCGGAAGGTGAAACAATTGCGTGGCAAGGAGATAGCGTTGGTCAGAGTAGCTTGGGGGGGACCAGCCGGTGGAAATGTTACGTGGGAATTGGTGAGCCAGATGAAGGACTCCTACCCGGAGAATTGCATATTTAAAACAGAAGAAGTTTTGACCAAATACTCTGATCAAATGTGTAACACCCCATAAAATTCTTTATTTAATTTAATCAATTTTTGGATTAAATATTAGAATTATTTGAGTTGACTGAGAAAAATGGAAATAATGAGGCTAATGGGCCAGTGTCGCTTGTAGTAGAAGGGGGGGTGTCAGTGGTGAAGCCCATTACTAATGATAAGCTTATTTTCATAAAATAGAAGGAGTTGTGGAATAGAGAGAGTTACAGCATTTTGGGAAAAGAAGTCTGAACGTGAAAAGAGGAGAAGAGCGAAGAAGTGCGACGCGAGGAAGAGCGAAGAATCAACCTTCAGGTAAGGGGGGACTCTTCCGTTTATCTTATATTATGGGATTATAGGTAGTATGATAGAATTTGATCGTGTTATTCGTATCAATTGGGTTGTGCTTAGGTTGTAGAAATGTTAGGTTTTGGGAGGATTGATGCATAATGATTATATTGATCATGTATTGGTGATAATTGGATGGTTGAATGTATTATAAATGTGTTATAATATGTGTTATTTCACTGTATGCGAAATCTGGTTGGAATGGGATTGGTTTGGTCATGAATTGGTGAAGGAAGGGCAAGATCGTAGGCTGTTTTCTGCGATTCGGAGTTCTGGAAATCGCCAGTTCGCGCCGTGTCCAGGAGTTGGCGCCGCGAACTGCTTGGCAGAAGGCCAGGAAGTTTTGTTGTGTTCAGTACGCGCCGCGAGCGTATGGCCGCGCCGCGAAGGCGCAGTTCCGATTCGTTCCGCGCCGCAAATGTGTGTGGCGTCGCGTGCTGTTAGTTGTTGCGACAGGCCGTTTTGAAAAGTTTAAAAATGTGTAACTTTTAAACCGTAAGCCGGATTTTGGTGCCGTTTCGAGTACAGTGAAGCTAATCAAATAATTTATATACTCAAATGGTGTTTTGAGTGGTGGCTTGAATTATTTTAAAACACCCGATTTTATTTGTTTGTGGTGAGATATGTTTATAGGTACACTAATGAATGTATTACCTGTATGATGTTGTGGGTATAACTGGTGTTTATTATACATGTATTGTTGGTATGAAATATGTGTTTTATTGATGATTATGACATTGATCGATGTATGTGGGTGATGAGCATGTTATGGTTGATGCATGCATTCATAATCATTACGTGGCTGGTCCTTGACGATGGTGGATCAGTGGCAGCTAATTCCCATTGTGTGGAATTAGTGAGTGGGTGTTACCGTATCCTTGACGATGGTGGGTCGGTGAGTTGGGTTATCCCAGATTTTGGTACCACATGCATGTAGTTGCATTGCATTAGGCTGTTTTGCTATTATAACATGAATGGAAGATTGTCCAATGTTATAATCTGTGTAAATTTGGTTGTTTGCTTGCTGATTGTATGGTTTGAATCTGATCATAACTGTGATTGGGTGAACGGCATGTGAAATGATATTTTATTATCTATATCTTATAACATTAGTTAAATGTGAATGAGACTCACCCTTACTGTTGTTATTTTTCAGATTGAGGAGTAGCTCTCGTACTTGGTGAGGATTAACTCGTCAAGTAGTTTGTTAGGGTCAGTTGGGTCCGTGTCATGCTCTGGTCGTGTAACACTGGGGGCGTCGTCTAGAGTTACTTGTTAAACTCTTTTTATTTTGGATGGATTTTTATGTTGATGTTTTAAGTCTGTGACTTGGCTGTTTGTTATTCAGATGTTAAAGATAATTCCGCTGTGTTAAACATGATGATCTGAATAAATTTGGTTGACGTTCTCTTTTATGGCATGACATGAGTATTATATTTTATTTTTATGGAAGTTGTAATGCCCTTTTTCATGTTTACTCTGATTATTGTTTATTATTTGTGCGGGGTATTAGAAGGGTGTTACAAAATGGGATATACATCTGTCCAAGTACTCATATCAAATGGGATATACATCTAATTATTCCTTCTTTACCACTCAGGGCTCGTGGCATTCAATTGCGTTTATTACGTTATTTGAGCAGAGACGGGTATCCAAGAAACAAGCTATACACCATACACCCAAATACTCGATGAAAAGAGGGGCATACACCTAACTCTTCCTTTTTCATCTGACTTTATTTAGAAAAAAAGTTGGAAACAATTTTAGGTTATGTGGGAAAATAAACTCGGTGTTGACCAAGTGTTTTGATTTGCGATTGGTAAAATTGATTGAAAAGTTTGAAAAACGACTTGATTTTGATCAAGAGTTGGTTCGCTTTTAACTTGAAAAGTTTTGAATTGATGGTTGATTTTATTTGAAAAATGTTTTGATTTGGTTTTGAAAATGAACTTGATGTTGATCAAGTATTTTATTTATTTTTGTATTCAAATTGATTTTAAAAGTTTTGATTTCATTGTGAAGCGATTCGAATTAATTGCGAAAATAAACTTTGATGAAATGTAACCCAAAGGTAGATCGAAAAGTAACACAATGCACAAAAGAAACTACATATGCAAAGGTAAAACACAATGACACTAATTAAACTAACATACCCAAAGGCACAATGTAAAGGGCAAGAATTGAGATTTGCTAACGTAACGAACTGAGTTAGCGTGTGCGAGTTGGATTAACGTAACATGAGGATGCGAATTGAGTTCACGTAACACGAGGAGTTAACGTGTGTGAATTGATAATGTGATGATACATAAATAGTTAATGTGACGAAAAAGCATAACGTAACGAAAGGAATAACGTAACAAAAGGTATAATGTAATGACAAGTAACGTGATGAAGTAATTCATGGCTTCGTGCGAGACGTAACGAAAATATAAAATGCAATGCAACGACAACGAATTGAAAAATGTCGCACGTAAATACAAGAAAATCCAGAAAGTTACTAATGGACAACACGCTAATCGCAATCGAATCAAAAAGTATACAAGACGCGCAATATTAAATAAATTGCATGTTTCCTAAAGTTCTATTTTTAAATAAAAATTAAATATTTTTCACCACGATCCAAATTCACAACTGTTGTGAAATAGAATGATAATTCACCATGGTTTATGTTATATACCGTGATGAAATATGTTACCTATTAAAAATAACTTATATCAATTCATAAGAGATTGAGCTTAAAGGAAACCATAACTTCTCTCACCTTAACCCAAGCTCTCAAAACTCCAACATAACTTCTCCAACTAGTGTGAATCAAGGGAAGGTGTCACGAATCCTTGCAAGACGAAACAAATACCTCATTTCTTTCTCTTAATTTTCCACAAATCTTTTTCATTGAAGGTACTTTCATGAAATATTTTATTAGTTATAATATTGTTGTTCAAAATATTTGTCTTGTGTTTGTTGAGAAATGATGTTATTTGTGTTATATTAGATGTTTTTATCATAGATGGTTTTTGTGAAACATGTTAAGATGATATTATAGTTTATATATTGTTGTTTTTTTGATAAATATTGTAGTTTGTGCTATTGTAGATGTTTTTTATTATGTATGTTGATGTAGATGTTGTTGATTTGTTAAAGTAAGTTATTATTTATGTCAAAGTAAATTGTTTTTGTTGATAAATGTTGTTGTTTGTGTTGAAGTATGTTGATAAATGTTCAAGTATGTTGAAGTATGTTGATGTTTTTGCTGATAAATGTTGTTGTGTGTGTTATTCTTAAAGTTATTCCTTGTACATTGCAGCTTTCATTTTGTACCCCCAACATGTCCTAGAAGATGAGTTTATTATATCCAGTGTTATTTGAGTTTTTTACCAACCCTTTAGTAAATACTCCCTCGTCCCAAAATATAAGAGAAAAAACAAAAAACACACTTATTAAGAAAAAGTAAAAACACAATAATTTGGATGATGATTTTTGGTAGTTTTTTTGTAATAATTGTCCTGGGAAGATGTAAAAACAATTTTAATTGGTGGTTGGTTATAGAAAAAATGAGAGAGAAAATAAATTAAATGCAATTTGCATTTAATTCCACCTTACAAAAATGACAGCTAATTTTTTTCTCTTATATTTTGGGACAAGAAAAATATCTTTTTTTCTTTTATAATTTGGGACGAAGGGAGTATATACATTTGAATTGAATTAGAAAATAGTAATATGAAATTTTAAGTTATATTAGAAAATAACTTACACTAATCGATGTTTTTCGATGTTTTTGAAGCCTATTATTCTGATCTTAGACTTTAATTGTTAGAATATGATTAAATGCAACTTATCACTTCGTTCACTAATAATTTTGTCTGAAAAATAATTAAGTAATTAATACTTTGAAGAATGAATTAGTAGAGAAAAAACTATTAGTTGAAGAATTAGAAATACTGAAACAAATTTTAACTATTAAAAAGTAAAATGCGGATAATGGGTTGTATTAAGCTCAACATTGATTAGTGTAACTTGTTCTCTTAATATAATTTAATTTGTCATATTTTTTTAATTCTAAATTAGATTGAAAAGTTATATGTTTAGTGAGCAGGTGGAGAAATAAGTATTCCACATAAGATATAATTCAAATGAACATATCACCACAATTGGAATATATAACTGTGGTGAGTTGTGCGCTAAATGTTTCACCATACTTGGAAGAACAACACGAGTGAAATATTGAGATATCTCCTAGAATGTTGGTGCTAAGTATCGAACCCCTGACCTCAAGCTATTATTACGGTTAATTTCTACAACCGTAGTGATATGTTACGTGCTACTGTGTTTTTATCATGGCTACCTGTCTGTGGTTGTTTCCTTTTTCAAGTTTTTATAAGTCACCAATTTCTTTGTGAGTTCCAATATTCAAACAAAGGAATATATTTAAAACAAAATTTTTAAGATATTGTTTTGTGAAACACCAACATTGCTTACAATATATTATCAGAATGATTAAGAATAAATTTCTCAATGTTGTTAGCTGAGGAAAGTAATAAATTATAAAATATATTCTTTGACTAATAACATTAGAGTACAACTTAATGAACAAATGCCTTTATAATTAAATCTGAGTATCTAACCCCTTGATTAGTAAAGAAATCGAAGGAATATATCATTTAATTTTTAAATAAAAAGTAAATTAAAATGAAAGTCGTCACTTTTAAATAAATAAAATATAAACTGCAATTGTTAAGATTTGAAGCATGTCCCCTGAATTTATTTTTCCCTCGGTCTTCTACTCCAACTAAGGGAATAGATTGTATTTTTTTTTAAATGTGACGCGTCCATGAATTATACCTCGATTATTTATTAGTTGAGGTGAAATGTTTATCATGTAATGTATTGATCGTAATAGTAAATACTTGTGATCTAAAGAGGGATGAGGGTAAAAATTTCCATGGGATGTAAGTAGTAGGTATTAGAATAGTTGGATGAGAAATAACTTTAGTTAACAAGTGCTTTTAGAAGGTTCTTGAAAGAGGAAATAAAAAAGATCAAGAATGATTCATAAATTCTTAATTTACTACTAATACCATGTTAAACTAGTAGTCTTGTGATTAAGAAAAATCATAAGCATTTAATAGAAAGCCAGAGAAATCAAGAATTTTGCTTAAATTATAGGGTTAATACCTATTTTCATCCCTGCCATATGGGATTGGTTTGGAAAACCCACGTGCCAAAAAAAAAGTTGCAAGAATTCCCCTAACAATTGAAGATTCTCTCGTTTTAAACCTTGTAAAAATTTTACTTTTAAAACCAACCTTGCCACTTGAAGGACTCTATCATTTTGAACCTTGTAAACTATTTTTTTTAGTAAAACCAACCTTGCCCGTCATATTCCAGAGGGTTTAAAATAACATAATCCATAAGATTATAGGGTTTAAAATGACCGAATCTTCAAATGGCAATGTTGATTTTAAAAACAAAAATTTTACAAGGTTTAAAATGAGAGAAATTTCAAATGTTAGGGGAATTCTTGCAACTTTTTTTTTGGCAGGGGGATTTTTAAACCAACCCCATATGGCAGGGGTGAAAATAGGTATTAACTCTAAATTATAAGATATTTTAGACATTTCACACAAATTAAAAAACATAATTAATAATTAATTAATATTGTACGTGAAAGAGAAGTTATGTATACCTTTACATTATTGTCTTATATTTATTATAGATGAAAGAGAAATTACAAAAAATTGAAGAAAAAATAGTAATAAATTATAAAGAATATATTGAAAAAAAATCATCAATATTACATTAAAATTGAAAATAACTTATAATTTAAAACAAACATTTTTTTTCAAAGTCGCTTATAATTTGAAATAGAAGAAATAAGGCAACATACCCTTTTTTGTCCCTTAACTTTACTTCGGGGTCTATTTTAGTCCCTTGATTTTTAAAATGTTTAAATTGATCCCTTAACTATTAAAATAGCATCACGTTTGTCCTTCCGTTTATTTCCATTAGTGAAATCCAAAAAAAGTTATCTACGTGGATTAGATCAATAGTGATGTGGCAAAAAACTCACTTCAGATCCTCCTTCATTAATATCTTTTCATAGTTGGTACAAACAATGAATTCAACAACCAACCAATCTTTACATAGTTGACTCTTTTTTCTCCTCATTCAACCAATATTTGTTGTTTATTTCAATTCAATCAATTGAACTTGAAATTTTCCAGTAACCACTTCTCTTCTTGATTATGAATCTGATTCAGAATTTTCTCTCCCTTTTTAACTTCTCCAAAATCCAACACAATAAAATCTCTCCCACATCTCTTTCTCAAGAGCCATAGCATTTTCATCGTTGTTATCCTCAAGAGTGGGTTGTCGCGGGTCAAAAAATGATTGCCACGAAATGTATCGAACAGAGTCGCCACCAAATTTTATTTATTCCAATGGGAAATGGGAAAATATTGATAAAACCCACAAATAAAATGAAATGGATAAAGATGGTCTTCGTAGCCAAATTTGGGTTCGGGAGTCGGTTAAGCAAGGGGAAGGTATTAGCACCCCTTACCTCCATCGTACTCGATGGGACCCATTTAGTTGTTTTGCAATCGAGTGTTAGCTTAAATCTACGTTTATTTTATTAAGAGAAAAGAATATGTTTTTGGTTTTTAATTATGGAGAAAAAAGAAAAGTTTTTTTTATTATGCTCGCCAAGACGTTTGTGTCTTGTGCCTACGTATTCCCAATGGGGGAAAGTCAGAGCAATCGTAGTTCGAGGCTACGAAATTATATATATTTTTTTAGTGTGCTCGCCAAGACATTTGAGTCTTGTGCCTACATATCTTCAATGGAAGAATCAGAGCGATTGTAGTTCGAAAGAACTACGAAATTGTGTTTTTTTATTATTAGTGTGCTCGCCAAGACATTTGAGTCTCGTGCCTACATATCTTCAATGGAAGAATCAGAGCGATTGTAGTTCGAAAGAACTACAGAATTATATTTTTTTATTTTTATTGTGCTCGCCAAGACATTTGAGTCTCGTGCCTACATATCTTCAATGGAAGAATCAGAGCGATTGTAGTTCGAAAGAACTACAGAATTATATTTTTTTATTTTTAATGTGCTCGCCAAGACATTTGAGTCTCGTGCCTACATATCTTCAATGGAAGAATCAGAGCGATTGTAGTTCGAATAAAAAACTACGAGTTTGTTGGTTAATTTTATGAAGGATGTTTAAAGTTTGATTCAAAGGATCAAAGGTATTCAAGAGGTGTGCACTTCTTGTCACTAGATCACTTCGATTTAAGAAATAATTTTTTTAGTTTGATTCGAAGGATCAAAGGTATTCAAGAGGTGTGCACTTCTTGTCACTCGATCACTTCGATTTAATTAAGAAATAATTTTTTAAGTTTGATTCAAAGGATCAAAGGTATTCAAGAGGTGTGCACTTCTTGTCACTCGATCACTTCGATTTAACTAAGAGAGAATTTTTTAAGTTTGATTCAAAGGATCAAAGGTATTCAAGAGGTGTGCACTTCTTGTCACTTGATCACTTTGATTTAATTGAGAAATAATTTTTTAAGGTTTGATTCGAAGGATCAAAGGTATTCAAGAGGTGTGCACTTCTTGTCACTCGATCACTTCGATTTAACTAAGAGAGAATTTTTTAAGTTTGATTCAAAGGATCAAAGGTATTCAAGAGGTGTTCACTTCTTGTCACTTGATCGTTTTGATTTGATTAAGAAAGGTTTAAAAAAGTGTTAATCTAAAAGAATCGAGGTATTCAAGAGGTGTACACTTCTTGTCACTCGGACTTTCGATTTAATTAGAAGAAGAGATTTTTGAAAAGGAACTCGACGTTGAATCGAGAAATTATTTGTATCGACTTGGCGTTGGACCAAGGTTTATTTATTTTTAGATTGAGAGATTATTCTAATATTTTTGATATTTTCATAATAATAAATAATAAAAAAAACTAAATTAAAAAGCATATTTCGTATTTTTGACTAAAATCTAAATCTAAACATATTTTTGAATTTGTTATATTAGAAACTAAAACAAATATTAAAATAAAATTTTAATGGAGACAATTAACATTTATAAAAAAACAAAATTGGGTTGTTAAAGAAAGAGTGGGGGTGTGAAACCTGGACTAAGGGTGTAAGGCCCAAATAAATCTAAAAAAAAAATATATAAAACAAAACCCTTGGGCGGACCGGTCAGACCGGATCCAGACCCATGCCCAATAAAACCGGGTTTCATTAGAAAACCCTAAAAAATTTCACTGCTTTCTCTCTTAATCGCTCCTCTCTCTTCTCACTCTGTTTCACGATGAAAAAGAAAACAACAACAACTCAACAAGAACTCTCCGCCTCTCTCGATTTCTCAACGCTCAGACACGAATAGAACCATACAACATCTCTCAATCTCGCATCTCTCTTGATCTCGAATCTCTCTCGACAGAATCTCACGCCCTATTTCTTTCTCTTCTCTCGGTTTTCACTCTCTTTGCTTTCGTGTTTTCCAACAAAGAACAATAACAAGAAAACCAATATGAAAGCTCACCCACACATCATCAAAACGAAATCTCAAACACAACAATCTTCACTAGTTCAGAATTCAAACATTCAAATAAAGTTTCAGTTTCAATTAACAACATTCAAAGTGAATGAACATCAACAAATCGCAAGTGGAAAAGATTTTTACAATAACACCGAATGAGAGCGAAAGAAGAATACCTACTCCAAATGTTATCGGAGGTGAAGACGTTCCCGGGTAAATCGTTCTTCTTCTTCGATCCGAGTCTGCACTGCGATTTTACTTCTGTCTGTTGTGAACTGCTGCGTTGTTGCTTTGTATTTTGTATGAGCCTGGTGTGTGACTCGATGGATCGCTGGTGTACTTTGTTGAAGCTTCAACGAATCTGAAGCAGGATCAGCTTGACGCGTCGTTGAATCTACAACTACGTCGGTGTTGGATTGTCAGTTCTGATTGTTTGAAGCTATTCAGGGTTGCTTCGTGATTGATTAAAGTTGTTGAAAGAGTTTGTTCGGTGGTGAGGTTATGTGAGGCTTATTCGGTGATGTTATGGTCACTGTGTATGAGGTTCAGTGGGGTGGAGTTTTAGTGTATGTTGTGGGTGTTTACATGGAGGTGAAATGAAGCAAATTGGTTTCTGTTTGAAATTTTGGAGGAAGTCTTTGAAGAGAATTTTTTGCAGAATTTTAGTATGCTTTTTCTTCCTCCCCTTTGTAGGTTGCTCTTACATGTTTTTATAGATGGAATGAAGGGAAATTGGGGGGAAAATGAAGAGTATTTTGAACTTATTTGGTAACAGGTCTTATGGCTTTCTTGATGCAGGATTGTCATGAACAAATTAGTCAAAATTTTGGACTACTATGCAGCAAGTAGGTGGAGCAGTTTGGACAGTATTGTGGACTGACTTTTTTCTGTTTCTGATGAGACTCTCTACTCAACCATGAAAGCACTCTTTGTCTATTTCTTTTTCTTGGACATAAATGACAATAAAATAATAATAACTATAAAATTAAAGAAAGAAGATCGTAATAATAATAATAACTAAATAACAATAATAATGATGACGACAAATATTAAAAAAAGTGTTAAAAACAAAAATAGAGAATAAAAACCAATTTTTTTTAATTCAACTAAGAACCACTTCTTTTTTATGCTTTTTTTTTATATTTATCTATTAATGTAACTTGGATAAAAAATGTAACGATGAAATGATGAATGTGACGCTTCAATGAACGAAATGAAATGCGTAGGTCAAAAATTGGGGTATGACAGATGCCCTTATTTAAGTGTCTTCAATCTAGAGGCATGAAGATTGAAATCTTCGTCTCGATGTGATTGAAGAGACTTAAATACAAAAATACACAATTTTTGGCCCTAAGAACTGCACATATGCATATGAATATGATATGTATGAATGTATATGAGGAAAATTAATGGTACAAGGTGTCACAAGAGACAAACTACCACTAAAGAAACAAAGTAAAAGACAAATGAATTCCACAAGGGAATATCGACAAAACGACCCAACTAGGGAAGGGATTACAAAAAAAAGGGATATCCAAGTCTGCTAGAAAATGGAATCCGACTCCACTAGAGAAGAGATTACAAATCTACAGGGGAAAATACCCCCATTTGTAGAGAAACAAAGGATGCACCGACTTTTACTGAAGGTGGAGAAACAAAAGATACACAGACCTTTACTGAATGTGAACTACCGACTTTTACTGAAGGTAGAGAAAATGAAAGATACACCAACTTTTACTGATGGTAGAAAAATGAAAGGATTGATGGAGGTAAAACAAAATGTTATCAACTTGTGAGTCGATTCTAAGACAACTACGTAACTGACATTAACCGGTGGATTAATGAATGTGGAATAAATTTGTCGTCAACTAGTGAGTTGACTCCATCAACCAGCGGATTGACAAAGAAAAACTGTTTTCAACCAGTGGGTTGCTTTGATCTAAACGGAAAGTAAATGATTGACTGTAACCAGCGGGTTAACAAGATGAACGATAAATTTCTACCAGTGGGTTGGCAAGGCAAATGATGTTCAATCAGTGGATTGACAGGAAAAATGATTAATTTCAACCTTTGGGTTGACAAAACAAGTGATATTCAATCAGTGGATCGACACGTAAAAGATGAACTTCAACCAGTGGGTTGACAAAACAAGATAATATTCAATCAGTGGATTGACACAAAAAGACAAACTTCAACCAGTGGGTTGACAAAACAAGATAATATTCAATCAGTGGATTGACACAAAAAAGACAAACTTCAACCAGTGGGTTGACAAAACTAGATAATATTCAATCAGTGGATTGACACAAAAAGACAAACTTCAACCAGTGGGTTGACAAAACAAGATAATATTAAATCAGTGGATTGACACAAAAAAGACAAACTTCAACCAGTGGGTTGACAAAACAAGATAATATTCAATCAGTGGATTCACACAAAAAAGACAAACTTCAACCAGTGGGTTGACAAAGGGTTAACAAGCATGTTCAATCAATGGATTATCAAGAAAATAATGATTGTAGTGACATCGTTGGGGATTATGAATCCATGCATGCTTTTTGCTTATGCATGAGACATTTTTTCTTTTGTGCAAATTGATGCACGCGTAATGATGCATGATGGTTGATCAATGCAAGTTATGAATTTACTAGACGTGTGCCAATGGGTATCAAAAATTTTCTTTGGATACCTATGGTGGGTCGAGTTTTGTTTTTAGTGGAAAATATCGAGCAAGATTGAGCTTTATGATCGTAGGTGATATGGAAGGTGCCCCATGAATTATATGCATGATTATATGATTAATGAATGCATGTTATGGCTGAATGTTTCAATGGGTGTCCCAATGGAGGGCATGAGAAAGGTTCTCTGGTACACTTTGTGAAATAGAAGAGGTCCTTTGGTAGGACTTTTGTGCAAGCATGATTCCCAACACCAATTATGAGCTTAAGGGCCGCTTGATATGACATAGTCTGTTTTGACTGCTTGAAGGAGAGATCTTGGCCTTGATTTGCCCCAGAATGCTGAGTATATGGAGAAACTTGCTTCAACAAAATTTGGATTCAAACTGATGATCCTGAGATGACATGCCCCAATGCTTGAGAACTTTGAAATGAAACTGCCCCAGTGAAGGACCTTTAAAGTGATGCAACCCTGATGGTACCACTTTTATGCTCTTCAAATGATTTCCATTATTGGAACTTCCTTGATGGAAAGTGTTGATTTGCAGATGAAACTATTCAATTCAAAATGGTAATTTTAATGCGACGTGCATGTGAGTTTTGAAAACAAATCATTTATTGAAATGAAACTGTAGTGTAAGATGAATAAATCCCAATGAGGATGCAATGGAAGTTTGAAATCAAAGATGTTAAAGATGATGTGATAACATGGTATCAAACAAATGATTAGTAAATATTCAGGAGTCAGGTTATCGCAACCTTGCTTTAGTATGCTTTCAAAAGAAACCTTGCTTCAATTAGGACTTTTGAAGGTTGTAACGTGGCCAGGTTCACGGTTCAAGAAACAAAGGATATAGGCTCAAATTTTGAATTTTACCCACCCATTCTTCGTGATGTTCCTCAGTCCTAAGTTCAGTTAATTCTCACAAGTATTCGACTTCCAAGAGAAATTTGCAGATGATGTTTGAGAACCAATGGATTCTAAGGTGGCAGTCACCTATTCTTCTTTGGAAATCACACAAGTTCGTTCGTGTTTTTTTTAACTATGATCTTTTGATCTTCTTTTGATTTTGACTTTTGTATCCCCTTAAAATTTTGTCCAAGTCTCCTTTTTAGGTTTTGACTTAGCGGGATTTTCTTTGATTTTTCTTTTTTTTTTTGAACAAACTTGTATAACATTTGTACAATGATATGCGAATTTGAAAGTTGTGACTGCCTATATTGATGTTCCAAGGGAAACAACTGTTGTATGTTTTGAATGTTCACTACTACTTCGACATTGTGTACGAAGAGAGGATACAGTTGACTCTTTAGTCGGGAATGGTTCCCATGAAATGATTCTCTTGGAGATCACATGCATTAGTCATTTTAACTGAATAACTACCCTGCCCCAGGTTTTGATTAAGGGTTTCAATTTTTATGCAGAAAGAAAACACCTACTTCTAAGGCTCAAAGGGGTTAACGAGGGATTATCATCCTTATATCTTCAGTGTTTGGGGATTTGAAAGAATGCATGTACATCATCAACAAAGTTTTATTTGAAAGCACACTGATGCAAATTGGGTATTTCATTTATCGTCATCCTCCCTCCAATCTTTGCTTACAAAAGATGATAAAGGAACTGAAATGGAAAAGGCAATTTTTGTTTTTTTTGAATTTGTGTAAGTGATAACAAAAATAAAAGCGAGAAAACATGTTATGATTGATTCAAAACAAATGCAATGCTCATTTCATTAAAATTACGATTAAGGATGACAAAATTCAAATGCAATACAACACAATACAAACAAGGATGAGCTTTCTCGTCTGAAAACTGACTTTAGGCATGTCCTCAGTGTCTGGGCACCCTTCAGGGCATGGGGTTGTTGACCACATAGTGTGTCGGGGTCGACCCTTATTGGTGTTTAATGCTTTGAAGCATTTCCATGATAATGACCACGGATCTTCTGAGTTCATTTCTTATCTCTTTGGAGTTCATTCAACTTCTTCTGAGACATGCTTTAAGTCCAACACAGTGTCGGGTAATCAAACTTGCCTTGTAAATTATGTTGGAGGATGAAAGGTATGAATATTGGATTTTGGGAAATGCATGTTTAATGAATGCAAATGCACGATGATTGTTTATGCAAGAATGATTCTTATGAGATGCGATGGCATACATACATTATGAAATGCAATACAATGCTATAAAATAGATGGATGTAATCTGGAAAAACACAACCTAATGAGGAAGGCTCCTTATCATGGGATAGTTCAAAGTTATTTACCCAAAGATCCCCTCACATGATGGCTCTAAGATTTTTGATAGTAGAGATGTCTACATCACCATAGATGGAACGGGTTCTAAAGGTCCTTGGAGTTAACGACGAAATCAGATTTCTATCATGCGACGGGCGAACCATCTTATGACAAATTTCATGACTAAGTCTCCTCCAAGTGGGGTTTTCGTATTAGCCATTCAAGGTGTTCACCTTGGGGACTAGCACTACACAACCACCTCCTAACTTATGTTTTCTCTCTTGTTTTTCAAAAGCTCGGGTTGAGAGCTTCACTCAAATATCATTCCCATACCCACAGATGTATATATACAGAAATAGAATAAAAGCGATAAAGCAAGATTAAAGAAACATAAACAACAAAAGAGTAAACATAAAGAATATAAGAATAAGCATAAAGAACATAAGAACAAACAAACAAAAGCAAACACTCAAATGCAAAATGAACTAAACTAGGGTTGACTCTCTTAGGATGTCCCCAGCAGAGTCGCCAGCTGTCGCGGGTCAAAAAATGATTGCCACGAAATGTATCGAACAGAGTCGCCACCAAATTTTATTTATTCCAATGGGAAATGGGAAAATATTGATAAAACCCACAAATAAAATGAAATGGATAAAGATGGTCTTCGTAACCAAATTTGGGTTCGGGAGTCGGTTAAGCAAGGGGAAGGTATTAGCACCCCTTACCTCCATCGTACTCGATGGGACCCATTTAGTTGTTTTGCAATCGAGTGTTAGCTTAAATCTACGTTTATTTTATTAAGAGAAAAGAATATGTTTTTGGTTTTTAATTATGGAGAAAAAAGAAAAGTTTTTTTTATTATGCTCGCCAAGACGTTTGTGTCTTGTGCCTACGTATTCCCAATGGGGGAAAGTCAGAGCAATCGTAGTCCGAGGCTACGGAATTATATTTTTTTTTTAGTGTGCTCGCCAAGACATTTGAGTCTTGTGCCTACATATCTTCAATGGAAGAATCAGAGCGATTGTAGTTCGAAAGAACTACAGAATTATATTTTTTTATTTTTAATGTGCTCGCCAAGACATTTGAGTCTCGTGCCTACATATCTTCAATGGAAGAATCAGAGCGATTGTAGTTCGAAAGAACTACAGAATTATATTTTTTTATTTTTAATGTGCTCGCCAAGACATTTGAGTCTCGTGCCTACATATCTTCAATGGAAGAATCAGAGCGATTGTAGTTCGAAAGAACTACAGAATTATATTTTTTTATTTTTAATGTGCTCGCCAAGACATTTGAGTCTCGTGCCTACATATCTTCAATATAAGAATCAGAGCGATTGTAGTTCAAATAAAAAACTACGAGTTTGTTGGTTAATTTTATGAAGGATGTTTAAAGTTTGATTCAAAGGATCAAAGGTATTCAAGAGGTGTGCACTTCTTGTCACTAGATCACTTCGATTTAAGAAATAATTTTTTTAGTTTGATTCGAAGGATCAAAGGTATTCAAGAGGTGTGCACTTCTTGTCACTCGATCACTTCGATTTAATTAAGAAATAATTTTTTAAGTTTGATTCAAAGGATCAAAGGTATTCAAGAGGTGTGCACTTCTTGTCACTCGATCACTTCGATTTAACTAAGAGAGAATTTTTTAAGTTTGATTCAAAGGATCAAAGGTATTCAAGAGGTGTGCACTTCTTGTCACTTGATCACTTTGATTTAATTGAGAAATAATTTTTTAAGGTTTGATTCGAAGGATCAAAGGTATTCAAGAGGTGTGCACCTCTTGTCACTCGATCACTTCGATTTAACTAAGAGAGAATTTTTTAAGTTTGATTCAAAGGATCAAAGGTATTCAAGAGGTGTTCACTTCTTGTCACTTGATCGTTTTGATTTGATTAAGAAAGGTTTAAAAAAGTGTTAATCTAAAAGAATCGAGGTATTCAAGAGGTGTACACTTCTTGTCACTCGGACTTTCGATTTAATTAGAAGAAGAGATTTTTGAAAAGGAACTCGACGTTGAATCGAGAAATTATTTGTATCGACTTGGCGTTGGACCAAGGTTTATTTATTTTTAGATTGAGAGATTATTCTAATATTTTTGATATTTTCATAATAATAAATAATAAAAAAAACTAAATTAAAAAGCATATTTTGTATTTTTGACTAAAATCTAAATCTAAACATATTTTTGAATTTGTTATATTAGAAACTAAAACAAATATTAAAATAAAATTTTAATGGAGACAATTAACATTTATAAAAAAACAAAATTGGGTTGTTAAAGAAAGAGTGGGGGTGTGAAACCTGGACTAAGGGTGTAAGGCCCAAATAAATCTAAAAAAAAAAAAATATAAAACAAAACCCTTGGGCGGACCGGTCAGACCGGATCCAGACCCATGCCCAATAAAACCGGGTTTCATTAGAAAACCCTAAAAAATTTCACTGCTTTCTCTCTTAATCGCTCCTCTCTCTTCTCACTCTGTTTCACGATGAAAAAGAAAACAACAACAACTCAACAAGAACTCTCCGCCTCTCTCGATTTCTCAACGCTCAGACACGAATAGAACCATACAACATCTCTCAATCTCGCATCTCTCTTGATCTCGAATCTCTCTCGATAGAATCTCACGCCCTATTTCTTTCTCTTCTCTCGGTTTTCACTCTCTTTGCTTTCGTGTTTTCCAACAAAGAACAATAACAAGAAAACCAATATGAAAGCTCACCCACACATCATCAAAACGAAATCTCAAACACAACAATCTTCACTAGTTCAGAATTCAAACATTCAAATAAAGTTTCAGTTTCAATTAACAACATTCAAAGTGAATGAACATCAACAAATCGCAAGTGGAAAAGATTTTTACAATAACACCGAATGAGAGCGAAAGAAGAATACCGACTCCAAATGTTATCGGAGGTGAAGACGTTCCCGGGTAAATCGTTCTTCTTCTTCGATCCGAGTCTGCACTGCGATTTTACTTCTGTCTGTTGTGAACTGCTGCGTTGTTGCTTTGTATTTTGTATGAGCCTGGTGTGTGACTCGATGGATCGCTGGTGTACTTTGTTGAAGCTTCAACGAATCTGAAGCCGGATCAGCTTGACGCGTCGTTGAATCTACAACTACGTCGGTGTTGGATTGTCAGTTCTGATTGTTTGAAGCTATTCAGGGTTGCTTCGTGATTGATTAAAGTTGTTGAAAGAGTTTGTTTGGTGGTGAGGTTCTGTGAGGCTTATTCGGTGAGGTTATGGTCACTGTGTATGAGGTTCAGTGGGGTGGAGTTTTAGTGTATGTTGTGGGTGTTTACATGGAGGTGAAATGAAGCAAATTGGTTTCTGTTTGAAATTTTGGAGGAAGTCTTTGAAGAGAATTTTTTGCAGAATTTTAGTACGCTTTTTCTTCCTCCCCTTTGTAGGTTGCTCTTACATGTTTTTATAGATGGAATGAAGGGAAATTGGGGGAAAATGAAGAGTATTTTGAACTTATTTGGTAACAGGTCTTATGGCTTTCTTGATGCAGGATTGTCATGAACAAATTAGTCAAAATTTTGGACTACTATGCAGCAAGTAGGTGGAGCAGTTTGGACAGTATTGTGGACTGACTTTTTTCTGTTTCTGATGAGACTCTCTACTCAACCATGAAAGCACTCTTTGTCTATTTCTTTTTCTTGGACATAAATGACAATAAAATAATAATAACTATAAAATTAAAGAAAGAAGATCGTAATAATAATAATAACTAAATAACAATAATAATGATGACGACAAATATTAAATAAAGTGTTAAAAACAAAAATAGAGAATAAAAACCAATTTTTTTTAATTCAACTAAGAACCACTTCTTTTTTATGCTTTTTTTTTATATTTATCTATTAATGTAACTTGGATAAAAAATGTAACGATGAAATGATGAATGTGACGCTTCAATGAACGAAATGAAATGCGTAGGTCAAAAATTGGGGTATGACATGGGTCGCACAACACCATAACCCATGGAAACAGAGAGAATGAGAAGCCTTGCTATCATTTTTCTTATAGCCCCAATTGTAACAACCCATGTTAGGAACTGAGAAACAATGCTGAAGTTGCAGTACATCATCTTAAAACCTCATTGTTCCATGCACAATGGCTTCATATTTTCTTCTCCTAAAGGTTATATTCTCAAATCTATCATCCATAAAATAAAGTTAGTTTATACAAGATAACAGAATAAGAGATACACATAGGGTAAATACGAGGTACACCGTTAACATTGTCGTAATAGCCGCAAGAATAATTACGCCGTTTCGGTTGTAACAAACCATCTTTTATAATCCTCTGCCGCTGTTGCTTTCTAAGTATTTTCCGACAAAGACCCGTCGAGAGTTTGTAAACGGCTAAGAGAAAAATATTTGCTAACCCGCCTGATGGGTTAGGTTTAGGTTTGATGTAGGTGTTCCTGATTGTGATGATTTTGGTGGGATGGAGAAGAATTGAGAAGAATTTTGCGTTTTTCAAAAGCTGAATTGGACTTTGCAATATAAATCGGATACAATTATTGTTGGTTGTGTGAATCAAAGTTTGATGGTGATTTAACAAAACATTATTTTAGATACTAATAGGGAAAAAGTGATTTGCTGCAAAAGACTCCTAGCAATAGAGAACTGCAGGAAACCTTGGAAGCACTACAAGCTGAAGTCCGTGAATTGAAAAGGGAAAAAGAATCAAGAGAGCAAGCTTTAGGTTTTAAAGCTACTAGTGACAAAGGTAGTGCGGTTGTAATTTTCAACCGAATCTTCAAGAGGTAATTATATATGTTATTATGAAATTAAAGTATCTTAATTTATTTAATTGAAATATATACATAATAACAATTTGAAATTTATTATTGGTTTTAGGGCATTTCACCTTGTCAACTCTATTTACCGTCACCTACATATCGGATGGTTGGCAAGGGAAAAGTGCATAACACTTCGGGAGAATTACTTCACACTAAAATGCTCCCTACTGGCTGTTTGAAAGCATCGATTGACATTTCTTTAGAAAAGGATGCGTTATTACCACATCCTGACAATGTTTCAGATGCCACATTGGTGGGAGATACAGTAGGTTCATTTGTTGCATGGCCGTCAAGTCTCGTTAGTGTAGATTATGAGGTATGCTTAAAACCATATATATGAACCTTTGAGTATTCAAAGTTTTTACGTGTATTTTACTTACGTTTGTTTTTACATGGTTATGTTAATTAGACTCCAACAAAATCCAAAGCAAAAGACAAGGGGATTCTGCGGCAAATCGAGTCAGTTGCATCAATAAAAGAGGTACATCACAATTATATGATATATATGCATGGAAAATGTTAATTCGTGATGTTATACTTCATCTAATTAATTATATGATCTTTAGTTTCATGCTAAACAGATTGAAGATGTCAGTAGGGGTAAGAAGCCTGAAATTAGCACACAAAAAAAGGTTATTGCTAAGAAGAGCGCAGCTAAGAAAAAACCTACTTCCAATAAGTTTATGTCTTGCCTTGGGACATTTATAGAAATGTCTGATATTCCGAAAGGAAACACTCGTTATGTACCTATGGAGGAAGGTATTTTTGGTTTTCAATATGACGAAGTAATTGGTATGGAGGATTTTGATCAAGTTTTTCAACATGAGCAATTAGGCCTCCGTGTTATTATTACATACATAAGGTATACGCAACTTACTTTGTTTAATTAATTGAACAATTCATATACTCACTTCAAATGTTAATTAGGTCTTTTATTTAAGCTTTTTGTATGAAAAATTGATGCGCCCGAGTGGATTGGAGCAAAGATTCACTTTCTTATCCCCCTCAAAGACCAACTTAGGTTTAATCATAAATAAACCAGATGAAGTCATGGCGTATGTACTCGAGCGCTTTATGATCGGCATAGATTCAGAAAAGTTGTTCTTTTTATCGCTTAATACCGACAACGGGTTAGATTTTCATTCTAAATTCATCTAATATAATTTTTCATATTTTGACATTATGTAGAAAGTTTTCATCTCACATTTGTTTAATCTTACAGTGGACATTGGTTGTTGGTCGCGATTAATCCTATCAGAGAATTGAAGTTGTATATTATCTGGATTCCTTACACAATGGTCCAAGTACATACGAAGCTATGAAGAAGTGGTTGATACGTAAGTTAGATTGTTCTAAATATTTGTGTATATTTATTTATTTATTTATTTATGTGAATCGTTTTAAATATGCGTTTATGTTTTATTAGCATTATACAAGTTTTCCGAGCACAAAGAGGTAATCAAGTACCAAAGAGTAAATCCAACAACATTACATGGATTATAGTGGAGGTATGTTAATTAATTACCATAATTTTGATTATATTAATATTGATGATACTTGATAAAACTTAGGTCTTATCCATATTTTCTTTTCATGTGTAGTGTCCTCGGCAGCGTAATGAAGTAGATTGCAGTTTTTACATGTTGAGGTTTATGAAAGAAATTCTTCTTATGAATCGAATAGAGATTCCATCCAAGGTATGGATTTCTAACTTAGGAGTTATTTTAATATTTAACACATATTTCTCATATAATTAAATAGTTTTAACTTAAACATACTTTGTTATATTATTATGTAGTACTTTGATGAATACAAGCATGCTTATTACTCAAGTTCTCAGCTGGATGAACTTAAGGAAAATTGGTGGAAATTCATGATTGCGTTGAAAGTTATATAAGGTATATAGTAATCTTACTTTAATTGATGAGAATTTTGAGTATATTCAAGTGTTGCAATATTGTTGTTGTTGTTTGTCATGTGCTAAATTATATTTTGTTTGTATCATGGTATGAATTATGATATTTTGTTGTTGTTTCAGGTTATATGTGCAGATGTAGAAGAATAGATTTTGTAATGGTATAATGCAAACAAAATGCGGCATATCTTTTGGTGTTGTTTTTTTTAAAAGTATACGTACAAGAGTAATAATATATATAAGTACGTTGGTGCAAATGTATATGGTATATCTTTTGGTATTGTTTTTAATTGGATTGAAGTTTCAATTTGTGAAAATTTGGTACATATAATCTGGTGCAAATTATGGTTAAAAACCTGGTGCAAATTATGGTTAAAAATAGGTGCATATAAAATGTATAAAACAAACCGCGCTATTTTAAGTAATTTATATAAAATAATTGTATAGTTTAGACAGCGCTTTACACTAAAAGCGTTGCCTAAAGAGGATTATTTAAAAATTTTGGGTTTAGGAAAGCGCTGGCATAGGAGGGTCTTTAGCAGCGCTTTCAAACTAAAAGTGCTGTCTTAATGGGGTCTTTAGCAACGCTTTCACTTTAAAAAAAGCGTTGTCCTAAAAGCGTTGCCTAAAGAGGCTGTTTTTAAATTATTGGGTTTATGAAAGCGCTGGCATAGGGGGTCTTTAGTAGCGCTTTCGAACTAAAAGCGCTGGCTTAAGGGGGCCTTTAGCAGCACTTTCAAAATAAAAGCGCTGGCTTAAGGGGGCCTTTAGCAGCGCTTTCACTTTAAAAAAAACGCTGTATTTACCTATAGCAGCGCTGGAATAGACAACGCTTTAAAGCGCTGTCTAAAGCCAAAAAAAGCGTTGTCTAAGGTCTTGTTTGGCATAGTGTGCAGAGAAGTGTCAGGAAGGATACAGGATGGCCATGGATGTGGTGGTGGAGGATTTGCAAAGTGATTTTTTGAAACAAATTGTTGATTTCTGAGTAAAAACACAATGAAGGTGCAGTGAAGAAGATGGAGATGAAGTAAAAATGCCACATCAGATGCCGCATGTGTTATATTTGACACCGTTACTGAAAAATTGACGGAAATGACTAAAGTTGCGCTGTTTGAAGATATAAGAGATTAAAACGGTCATTTTAAAAATTAGCGGACTAAAATGAGCCCCGAAGTAAAGTTATAAGACGAAAAATAATATTTTGCCAAAAAATAATAAGTAACTAACTTTCATAAAAGAAAAAACATTACTTACAACCAATTGTTATTTGACTAACCAGTTGGATGTAATATAGTTTATTGCTTCAACAAGTTGGCCAAATACATCCAAACCACGATTTCATTGAAAGATATGAACATGGAGCTGGCTTATTTTTCAAGTAACAGTTAATAGTTTGGTTAATGTTAAATAAAAGCCATGCTCAATTTAACGATTAAAAAATAATCATACTTTAGTTTTTATATATATATATATATATATATATATATATATATATATATATATATATATATATATATATATATATATATATATATATATATATATATATATATAAAGGTTTAACAAGTAACTTATGTAAGAGTCCTAGTTAACTTTTTTTTTTTTAACTTGAACACTTTATGGATCCATTTTTTTTAAATAATTTTTATACTTTTACATAATTTTATGTAAAAAAAATTTACAAATAAGTATTTTATAAAGATTTTAAATAAAAATTTAATTAGAATAGCTATTTTAAAATATTATTTTAGATATTTTATTATTTTATTGAAGTGATTTTGAATAATAAAATTTTAAAAATTGTTTAGTTTTGAAATATTTTAAATAGTTTTTCATAAAAATAATTTTTGAGATGCAATTTTTTGAAAAAGTTGTGATTTCGATAATATATTGATATTCAATAATATATGTTTATGTTACATAATGTAAAACTTATTTTTTTCAAATTAAAAAAATGAATATAAAAAAATTGTAATATTTTGAAAAACTATTTTATAAAATACATTTTTGAAAATAAAAAGAAAATATCTATTTTTTAAAGCACTAATTTTTTTGACAAATTCTAAATCTTCCTCATCATCAACAACAACAACAACACCTATAATAACAACAACAAAAATAAAATCAGTAGAATCCTTAAATATTAAATCTCACAACAAAAACCACAATAAGAAGAACAACAACAAAAAAATTCATGAAATTTATAAATGTTAAATCTCAACAACAACAACAAATAAAAAAAAATCAATAGAATACTTAAACATTAAACAACAACAACAACAACAACAACAACAACAACAACAACAACAACAACAACAACAACAACAACAACAACAACAACAACAACAACAACAACAACAACAACAACAACAACAACAACAACAATAACAACAACAACAACCAAATCCGAGAAATCTTAAAATATTAAATCTCTACAACATCAACAACAAAGACAAATAAACAAAAATTAATAGAATTGCTAAATATTAAATTTCTACAACAAAATAAAATTAAATATTTTACTTGATACAACTACAACTAACATTAAACAATTTTAACAACGAATTACTACATAAAAAATTACATTAAGAAACTATTACCTTGGAATATGTTATGCTCTTATTTTCATCATATGTGAAATTTAAATTTTAGCACTTTGCATCCAAGATGGATAATTGTGGCATTCACGTTATGATTGGCTAGAGAGAGTTTCACGCAGATCACTAATGTTTCATATGGATTGATGAGTTTACAGTGTCTTGACCATTGTTACTTTATTAATGGACGGCAAAGAATCGTTACTTATTTTTTTGTCAAATTGATCATAAATAAAAAATTAAAAAATTAAAATATGCTACTTTACCCCTCAATTTTTAGAAAATCCAAGGTAATAGGTCAAAAAGATTATTAAAAAAACCAAATTCAAGGTGATATTGATCATGAGTTCGATCTCCAACGACTGCATATTTTAAAATTTTAAAATTGCGTTACTTTTTACCTCGGTTTTTAGCAAAATCCGAGGGATAAAGTCCAATTAAAAAATTAAAAGGTGATAAAATATTGTTGTTGGAATTCGATGGCATGTCCACTAAATATTTTACCCCTCAGTTTTTATCAAAATCGAGATAATAGATCATAAAAAAAATTTAAAAATTAAACGGTGATAAAATATAGTTACAGGGATTCGAAGACACGTCCTCTAAATACTTTTTCCATCGGTTTCCAACAAAAGTGACGCGTCTTGGGTGAGGTGAAATGTTCTGTCATAAAATTTATTATTTGTTGTAGTAGACAATAAAGAAAAGTTATTCCAAAATATAACAATGGTCTTGCAAAATGTGGGAACAACAATAAACGATTTTTACGAGTTTGGAGCAGCAATAAAAGAGTTAGATTTAGGGTACAACTTAATGAACAAATGTTATAATAGTTAAATTTGAGTATCAAAGTCCTTGATTAATAAAGACACCGAAGAAATAGATCATTTAATTTTTAAATAAAATATAAAATACAAAAAATATGTCAGTTTTAAATAAAAATATTAAACCGTAGTTGCTAGAATTTGAAGCATATCCTATAAATTAGTTTTTCTCTCGATTTTATACTCCAACCAAATGAATAAAGTGTAACTTTTAAATAAAATATAAAATATGGCCAGAAGTTTTATATCAATTATTTATTGATTGAGATGAGAGTTTTTCATATAATATATTATTTATAACAGTAAATTCTTATAATCTAAAGATGGGAGAGGGGTTGAGGATAGATCAATTGTTAAGTAGCAGGTATTAGAAGAGTTGGTTGAGAAATCACTTTAAGTCACAAGGGCCATTAGAAGATGCATGCAAGAGGAAATAAAAAAAAAAACATCAGGATTTCATTGAAAGATCTGAAGATATTAATATAAACAGGAAAGATTCTCAGTATAAATAATATATGAACATGGAGCTGGATTATGAATCTATGAAATAAAATATATATAACGTGTTGCAACACTTTCTCTAAAATAAAAATGGAACGTGCATTTGCCTGTTTTCTTGCTAACACATGTATAGACTATTGATGGATCACTTTTTTCTAGAACTAGTTAATACTTTGGTTAATGTTAAATAAAAGCCATGCTCAATTTAACGATAAAAAAAAATAATCATACTTTAGTGTATAAACTAAATAAATAGATATAATCTTTAATAAATTGAATTATTAATGATTAACAACGATAATCTTGAAACACACATAAGAGGGGTGGATTATGAGCATTAGTTAACTCTTTTTTCTCTCTTTAACTTTAACATTATATGTCTTATGCATTCTTCAGATAAGGAGAAGAGGGAATTTGCAACTTATCCTCTAGTATAATGAGGAACATAACCTACATAAATTGTTGTATAAGTATCTTTTAAATTCTCAAATGTTCAGAAAAAAATGTTTTAAGATTTTAAAAACTCAAAAGAACTAAAATTGCCAAAAAGCACAAGAGAATTTGATTGCTCCGACGCGGTTTGTAACGCCCGTATAATTTTAATATTAATTTAATTTGGAATATTGAATTAATAATTAGAATTATTAAGGATTTTGTGAAAATAATGGTTTATGGCATTTGGGCTATGTGAGAAATAGTAAAAGAGGGGGTGTGATGTAGGAAGGCCCTTTACTAATTTCATTATTATTTTCATAAAATAATTAGAATTGGGAAGGAAAGATTAGAACGTGAAAATAGAGAAGTTGGAACACGAAGAACGTGAAAGAGGAACAAAGAGGAAGAGACCAAAGATCAAGAATTTGGCTAAGGTAAGGGGGGACTCTTCCAATTATCATCTCTTATTGTGATTATAGATGAATAGTGTGTGAATAGTTGTGTTGTTGAGTCAATTCTATTTGTATGTCAGAGTTAGGTTTTGGGTCCTAAGAATTGGTTTAGATTTTGGGATTTTGATGTGTAGATTGATAGGTGATGATGGATTAACCTGTATTGAATGAATCCTGTGAATGAAAACGTAGAATTGGACTGTTTTAGACTCAAAATCGTGAACTGGTATGAGTAAAAACGAGTGAGAATTGGATTGTTACGTAAACTGCAGAATTCTGGGCATTTTCTGGTTTTTCGCGTATGGAACAGTGTCATACGCGTATGGAATGGAGTCATACGCGTCTGAGGGACATTCCCAAGGGCTATACGCGTATGATACGCAGCTGCCCTGTCCCAAAATACACTGTACTGGCTATTTGCGTATGAGGAGCGTATGAGGATGCTCATACGCGTATCGGAATTTTTCAAGAGGAAATCGATTCTGGTGATACACGTATGGCAGGGTTGATACGCGTATGAGGTTGTTTTTAGGCCATTTTTACTCTGATGAAATGCGTATGGTACGCGTATGAGGGATGGTGATACGCGTATGGACTTGATGATACGCGTATGGCTTCTGTATGTGAAAATTTCTGTTTTGTGATTTTTCTGGAAAGTTCTATGATGCGTAACTTTCGATCTGTAGGCCTGTTTTGTGTACTGTTTGAGAATGAGTAGATCTTGTGATGTGATTTTGTGGTTTACTGATAATTGATTGTAATGAATGGTGTTAATGTATATATGAACATGCTTAATAATGATAATGATGATGATGATGAAATGAGTATAGATGATGCTACTCATAGAATGGAGATGATGAAAGTATGTTATATATATGTTACATGCATTCATAAGCATTGATGAGGGCTGAATCCTGGATGATGAGGGGATTCAGTGAATGGCAGAATTCCCATTGTGTGGAATTTGTGCTGGCAGGGCCGTATCTGGATGATGATAGATCGGTCGGTGGGTGATTCCCATTGATGATGTTGGTACCACATGCATAGAGTCAGTTGCATTCATTTACATGGAATTGATGACATGACTATATGTATACTCTTGTATTGTTTTGATGGTATGTGTGTATGTTGATGGATGATCTGGATATAGACGAGTTGGGTGAATAATATAATTGTTGACGTACTGTTATTTATAATGCAATAATATTTGTTAATTGCGAATGAGACTCACCCTTACACTATATTTTTCAGATTGAGGATAGCGGCTTCGACTCGGTGAGAATTAGCTTATGAGTCAATGTGTCGGTTAGCGTCGGGTCATGCTCTGATAGGTGTAACACTGGGGAACGCTATTTTAGTTTATGACATTAACTCTGTCTTGTTTATCTTATTTGAAGATTAAAACATTGATGATGTAATGGTGGTTTGATGACTTATTCCGCTGTGTAAACATGAGATAGTTTATTTATGAGTTATGTTAAAATGTTTCTTCAGTGAATGCATGACTTATGAACGATGCGGTTTATTTTATTTATTAATTGTGACGCCCTTGTGCATGTTACTCTGATTTTAATTTGATTAATTGTCGAGGGGTTTAGAAGGGTGTTACACGGTTCAGGCTGTTGAAGCGGTGAAAAATTGAGACAAAAGCTATTGATTGACTTGACTCATTATTTTAGTGAAAGTCGCTACCGCGCTTTATTGTTTTCAAAGGAAATGAAAAAAGAGGGAAATAAAACTCAAAGAAGTTTTTCAAATCAAAACTAATAAAAACAAAGCAGAGATATTAGGTACGAGGGTTGATTAAGCAAGGGGAAGATGTTAGCACCCCCTCAGATCTGTGGTACTCCACAGAATCCCTTTTTTAAAAATTTGTGTAAAAAAATTGTGTGCAAAAGATGAAAAGAAAGTTTTTGGTATTTTATTATGCTTGACAAGACATCGCATCTGGTGCCTACATACCTTCTTAGTGCAATGGAGAAGTCAGAGCAATTATAGTTCTGCTCAAAAAGAAACATGACGTTTTTTTAAAATGAAGAAACACTTTGTCATCTTAGGAGAGAAAACTCAGCTAACCATACTTCAACATAAGAGCAAGTAGATTCTTTACATCACAAGTGAAAGAAGGGCTCCAACTTGGGTAGAAATCAACAAGTATGCCACTAACTCTTTCAAGTGGAAAAGAATAAACTATATCAATCAATATCAAGGGGATAAGGAACTACATCTCAACTATGATAATTATTCATGTCTAATCCTGAAAAGATTTTAAAAGAAAGAAAGAGCCCTAAATGGCAAAAGGTTAGAAGTTTTGAAAACAAATAAAGTTTTGAAAAAAAGAGAGGAGATTTTGAAAATTTAAGAAGATAGGAGGAGATGAAGGGACTATCCTAAATCATAAAGTAAAAGCTAAGGACAAGAATAATCTAACCAACCAAGAAGCCAACACATGACATAAATTCAACATAAGCACTCTCTTCCTTTGGATTTAACTCAACATATAACAAATAAAGCATTTGAACATAATAACTAGAGCTCTAATATAATAATCCCATTTAAGCATTTACTCAAGAATCTTGATTTTTCCTTAGATGGAATTTCCTCATATAAGCATTCATAGCTTTTATATCAAACATGGCACCTGCATACAAAAAAATTCCCAAATGCCCTGGAGTAAACTCCAAGGACTTCAGACAAGATAATAACAAGATAAAACAAGATCCAGAAGTCTAAAAGTCTTAAAGTAACAAGTCCCAGATGAAAGATCCAAGGTCAAAGTACTAATTCTAAATCCAGAGGTCCAATCTCCTTGAGCATAGAATAGTAGCCAATGTCTAGAGTCCAAGATTAAGTTTTTGAGGGTTTTCTCTTTTTATTAAGTATTTTACACAAAGCAAAATAAAAGCTCAAATTAGCACATAGAAAATAAGGGCTCAAGTGAGCAAAGGAAAAAAGGCAAACAATTAAAATGCAATGAATGGTAAATGACAATAAATAAAGAGCGGAACAATAAATTGCATTAAAGTAAATTCTAGTGCAATTATATAGTTAATAGTTAGTGTTAGAATTAGTAATTCGATTCGAAACAAAAATAAAGCTATGTTAAGAAATCATAAGTGAACTTATATAGAAGTTGCACCTATCGGAAGTCGGTTAATAGCAGTTTATGTGTTTAAGAACAAGTAAGAGAAATGATATAGAAGATCATTCTCCTAAAACTTGTAACACATGTAAAACAACAAACAAGATGATCAAGACAAAGTCAAGGAGCTTACAATATCATTACATCAATCAAAGCCTCCTTAGTACTTAGGAAAAACTTATCATCAATCCAAAGTACTTAAAATGATCTCATGATCATCTTGAAGTAGATTCGAAATGATGAAAGTTCATTAATCCCAACCCACTCCTAATTTAACTAGATGAATATTTAAGTCCAATTGATCAAAAGTAAAAGAAGAATGAGATTGAGATGAAGAGGGAGTGGAATGAACCAAACATAAAACCATAAGTCCAAATGAATTTCTCTTAATCATTATGAGACTTCATCTTAATGATTCATTAGAGGAATGGTAGAACCATTACCTTCACACAATGAATGCATTAAGACTTGCACCCATGAGGTAGGAGAAGGGAGATGAGGAGAAAGAGAAAAAAATTAAATCAAGAACCCTCACCAAATGGATCTTCAAGTATTAAATCAAAAAAGGAATTTAAAACAAATTTTTAAAGAAAAATAAGAACTAGAATTCAAATCAAACATCTAAACATCAAATAAATTCAAAGCAAAGATCAACATAGGTCAAGGACCATGTAGGATCAATTCCAATTTTTTCCAGAATTTTAAAACACTTAAAATCATTTTTAAAGCATTTAAAACACAAAGAGAACGAGAAAAAAATATTAAAAATATCAAATGATAAAATAAAATATGGAAAAATATTCATAAAATCATAAATAGTTTAAAGTATTTTTGGTATTGTTTTCATTATTTTTGGATTAAAAACAAAAGAGTTATGAATTTTTGAAGATAAATGAATTTAAAATAAAAATAGAAAAAAGAAATAAAACTCGGAAATATAGGAGGCATTAGATCTCCTTTCACTAATTGACGTGGCAATCTGTAAGGCTCAGAGATGTATTGTGGATATTTTGTCAAAGCGCAAATAACATGGCCACAAAAGTCAAGCCAATCAGAATATTTCAGCTGACACATTCTCATTTGTTGGAGATGACACTTAGGTAATCTTAAACCTCCAGCCAAAGAAAATCAATGGAATCTGCTGAAAATCAAAGGTTTTTCAAAAAGTAACAAAATTAAATGCTAGTGGTATCATTGGATTCATCTCATCAAGACGATCTCAACCACATCCTTGCAAAAAATTTATTCAAATTGTAACTCACTCGATTTGAAAAAAAAAAACAAGAAGTTTGAAAAAGAAATTTGAAAACAGATGCATCAAACAAAGCTAAACCTCAAAATTAATTGTGCAATGAGTATCTGTGAACCAAATTCTTCATGTTAGCCACAAGTTTGAGTTACTAACGCAATATATACACTATAACATAAATTATACCAAATATACACTGAATTTTTAGGTTTATTGATGAAAAGCTAACGAATTAAGACGATGAGGGCTAATTATTCACACTCAAATTGACAACAACTTAGAACTCAAAAGTGTACATATAGAGTTTACATTAATCCTGTTAAGGCATTAGCGTGGAATACAAGACACAAAATCTAGCACTCTAAAAATCACAAATGTGAATACTTGAATGCTTGGATTCTAAAGCAGGTTGTGTCCTCCTTATATAGCATAATTCTTTTAGGCTTTTCTTCATAGATTTAAGATTTGATTTCGTCCTGGAATAATGCAGATTCTGTTGGATATTTGGTTTGTTCCTTGAATATCTCCAACAAAAGATTTGATTTGATCTTCACAGTTGTCGAACAAATCATATAATCATATTGTTAACTTAATAACAATGAAATCTAATCCAATCTTTGATTAGAGAATCTTTCAAAACGCAACAACCAAGTCTTGTTGCACAAGGCCTAGATGTCGAGTAACATGTTGGGACATTATGTCAAGCATGTGTCCCATCTGCACCTCCATACAGCTATAGCAAGCTAGATCAAATTGAACATTTTGAACACCTCTTCCATGTTGTTGTTTTGCAAAATTCCGTCAATCCAAATGTCCATTTTACAAGGTGTCATACCCCAAAATTTGCCCACCGTATTTTTATACTCAAGCTCATTCGAACATCAGAAGCTCAAGATTTGACTGACTGTACACTCTCCTAAACAACAACCCTCAAACTAGGGTTTTGGTCTTTTCAAAGAAAAATCAGGTTCTGATGCCTCCAATGGACTCCATGGTCTTTCATATGCCTCAAAGGACCCTCATGCCAAGTTTCAAAGCCCTGATTCAAAAGATTGCTCATTCAATGGCCCAAATGATCAATAATCGACTGGTTGACCTAAAAGTCAAACTAGGGTCAAACCACAGTCAAAACTTCTGATTTTTTGTCAACATCCTCATTATGAAGTATCATTCATCATTTGACCAAGGATTGATCATGACTCATCAAAGAAAGTTCAGAAATCAACAAAACCTAAAGTTTCTAAATTAGGGTTTTCATAGGAGAAAGTCAACTGAACTTTGACCAGCCATAACTTTCACATGGAACATTAAAAAATTTTCATCCAATGTTCATTTTGAAGGAAATTTGATTCTCTACAACTTTGTCTCTCACATGCCAAGTCTAAAAATGCTTCATTTGAGAAATATGGACCAAAATATTATAGGTCCTTTTCAAAAGTCAACAAAAAGTCACTTTTTTCAAAAGGACATATAAGGAGCATGGAAAATAATTTTGATATGAGACCAAAGACACTGGTTAGAGGACTCTCTAAGGTTTCTAAAAAGTCCTAGAACACTTCCATACCTCAAAAATTGAGGGAGATAGACCTTGTCGAAGTTGGACTATTTTCAAAAGTATATGGGAAGAGAAAAGGTTCAAAACTCCAAATATTTCCAAATGGGCCTATATTCTTTTCATCCAATCTTTATCTTAAGCTCATGCACGTCCCAAAGATATATCTTTCTATTTTATATTATTTTTATTGATTATTTTATGGTTTTATTCATTTAAATCATAATTTAATTATATAGAATAGTAAAATAAATGGAAGATATGATTTGGCTTTGATTCTAATCAAATCCAATCATCAATAAAACCTCATGATCAATGTAATTTCGTGCAAAATATGATTGATTGAAAAAATATTGAAATTTGACAAATTTGGAAAGGAAAAAATCAAGTTTTAAATCATAATTTCCAATCTTTGATCACAAAAGATTTAGCCAAGTTTTTTTAACCTAATATCCTCACATATATATTCTCAAGTATGGTAACCATTAGGGGGACGAAAAGATTGGCTGCCAAGAGCTAGGGTTTTGAGTTACAAAATACAAGGAAGTTAGGGCCACCAAGAAGTTTCGTTGCAGCCTTTCTCAAACAAACCTAAGCATTGGATTATCTTTCTGAGGTAAGATAGGGTAAGAACACACCATTAAATGAGTCCCGTGGTTGCTTATAACGCGCGCACAGCATCATTCACATTCATGCATGTTCTAGCTTCCCTATCTCGCATATTATTACGTTTCAATTTAAACTAATCGTTTGGTTGAGTATTATGCATGATTTAGAGAAGATCTGGGCCATTGGTTTGGAGTTTCAACGTACCTAACGAAAACCACCATGGTTAGGGCATATCATAACTCCACCATCGGTTTCGACATTCCAGGGCTTTTTGTACCAAACAAAAGACACATTCATGATCAGGGGGAAAACTTAAGGTGATCTGGGCTGTTTGTTTTGCGTTTATGGTTTGTTTTTGCAGGTTTGAAGATCGTGATCAATTTGCTACGAAATATACGCAGAATTCGTAGCTAAAATCGCAGTGGATTCGAGGCTATATCGTAGCAAAATTCTGCAATTTTTTGTTGAAGAAGATGACACATGTGGAGCGTCCCAATTGGCTGGACAACGCGGCGCTGTCTCTCTCCACGCGTGTGACAACGTTATTGGCAGGTCAACATTCAAAGAATTTCCTCTCTCCGTCTCATTGGCCGTTCAACGCAGGAGGGGCCCACTTATGACTATGTTTTACTTTTTCCTTCACTAACATATTTTTTTTCGTTTTTTATTTATTGATGATGATATTTAACACAACATGAAAGCTTAGCTCAGCTGGCAGCGTGAGATATATTGACGTCCTAATACACCTGGGTTCGAATCCCACCCAGGTGATTTATTTTAACAAACCTTCAATTTGTTGATTGTGTATGCCCAGGCAATACACGCATACAGTGCACCCTCGCCCATCAGCCACATGATGACATCTCCTTCTGATCAACGCCCAGAATTCGCTAGTGCACCAAAGACCTTCACAAGAGCACCACATCTGATCCAAAGCTAAGTTTTTAATCTTTTATTTATTTTTGATTATATGAATGTCTTTTTATTGATTTTTTTTATTTGCTATTATTATTATTATAACTTTTTTTTTTAAATTAGTTTCTATATATAATTTTTATAATTATTTATATTTTAATCGAAAACTCGATTTTTTTACAATAATAATTTAGTTATAGTCTTTAGTTAATAATTATTTTTGGGGTTAATAAAATGTTTTATGACTTAAACCCTGATTTTATCATGATGGCTAATCACTGTTATTGGTAGGTGTTATCCACTAACGCGCCTTATAAACCCTTTAGGTCACAATAAGTTTTCTTTTAAGGTTTATAGATCAGTCATACACTGAAAATTATTTTCTTTTGTGCAAATTTTCAGGGTTATTTCAAGTCCTTCAGCCACGCGCTTCGCCCGACCAAAAGCTAAGTCTTCTACCTTTTTATATTTATTTTTTTTATTTTTTATTACGTAATTCCTCTTTTATTTATCACCAATGCCTTGTATTTGCCACAAAAAGTTTTCTACCTTTCTCTTCTTTATTTTTCAGGGTTAGCCAAGATCCTCCGACTACGCACCATCAGAGCTAAGTTCCCAATCCTTATTTTATTTTATATAAATATTATTTTACTTTTTGCCGTTTGCCCAAAATAGGGTTTGCCTCGAATAGTCAATACAGTCACCCTTATTTATTTTCCTCTTAATTTGTAGAGTTGATCAAGGGTTCGAGGAAGATCAAAGCTCAACACAATTATTCATCCCTCTTATTCTTTATTCTTTCTGTCTTTTAATTTCCCCCATCCCCGCAGGTGTTTATTGTAATAGCGTAGGACATTTATCTTTCCGCCTTTAATTTCTGCTCATTTTTAACTGCGTGGTTAGTAATCTTAGGGAGTGCAAGCCTTTAACAGAAGTAGATAACTAATTACAAGATAAATATCTGAATTAGCCACCTGATTGTGCCACACACGCACCTTTAGGGTAATCCCTCTGGTTGCCTTGTTGCCTTATACTGTTGCCTTGTTGTTGCCTGTTGCCTTTAAAAGTGTTAATAGTCAAAGTCCCTCGATTTCGAGGATACCTAAAGCAATGTTGCCTGTCGCCTTCAGAGTTATTGAAACTCCCTCGATGTTGCCTTATGAGATGATCGTCCCAATTGCTAAGGTATCCTCGCATGATGCCTTAAATGACTATTATGTCCTTCCCTTAGACTACCTGCCTTCTTTATAGCAAGGGACAGTCTTGTGGCGAATGATAATTTCCCGATGACCCTTCAACATCCAATTGAAAGACTTCCTACCCTTTATGGTATGGATAGACCCTTTCACCCGAAAGACTAAAAGAACAATTTTTAAAACTTAGGGTAGTTGCTATTAATTGCTTGCTCTAAATTCAAAACCTTTTTCCCACTCTTTTCAAAATCAAACTCAAAAAGACTACGCTTATTTACAAGCTAAAGTTCTTCTTCAAAGTTTTTACTTTTCACACCTCCTTTTCAAACATTTCAAACAATTCAAAAGTGAGCTAAGCAATTAAGAGCCCATGGATAACCATGGATGCAAAGGGTGCCTTACACCTTCCCTTTGCATAACTTACCCCCCGAACTCAAAATCTTTTCAAAAGGTCATTTTCTGTTCTTTTAGCCTTTCTATAAATTGGATAAAATAAAAGTCGGTGGCGACTCTTGCTTAACCGCGACATTTTCGATTATAAAAGTCAGTTCACCGTATTACAGAACTGGCGACTCTGCTGGGGATGCTTTCGAATTAAAAGAGGGGTTACCTTAGAGTTTAGGATTCACTTTAATTGTTTGTATTGTTTGCTTTATATTTGTGGGCCTGCTTGTGTTTATTTGTGTGAAAGATCATAACCCGGATCTGAGTACCTTAGGTAAATGGCATGAGACTAAGGAGACTGCACAGCGTATACTGATGTGGTTGATATGGTGGCCATCGTTAGTGTGACACATTGGTTTGTCCTGGTGTTCCTTGGGATCCTACTTGAGGAAACACTTGGCTACTGCGTGGTGTCATTAAACACTAATTTGCCCTAGAACCCTAGTTGAACTTGACTTTGGCCTATTAGATAGTAGCGAGATGGCTGGCTTTTGGTTCCGACCGAAGTTGGTTGATACTCGAAGCTACACTCATATGGACTGGACTTTCAGGACCTTTTCGGTTGGCGATTCGATTGCTGAACTGAGATAAGCGCCTTCGAGAAAGGTCAATGATATGAGCTCCCTAGAATCTGATCTTTATATAGGACAGGTTTGAACCAACTTAACTTCAGGGGGGAGGGTACATACCTTTGGACCACGTGCAAGCCTAACCATAAGGCAAAATTGTGTGACTTGTTTGCGTTTGATACTAACCTTTGTTTCCCTGCAGGTTTTGTTAAAAGACTTGTTTGCCCTTATTATCTTACGCTTTGCCTGATGCACTGCATTCACATAACATTCATGACATCATGACATCATGACATCATGAGCATAACATGATTTGACTAACCCTTTCAAGGATCTTAGGAATTTAGGGCGCACAATTGCAGGTGCTCTTATCAAGGACTGAACTCTTGTCAAGGGGCAAGAGGATTCACTTTCCTCTCGCCACATACCTTCCAATTCAGAGACGCTGTACCTATCAAGGGGCAAGAGGATTTATTTTCCTCTAGCCATGTACCTTCAAATTCAGAAGTCCCCGAATCAGAGGCTATGACCCACTGGATATGGTGAGCTTGATTCCCATAGAAGAACATCCAAAAATCAGAGTTCTTCAAACGAAGAAGAGACCAAATCGTTTTTGACGTTGCAAACTAAATTTCCAGAGATCCTTGAAAATATTGCATCTTGATTCATAACATTGCATCACAGGTTTCCACCATAGGTTTCTTACCTCCTCGCTGTTTATTTCAGCATCATGAATCTCGAGCAATCAGTCAAAGACCTTCAAGCTCAGAATGCCCAGTTTCAAGATCTGATCCTGAACTTATCCAAGGGGCAAGACGAGCTGAAAACCCTTCTGACTAAGAAGGAGAAAAAGAACAAGAAGCCCAAAGGAGTGATCAACCTGGGAAGAAGATTCAAGGGTCGTCCCAAGAAGGCTGCAGAAACTGGAATTCCTAAAGATGAGGAAGAGGAAGAGGAAGGAGATGATCTTAGTGTCAAGAACAATCAGGGAAGCCATGTAGGTTCTGATGGCCAGGAAGAAGAAGAAGAAGAAGATGAGTATCCTCAAGACGAGGATTATGTTGATGAGAAGTATAGACTACTAGAAGAGCGCCTGAGAAGCGTGGAAATTCAGAAGGTACCTGGGCTGGATTTTGAAGAACTAGGACTCGTTCCTGGGGTAGTTATTCCTCCGAAATTCAAAACTCCCGCCTTTGCTAAGTATGATGGAGTCTCTTGTCCCAAGATGCACTTGAGGTCTTATGTAAGAAAGATTCAGCCCCACACTGCTGATAAGAGGCTCTGGATCCATTTCTTCCAAGAGAGTTTATTTGGAACTCAACTCGAATGGTACTATCAACTGGAAAGTACCAACATCCGTACTTGGGAAGATTTGGTTGTTGCTTTCTACCAGCAATACCAATACAATGCTGACCTCGCACCAACTCGCATACAACTACAAAGCATGTCTATGGGACCCGAGGAAAGTTTCAAGGAGTATGCTCAAAAATGGAGAGATCTAGTTGGAAGAGTCAAACCCTCCTTAACTGACAAAGAATTGGTTGATATGTTCATGAATACACCGACTGGTCCTTTCTACAGCCATTTACTTGGAAGCTCCTCGTCTGGTTTCACAGATCTCATACTGACTGGAGAACATGTTGAAAGTGGTATCCGAAGCGGAAAAATTCAGGTGGCTACTTCTTCTGGTACTGTGAAAAAGCCATACAATCAGAAGAATGAATCCAACACTGTTGGGGCAGTCCTGGTCTCTAGCCAGGCTCCAACACAACAACGACAAAAAGATCAACGCAAGCAACGAGGTGGTCAACGTACTTGGAAATCAAAACCCAAGAGGTCATTTACCCCACTACACATGCCATTGGCTCAAGCTTTGCAACACTTGCTCGATCGGAGTCTGATAACTCTACTGCCTCCATACTCAGCTCCTGCCCAAAATGACACATAAATCAGATACTCGGATCAAAAGTTATGGGTTTTTAAAATAAAATAATTTTTCAAAAACGCACAGTGGAACCCGGTTCCTCCCACACAGGAACCGGTTCCTGACTGCTTCCCAAGACTCATCTCTGATTTTTACTATGGGGAACCGGGTTGTCCCTATCTGGGAAACGGTTCCCAACAACCCAGAATTCTCACGCCTTTGTTTTTATAAGGGGAAACCGGTTCCTCCCACACAGGAACCTATTCCTACGTACCTGTGTAACACCCGAGACCGAAGAAGGCGGGGGGTGGTTGCACCGCATGGAACACCTGGGGCCAATTGGGGCTAGGGTGGTCGCCACATCGGAATGAGAGGTATCCTAAAGCCGTGCAGGTATGGGACTGCATGGTTGAAGGAAAGCTTATAAGGATTGATAGGTACACCAACAAGATGCATCTTCTTTTTGGTAGCTCATTCCATAAAAACTCCACAGTTAAGCGTGCTTGACTTGGAGTAGTACTGAGATGGGTGACCATCTGGGAAGTTTCCTAGAAAGCGTGCGAGTGAGGTCAAAGCATGCTGGAAAGACCCGTGTTGGTTTGTGGGGCCAGTCGATCATCTCGAAAGCAGTCTCGGGCGTTACAAATGGTATCAAAGCCAGACCTCTCCCAGTACGATGTGGTTCGAGGACGAACCATGCGGAAGCTGGTGGACATGTAACACCCGAGGCCGAAGAAGGCAGGGGGTGGTTGCACCGCATGGAACACCTGGGGCCAATTGGGGCTAGGGTGGTCGCCACATCGGAATGAGAGGTATCCTAAAGCCGTGCAGGTATGGGACTGCATGGTTGAAGGAAAGCTTATAAGGATTGATAGGTACTACCTATACCAACAAGATGCATCTTCTTTTCGGTAGCTCATTCCATAAGAACTCCACAGTTAAGCGTGCTTGACTTGGAGTAGTACTGGGATGGGTGACCTTCTGGGAAGTTTCCTAGAAAGCGTGCGAGTGAGGTCAAAGCATGCTGAAAAGACCCGTGTTGGTTTGTGGGGCCAGTCGATCATCCCGAAAGCAGTCTGGGGCGTTACAACCTGCACAGCAAAAATTCATAGTTTGACAGCAATATGCTTTACCCCATTCCACCAATTCGGCCACACACGAATATTACTCACAAACATCACCAATTTACACATTATAACACATTTCAAACAAGTTTTAAACATCTATAAACAACATATATCATGGTTATTATCAAAATCATGCCAAATTATGAAGATTCATCAAAACCTAACAAAATTCCCAAACCCGACACTTTCGATTGAACTAAACGACAATCCTAATCAATTCTACTACCCACAATCACATAAGGATTACTAACCCAAAGAATCTCCCCTTACCTTAGAGTCGAATCTTCAAAGGTTCTCTTCCTCTTTGGCTCTTCTCCTTTTCACGTACTTCTCAGCTCCTCAGACTTCTACCCTCTTGCTTCTAACTTTCTCTTTTCCCAATTTCCTTATTTTATGAAAGTGAAATAAAAATGAATATAACTTAGTAAAGGCCTAACCAATTAGCACCCCTCTTTTACTAACATCACACCACAAGCCCAATGGCTCTTATTCCATTCTTCTCCAATTAAATCCAAATAAAATACTAAAATTCCAATTATTTAATTTAAACCCAAATTAAATTAATAAACTGAAATTATGGGGTGTTACACAATGAAATTATATCCTTCATTGGTTAGAAAAATATGAAAATAGTGACCTAAATGTTGTCTGTGTGCTGTGGGAAAAATATTCAAAATAGCGACCTAACTTTGGTCTGTGTGGTATTTGAATGTTATATGAAAAATTAGGTACTAAAGAAATTACAGGTTAAATAGGAAAAACAGCAATTAAACGCTTAAAAGCAGATAACATATTACATCGTGCAAAATGGAAAACCGATGTAAAAAGCTATCTATTACATCAGACATACTGGCAAATCAATGTAAAAAGTGTCTATTACGTTGGGCATACCGGCAAACCGAGGTAAAATATGGTGTATATATATTTTTCTTTAACTCTTGCATTATTTTTCACATCAGACGTCTGAATTCAACCGATGTGGTAGGCTAATTTTTCACATCGGTCCTTGACCCGATGTAAAATGTCTCTGACTTATTACATCACCTGGCTTTACATCGGACCTGTGCCCGATGTAAAAAGTACTTTTCGCCCGATGTAAAAAGTACTTTCTGCACTAGTGTCGAGAAGAAAAATAGCGCCATTTCCGGTTTCTCGCCAAGATCAATAGATTGAGGGAAAAAGTGATACACTTTTCATAACACCTTATGTTACTTCGACACCACAACCGAAATAAAAACATTGTTCCAACAGAATTAAGACACCTTTTCATAGTAGTTCCACCTAAAGTAGCTGATATTACATTTTAAATGAAATGCTTGAACTTATATGAAACATAAATTCTTATGGCATAATTTCTATTTACCTTATTGATATTGATGAAATGACTTGAAATTCTTCATTCAAAATAAAAAGAATAAAACATCATAGTTCCACTGCGCCTCACAATCAATTAACACATAGTCCTTCAAGAAACAAAGCGCTAAAGATATTCATTACATGTTTATTTAGAACAAGACCAATTTCAACTCCACCATTGCCATCTTTGCTATCTCCAAAACCAATTGATAAATCTCTATATATGGACACTATCTCCACCTTTTCTGGCCTTCCATAACCAAAATCATTCATATAAAAACCAAGTCTATTAGACCCACCAACTCCAAAAGTTTCATATCCTTCATTATTTAAAGTATTATATTTATCAAACAAATCAAAAATACTTTCTTCAAAAATTCCATTTTCATTTATCATCTTTATTTTCTCATAAATACACTTCGCTACTACAAAGCACCATCTTCGTTTATGAAATCAATTGGTTGTGTATCAATGAAACTAGCCAATACACAGTTACCAAAATAGTTATTTGGTAATGGAGGTTCCAACCTTGCTCTACAATATATTGCAAAAGCAAAAGCAAACTTTTCTTTCTCTTGTTCAACTTCATGAATAGCTTTTGCTATACAAACAAGTGAATAAGCACAAGTGAGAGTAAATGCTGATAAAAGTTTTAATGGGCTAAAAGGTTTATCCTGCTGGCTGTTGGGAGTTGTCACACTTGTTTTTATCTAGAGGTGTGTGACACTAATTGCAGGTGATAAGAGAGGACTTGGAGAATTCAGTTGAAGACATTATAGTCATGCCTCTAAGCGTATTTGGTAGTCTAGGAAAAATCCTTGACTAAAATTACTGAATATTTGTTTGAATTTGAAGACAATGTCTGGTAGGATGTCAAAACATTGTACATGACATGTGTTAGTTACCAAATTGTGTTAATATTTAGGGTAAATTTTGGTAACTTTCAAGTCTTTTTGTGCAAAGTATTAGTATTTCATTTTCATTTGGTATATATATATATATATATATATATATATATATATATATATATATATATTCGTATATTTATTTTATCGTCGAATAGTTCTTATCTGTGCAATTTTTGTTGAAATTTGTAGTTTTGCTGGATAGATGGAAGCTTGAACCATGGAAAATGATTAGAAGACATTTCAAGACCAAAATCTAGGAATTCTGGAAAAAAGGTACTGCGCTAAGCACGGTAGTATCGCGCTAAGCGCGGTTTTGAGGAAAAGATGGAAGTTCTGGCAGAAACTTCCGCGCTAAGCCCGGTCTAGAGCCCGCTTAGCGCGGTTGGGCGGTTTAGCTTTTTTGGGATAGCGCGCTTAGCCGGCTTCATGGCACTAAGCGCGGTCTGTGAATTTCTGTTTTTCTATTTAAGGAACAGAACAGAAATTGTGAGGGGTTAGAACATTTGGAGAGCCAAGAAACCCTAATTTCAGTATTTCAACATAGAATCGAAGAATCGGAGCATTGATTGTCGAGAAATCACCGTTGATGCTTGCTATTTTTCCTTCCTTCCTTCTTGTGCAAGCTACCATGTCAATGGATAGCTAAACACTTTTGGTGTCAAGGCTTTGATGTAATCCTCCTTACTTTTTGTATGTTTTTCTTATGAACATTGTGTATGAACAAGTTATTAATCAATATAGATGATCTAGTTTGTTTATTTTTGAACTTCTATGGTTTAAATGTTTGTGAAATACAATATTTCAATCTTGATCTAACTCTATCATCTATCAAACATTAAGTCTAGACATAGAATTTATGGTTGATAATCACTTTGTATCGGTTTATAAATTTTATTTGTATTGTTCAATCAGTTGAGAAATCGTTGGTTGAACAATAAGGTAAATCTTGCTATAACGTTGCGGAAACGAACGGTACAGACGAACGATACGTGAAGTATTGGTTGATAACGAATTCATACGCATGTTCGTAGGAAGACATACAATTTTAGGTCGATTTAATCAAGTCTTGATACTTTTCTTTAAACTTAGAACTTTCCTAATTTTACTCTTTGCTACTAAATTTGTGAATGATTTTTACCAAACCAAACCCAAAGTAACTTTAACTCAAGACAACATAAACTATAGAACGGCGGTGATATCGCACCAATCCCTGTGGAAACGATAAACTAAAAGTACTCCAATATACTTTCAAAAACATGTTTCGCTAAGCCTAACATATGAATACTGTAACACCCCATAAAATTCTTTATTTAATTTAATTAATTTTTTATTAAATATTAGAATTAAATTGAATTGTTTGAGAATATGGATGAAATAAGGCTAATGGGCCAGTGTTGCTAGTAGCAGTTGGGGGGGGGGTGTATCAGTTGCAAAGCCCTTTTCTAAAATAAAGTTATATTTTCATAAAAATAGAAAAGAGGAGTATTTTGTGAAAAGAGAACCAAAAGTGAGAAGAGAAGATTGAACGTGAAATTGGGAGAAGAGCAAGTGCGAAGAGAAAGAGCATCCAAGAATTCGACATCGAGGTAAGGGGGGATTCTTCTCATTAACCTCTATTATGGGTATTATGAATGATTCGATTGAATTCGCATGTTAGGATTCCGAATTGGATTATATGTCGGTGTTTGGGGTTTTGGGATTTGTAGAACTTTAGGTTCAATTATGATGTATGATGCAATTGAGTTGTTGTGAATGATGTTTGATGTTGATTACTGATGTTAATACCTGTTAGAAGTATGTATAAATGTTCATTTTCGTGTTGTGATGAGATTTTGGACGTGTTGAGATGATTGGGTTCGCACTTGGGATGAAAACAGTGCTGCAGAAAAGTGATTTTTTCTGCTATATCAGTAATGTAACCGGTTACATGAGGGAAGTAACCGATTACATGGTCTCAAACAGGCGAAGAACTGCATTTCGCGATGATGTAACCGGTTACATCATTTAGGTAACCGGTTACCACTGGGCGAAATTGAAAAATAAAAGTTACTGTCAGTGATGTAACCGGTTACATCATTCAGGTAACCGGTTACCACTGAAGCTTTTTGGAAAAATACTCATTTTAAATATCCGTAACTTTTAAACCGTTAATCCTTTTTGTACGCCGTTTCGAGTACCTGGTAGATGAATTAATGCCCTATTTTATGATGTATATTAGGGGATTATAATTTAAAAATCATTTTGTTGGTTTTGTGGATTGTGTTTGGTGATCGTTTGAGTAATGGTACGAACATACTATGCGGTGTTTCTAGCTATTACGATTGATGAGATGATAATATATTTGTGGTGTTAAATGTATTATGTCGTAGTGAATATCAAATGGTTGTGATATTATTATGCTTGTATGTTGTGATATGAATGATTATGAATTGTTGGTGGATGTAAATGATGAGCATGTCGTGGTTGATGCATGCATTTCATAATCATGTTGTGGGCTGTATCCCTTATGGTTGTGGGACAGCGGTAGCTAATTCCCATTGTGTGGAATTAGTGAGAGAAGTAGCCGAATCTTTATGGTGGTGGATCGGTGAGATGGGTTATCCCATGATTGGTACTACATGCATTAGTTGCATTGCATTAGGTTGTTGTGTATAATTGTAACATAGATGGAAGTTGTCTAATGTTGCAATTTGTGTGTATTTTGGTATGAATGATTGTATTTGATAAATGTTGCTATGCGATCTGAATATAATTGATTTGGGTGAATAATGTATGGATGAAGTTGTATTGTTTATATTCCTATAACATTTGTTAATGCGAATGAAACTCACCCTTACTGTTGTTATTTTTCAGATTGAGGAGTAGCTTGTGTACTTGGTGAGGATTAGCTCGTCAAGTAGTTCATTAGAGTCAGTTGGGTTTGTGTCATGCTCTGGTCGTGTAACACCGGGAACGTTATTTTAGAGTTGGCTGATAAACTTCTGTTTTGTTTATGGTTTATGGTTGAATTATGAGTCTATGACTCCGGTTGTTTGATTATTCAGTTGTTAAGAATATTCCGCTGTGTTAACATGCTACCTGAATAATTTTGGTTTATCGTTCCTTATATGGCATGACATGAATGTTTATTTATTTTATTGGAGTTGTAATGCCCTTTCTCATGTTTTACTCTGATTTTTGAAAAATTTTCCGCGGGGTTTAGAAGGGTGTTACAAATACCATAGACTGTGCAGTCAGCCACGTGTGAAAAGAAAGTCTAGAAAGTGTTATTGACTGCGCATGTGCATGCATTAGGACTAAATTATCTAGAAGATATAGTCCAAGCATAATAAAGGCATTCAAAGCCTTGTTGGACGGTACACATAGATTGTTGGTGGTATTCTCTCCTCAAATAACGCTATCCTTGACCAGAAGTGTCACATTCAAGGAATCGTTATTACCCAAGCAAAGGATCAGCTATTTATAGAGGCTATTTTTCTTCACACAATGTGAGTGTGTTTCCGCTGATTCCGAATGGGATTATTTCGGGTATGGGAAAGCTGTGCCTGGGTCTGGTTTTGTGAAGGCCTCCTTTATCAATTTTCGGCCAAAAAGGGGGAGAAAGGGTTTGCTACTCAGATGTTCAGTCAGGAGGTTGTATTGCCAAATACAGTTCAAACATGTCGAATCATATGTTCTATCATAAGTAGGTTTGGATTGGTTTTGTGACTTGTGATATGAGTTATGAACACAGTTGTGACATCTGTTCTGAGTTAGCATGGGTGGTGGTTAATTTGGCATCAGGCTTCCGGGGTTATCCCTGATGGATCCTTGGTTTTTAATTCAACTATAGGTGTCGGTCCTCTTATGCCACCATTGGTCTTCTGTGAAAAGAATCGGTTCCTGGGTTGAGGGAGAGTGTAACCCATCTTATTCCTCATGTACACCAAATGACTATTGACTCTAAGGTTCTTGTTCATTGATGTGAAGGTTTGTCCTGCAATGGAGCTCATGCAGAATGCTGGATTGAAGATGTTGAACAAGATGTCCCGACATCATAGCTAAAGACTGAATTCATCCACAAGTACTGAAGTCTTCTGCACAGTTGTTGAGATCTATTGTACTGCTATTAGTAGATGTTACCTTGGTTACGTATGTAACTGGTAATTTATTTAGTTATTTGTTTTAGCCAAAAATTTGCCAAAGGGGAGATTGTAAGTTCTTTTCTTTTAGGATTGGCTTAATTTTTGTAAAACAAATAATGACAGCGATAATGTAATGTAAAATAGGATGTAAACCTTACAAATAGAACACAGGTACAAAACAGGTACATCAAGAAGATGTCCTATGAGATGTTGAAACATGTTCTGGAATAACATGTCCTATGGAATAGCTGTTGACATCGCGCTTGCTGAGCTGGATTAATGAGATTCAGTTTCAATTTAACAGATGCTGAATATTCTATGAATATTATACAAATCATATAAGGCGTTATATGTTTAAAAGGTATGAAGAATCAATCAGAATATTTGACAATTATACAATTTTATATAGTTTCTAAATATTGAGATATTTTAGGAAACTAAAGATTGAAGACCTTGTTTGTAGCAGAAGTTACTACTATCTTGTAATTGCAAATTAGCTGTGATTGAAGGCTCAAATCCAGTTGGGTATAGGTTATAAATAGAATGGTTTGTAACCTAGAAAATAAGCCAGCTGAAGTATATCAAGATGTAATCATTAGGGCTAGGTTAAGTGAACCTCCCAGGTTGTGGGAAGGTCACTGTAATCCTCAAAGCCTGTAGACAAGAGGAGTACGTATGTTCTTGGAGGAAGCTTTGAAGTAACTCCAAGTTATTGTTATTGTTCTTAGTCAATAATCATGGCTAGGTATTGTCATGAAAGTATGTCTTCCAAAACTAATTTTCTGTGTGATCAGAATGTTGGTGATTAGGTCATTGTTACAGATCCTGGGACTGGAAACCTGTGCAACATCACTGAGGTGATTGGGAGTGGGATGAAGATATTCCATATCTAGAGAGGATCTAGATAGAAGGTTCAATGGGTAGGGATTAAGTGAAGATATGTAAATGGGGGAGTTTAGCTTTGAATTAATACTGCTGATAGTGAACTTCATTCCTGGCTTGGTATGCCCCTAGAGTAGGTGTGTCTGTCACCGAATTGGGTAAACAATTTCTGGTGTTATTTATCTTTTTAGTATGTTATACCTTGCCTGAATCATTAATGTCAGATCAGATGTGTCGACATCCTTATAGGACATATGGGTCTGCTGCACCAGAATTTCAAAAATCAACATTGATTTGTAAACTAGATTTTATACAATGCCATGAGCAACAAGTATACATACAAAATGAGTAGACTTACATACAAAACCCGAACAAATGATGGTACAAATAAAATATAGAAGAAGATGAACAAGAATCTCTCGGTTCGTCAATTTCGATTGAAGCAAACCCACCTCTGATCATCAAGATGCAACCCCAAATGTTATTTTCTAAGCTCTAACATCAAATAATGAAGTTGAGAAACAAAAATCCCAAAACCATCCACCAAAAATCTATTCAAAAACTATAAATACAAGTTTATGTACAAACAAATTCACCCGGCGCCTAAAATATTCGCTCAGCGAAATGTCACTTTATTTCCAAAATGCAGCGCAAACGCCAAATTTGCCTGGCGACCAAAAATTCGCCTGGCCACCAAAAAATTCACCTGGCGGAATTGACAAATTTGCATGGCAACCATAAAGCATGGAATTTGCTCGAGCTCGCCTGGCAAAGTTGACAGCAAAGAGAAAAAGTAGTTCTTGTTTTCACCACAACTCGAGAACCGTAACTCTGATTTACGCCCGATCGGAAGCTTTTGAAAGCTTACTTAGTGCTTTATATTAAAATGACTAAAAATAATTGCGTGAACACCCACAAAAAGAAGATAAAACAATCAAACTCAATGAAAATTACATGATAATGAAATATATACACTATAACATAAACTATACCAAATATACATTAAAGTTAAGGTTTATTGATGAAAAGCAAATGAATTAAGCCGATGAGTGCTAATTATTCACACTCAAATTCACAACGATTTAGCAGTCAACAGTTTACATATAGATTCTACACTAATCCTATTAAGGAATTAGCGTGGAATAGAAGACACAAAACCTAGCACTCTAAAAATTACAAATGTGAATGCTTGGATTCCCAAGCAGGTTGTGTCCTCCTTATATAGCATAATTCTTCTAGGCTTTTCTTCATAGATTTGAGATTTGATTTCATCCAGGAATAATAATGATTCTCTTGGATATTTGATTTGTTCCTTGAATATCTCCGACAAAAGATTTGATTTGATATTATTGTTAACTTAATAACAATAAAATCTAATCCAATCTTTGATTAGAGAATCTTCTAAAACGCAAAAACCAAGTCCTATTGCGCAAGGCCCAAATGTCGAGTAACATGTTAGGACATTAGGTCAAGCATGTGTCCCTTCAGTACCTCCATACAACTTTAGCAAGCTAGATAAAATTGAAAATTTTGATTGCTTCTTCCATGTTGTTGTTTTGAAAAATGCCACCAATCCAAATGACCATTTTACAAAGAACTTCAATATGTCAGAGTTTAAGCATAACAGCAACAACAATCATTAGCATCAAGATTTGATTCTTACACATAATCCATTCAGATGCTCCATACCAAATAGACAATACAACATGCAATCATTCACAGAATTAGTCATGCATGTACCTAATTAGTGCATAGTTAGTAGCATACAATCTTACAAACTAACAATCACTAGTTTGCAATCATTCAGAACTTAGTCAAGAACGACACAAATTGTTAGTAGTTAATGATTAGGATATGTAAAATATACTAACACAAGCAAACTAACTTTCATATCTGTTTGCACAGATGCAAGAGCCAAATGTCCTACTCGATGCTCCAACATGGAGCACAACATTATTACTTTCTGAATAGTCAGTACTAAACAACACCAGTTTTACCTACACATAGCAGATGCACAACCTCTCCTTATTAGTCCCCCCCTTTTTCCATAATTTGGTAAAGGGTTAGTACTTCAAAGAAGTCAGCATGTACAAAAGATAGCATGCACAAGGTTAGTCATGTAAGGTTAGTATGTTAGTAAATACACAACCAGATTATGAGAAAAATCACTAGATCAACATCAAAATTTGCACAAGCATCATTACATAACGCAATCTCTAAAAGATATAGAGTTCTTATAGAAAAATAGAAGAAACATGCCCCGAATACAAGGGATAGCAAAATTACCCCTTCAACCACCAAAAGGTCTTCAATCTTCATCTCTGTAGTTCTCAAGATCTTCGTCTAATTCAAAATCACTTACATCCAAATTTATTAGGTCCTTCACAATAGTCTCTATCTTCTTTATCTTTTCAGGGATCAGATTCTTGATAAGAATCTTCTTATAGCCTGTTCCATCAGTCAGCTCAACAAGTGAGATATTATTCCTAACTTCTTGAGCTTCATTGGCTTTGTTCAACAACAACTCTAAAATATCAATAACCTCCTTTGAGGCCTCAATATCTTGGACAAGTTTGCTCCCATTGGCTTGATTTTGATTCATGTTGAGAGAAGGATTTGTAATATGAGAGTAGGATAAGGAAACATGTTTGTTTGTCTTGCTAGTAACGCCAGCCCAGTTATTCCACTACTAATATCATTTATTTTTTAATATCTTTGGCTTCAAATTTTTTGGCTAGCATTTGTTCTATTTTGCGATCCTTCAAGAAAAACATATACTGTAATTCAGAGCGTAAGCATTATATTTACTATAAGGCTTGAAGCATATCAAATTAATAGTCAGGTTCCAATAAAACTTATACATTTGGAGGAGATGTACGAGTTATTTGTATATAAGTTTGTGAATTTTTGTCTTTTCTTTCTAAATAAATCTTCATGCTATTTTTTTAAAACCAATGCAAATTTCCTTCTGTATGACTATAATTATAAAATCTAGAACTGTAGAATAAAATGGCTGAATAGTATTGCGTATAAAAATTATATTTTAAAAATACAAGGGATTTCACACTGGTTATTAACACAATTGATGTAAAAGTGGTTCTATAACCCCATCCCCTTGATTAATAATCTCAACAGAGGGAGAATTGAAGGATTTCACTTCGGTTCACAGTCCATCTAATGTAAAAAGTGAGAGATTTTCCTTCAGTTAACCTCCAAATCAAGAAGAAAAGTGGCACACTTTCTAGTTTCTCGCCAAGACCAATAGCTTAAGGAGAAAAGTGACACATTTTTCATAACACCTTATGTTACTTCGACACCACAATCGAAATAAAAACATTGTTCCAACGGAAACAAGACACCTTTTAATACATTATTTTTCTTTTTCTTCTTCGGTGTGGTTTCTACAAGGTAGCTCGTATGCAAAAGGAAGGTTGGACGAAGGTATCGTACTCAAAACCACCAGGGGCAAGATGGGACACATTTCCATTTGGCGGAAGGAACCAGAATGTTGCGCACGTCGCAATAACGTCTATGTATGTCTCTGAGTTCCCAGTGGAGTACTCTACGAGGAAATTATTTTAGTTGTTTGGGTGTGCTGGGAACATTGTGGAGGTTGCTATCTCTCCCAGGAGAAACAAATTTGGAAAGCGCTTCGGTTTTGCGAGGTTTACCGATGAGGGAGATGCGAGGTTGTTGGTTGTTCGTCTGGATAACATTATTATTGCGGGTAGGAAGATCCATGTAAACTTACCCAGGTTTAAGAGGGCTATGTTTGGGGAGAAAGGAAAGCAGGGAGCAGGGGGTACTGATTCTTTTATCAGGACAGCGATTCAGGGTAACGGGAGAAGCAATTTCAGGGAGGTGGCCGCTCAAAGGAGTTTCTCGGTTTCTTATGCTGATGCAGTTAACTCCAAGTCTGCAGGGCACGAACGCAGAGAACATGAAAATTATCTTTTCAAATTCCAATCGGATAGTAGTATCAGAAGTAGGTTTGAGAAAGCGTTCGTGGGTAAGGTGTGCATTCCAGGGTCTGCACAGAGGTAGAGAAGTGGGATGTGGGGAAGATTGATAAAAGAAAGGACGCGTGGTATAGAATTTACAGAGTTCTTGCCCATATTTGGAGCTCCGATTTTTTTGTTGCTTTGGCTGAAGTCTGGGGTAGGTTCATTTGTGTTGACGAGAACACCTCAAAGGGGGAAGCTTTTGACGTAGCTAGAATAATGCTGAACATTCCTATCTCAATCATTGTTTCGGATTGCGTCACGGTGAATGGAGTGTCGTGCAATTTGTATGTTAGGGAAGACATTGCAGGGATGTTTCGTTCGGTTGCAGCAAAACAACCTTCTTTGTTTTCTGAAGGAGATTCCTCTGAATCTGAGTCAGATTGGCAAGATTTTAATTTGGATACGGACAAGGTCGGGGACTCGGTTGGTTCTGTAGATAGTATAGAGCAATTTTCTTCCAAAGACGTTTTAAGTAAGGGAGCAGGTGTCTCTAAAGGCTTGAAGGAAGATGGGATTGGGATCGAAGAGCTTAATGCCTTGAATCTGACACTCATAAAAGCTAACCGTGGTTTGTTTGAAAATTATTTAGCAATTATTAGGAATTCCACAATAGACAGTATTACTGAATCACGGCCCAGCTTTAGGCATGATGCTGTTTGTCCAGTAGGAGAGTCTGGCCAAATTGTTGTTAAGACTGGAGGTAAGGCAAACAGGAAGGGTTTTCACATTTCTTCGACAGATTTGAAGGATTCTATAGAGGAATCCAGCTCCATGGCGGTTAAATGCATATGGGGTAAGAGCGGAATCAGTAGCGGAGGAAAGAAGTTGAGACTGATTAATTTAAATGCGAAGGAGGGAGTTCCCGCAGGGGGCTGTATACTACCAACAGTAGGGAAGAAAAGGTCGGATAAGGGCATTGTTCAAAGTCAGCCTATTTCTCTTAGAGGGAAGAAATTGAATTATAATAGTAAAGGGAAATTGGCGCAGGGAAAATCTGAAGGGGCAGGGAATAACGTTAGCGGTAGTTATTCGGCGTGTTTTGGAGATCAATCACAAGATTCGGATATCAGAAGAAACAATGGTAGGCAATGGGATTTTTTAAAAAGGGATATGGGAGATAAATTATGGGCGGCTATTGTAGCTTTGGGGGTGGTCGATGTGGAGGGTCGACATAATCTTGATAGAAGGAATAGAAATATGATTCATAGTAAGGAAACCGAAGAGGAAGGTAAGAAGGAGTTCATACATAATGTGCAATGATTATAGGATCATTAAACATTAGGGGGGCGTGAGTGCACTCAAAAGAAGGAGGATAAGTTCTTTCATTAACAGAGGGAAAGCAGACATTTTTCTTATACAAGAAACCAAGGTGACTAATATGAGCGACGAGGTGGCTTATAGTTTATGGAGATCCCCTGAGATTGGCTTTTCTAATTCTAATTCGGAAGGAAGATCGGGGGGGATAATTACTTTATGGAAGAAAGATAGGATGGAGGTTATATATAGTTTCAAAGGTGATGGTTTTTTGGGGATAAAGGTGAGATGGAAGGAAAATCTTTACTCTGTTGTGAATATATATTCTTCTTGCGATATTTCCAAGAAGAAATCCACGTGGGCCGATTTGCTTGTTTTGAAGAGGAAGTTGCGATATGGAGAGTGGATAATGGGAGGTGACTTTAATGCTATTAAGAACGGGAGGGAGAGGAAAGGAAAGGCGATCATGGTTAATAACAAAGAAGGCGAGCTTTTTGAGGAGTTTATTTTCTTGAGTGATTTGGTGAAAAAGTTCTCTTGGTTTAGCGGTGATGGCAAAACGAAGAGTAGGATCGACCGATTTCTTCTATCGAGTACCGTGGTAAATAGATGGGATGTTATTGGTCAAATGATCGGGGATAGGAATATTTCGGATCATTGTCCGATTTGGATTATGTTGGATAACAAAAATTGGGGACCAAAACCGTTCAAATTCAACAATCAATGGTTTTCTTCGGATGCTTTTATTCCTTTTGTGGAAAAGGAGTGGAGAAGCTTGGAAGTTCAAGGAAGAGGAGATTTCATCCTAAAGGAGAAGCTAAGACTTTTTAAAGATAAACTCAAGAGATGGAATAAGGAGGTGTTCAGGAAGATTGAGTTGGAGGTAGAAGAAGGAGTTCATGGTATCAATGTCGCTGATGAAAGGTTAGATTTCACTCCTATTTCTTCTTCCTTTGACGACGATCTTGTCCGTAGAAAAGAAGCTTCTTCTAGCTTTTGGAAGAAGTTAAGGATTAAAGAAAATATGCTTTTACAAAGATCTAGAATGACTTGGCTTAAGGAGGGGGATTCGAATAGTGGTTTCTTTCATAAAAAGTGATGAAACAAAGAAGAAGAAGTAATCATATTGGTCTGATTCTTTCTACGAGTGGTATGGTGGAAACGGTGGAAGATGTTAGGGAGGAGGTTTTTTCTCATTTTGAGGGAAATTTTACCGAATTGAATGGTATTAGACCTTTGTTGGATGGAGTCCCTTTTAAGGCCATTGGTGGGGAGGAAGCGGAGGAGTTGGAGAAACCTTTTCTAGAGGTGAAGATTAAGAAGGCGGTGTGTGAGTGTGGAGGAACGAAGAGCCCGGGACCCAATGGATACTCTTTTCTCTTTAGTAAGAGGTGTTGGCATATTATTAAAGAAGACGTTATCAATTTTTTCAACTATTTCTTTCTAGGTAGTTCTATTTCAAAGGGAATCACTTCTTCTTTCTTGACTCTAATTCCGAAGTCAAAGAATCTGATTGGGTTGGACGATTATAGACCGATTTGCTTGGTGGGTTGTTTATATAAGGCGGTAGCTAAACTTTTGGCGGGTAGACTAAAAATTATGCTAAACTCTATTATCTCTCCTTGCCAAAATGCTTTTGTTCTGGGTAGGCAATTACTAGATGGTGTAGTAATGGCTAATGAGGTGGTGGATTTTACGAGGAAGGAGGGGCGCAATTGTGTTCTCTTTAAGGTTGATTTTGAAAAGGCTTACGGTAATGTCGGGTGGAGTTTTTTAAGATACATGCTTCAAAGAATGGGATTTGGGGAAAAGTGGAAGAGGTGGATGGAGCTTTTGGTTTTCTCTAGCAATATGTCGGTCCTTTTTAATGGAAGTCCAACCAAGGAATTCAAGGTTTCTAAAGGCCTAAGATAAGGTGATCCTCTTTCTCCTTTTTTATTCGTTTTAGTGGTGGAAGGTCTAACGGGTCTTGTGAAAAAATCCATGCTTTTGGGGGATTTTCAAGGTTTTTCTTTCAACGAAAGTTGTAAAGTGGACATCCTCCAATTTGCGGACGACACTTTATTAGTGGGGAAGGTAATTGGAAATATGTGTGGGAGATGCGCGCGGTTCTTCGGGCATTTGAACCTGTGCCGGGCCTTGGTATCAATTATCACAAGAGTAAATTGATCGGTATTAACACTAACCCTCATTTCTTAGAGGCTGCTTCCCATTTTCTTTCTTGTAGGTTGGAAGAGAGCAATTTCCATTTCTTGGGAATTCCGATCGGGTCCAATCCGAGGAAGGAAGCTTCTTGGAATCCTCTTTTACAAAAGATGAGAAATCGCTTGGAAGGATGGACGAATCTTTTCTTGAATTTGGGAGGTCGTATCACTCTTCTCAAATCCATTATTAGCTCTTTGTGCATTTTCACTATGTCCTTCTATAAGATGCCTAAGAAAATGGTGAAAAAATTTACTAGTGGGGAGGGGTGGAAGATAGAAGGTGCATTCACTGGAAAAAATGGAGTGATGTTACTTTACCACTATCTAGAGGAGGGTTAGGTATCAAGAAATTGGAAATGTTTAATTTGGCTCTTCTCAATAAATGGAGGTGGCGGATTCTTCAAGGCCAAAATTCTTTGTGGTATAATGTGTTAAAATCGCGTTATGGTGACTTATCTTCCAAAGCTTTCGGCATGGATTGTAAGGTAAAAGTTTCTATGTCTTGCTCCGTTTGGTGGAAGGATATTCTTAAGATTAATTCTTCTTCTACTCCTTCTTTTTATTTGAGTGATCCTATTGTTGGGAGTAGTAGATTTATTATTCGCAATGGTTATAATACCCCTTTTTAGTATGCTATTTGGTTGGAAGACAAACCTTTATCTGAGGAATTTCCAGATTTATTTCTTGTTTCCCGTTTAAAGAATGTGTCGGTGGCGGCTATGGGGGGATGGGTGGAAGAGGTGAGGAGGTGGGGAGACTTCGATTTACCCGGCGGTGTTGTGGAGGACCCGAAGTTATCCGCTCAATTATTGTCTTTGAAGGAGCGTTTGGAGGCCTTTAACGGGTGGGCTTTAGGAAAAGATACCGTGGTTTGGTTCGGAAATTTGGAGAGGGAATTCTCGGTAGCCTCTTGTTACGATTTTTATGAGAAGACTAGCTTTCCGTATGGCCCTCTCATTAATCATATGGAAGCGTTCGGATTTTTGTGGAAGACGGAGGTTCCGTTCAAAATAAAGGCTTTTGGTTGGAGACTATTTCATAATAGGCTTCTGTTGAAAGATCTTTTGGTGACACGAGGTATGTCTTTTCCTTTGGAAGATTTAAGTGTATTTTTTGTGGTCATTGTGAGGAATCAAGGGACCACTTCTTTTTTGGTTGTTTGGTGGTTAGAAATATTTGGAGAGAAATAGCGTTTTGGGTGGGTAAAGGGGCTTTTTTAGAAGAAGGGTGTTTATTAAATTTTTTGGATTGGCATCGTTTCTTTGATAGTCAAAAGGTTTTGGATAGAAAATTGGATATAGTTTGGTTAGCTTCAACTTGGTGTCTTTGGTTGGTTAGAAACGGTGTGTGCTTCCGCAAGGAGGCGTGGAGTGTGAATAACATCGTTTGAAATATCAAGACTTTAGTTTGGAGATGGTCTTTTTGTGGAAAAATTACCCATCCCAATTACTCTTTTTACGAGTTTTGTAAGGATCCGGTGTATTTTCTCTAGTAATGTAATTGGTTGGTAATTTTTTCTTTTTTAGGGCGCATTATCGCCTTTGTAAATGGGTTGGAGAACCCTTAGTTCTCCTATTAATGAATTCTTGCTTTCTAAAAAAAACCTTTTAATAGTAGTTCCACCTAATGTTACTGATATTACATTTTAAATGAAAAGCGTGAACTTATATGAAACATAAATTCTTGAGGCATAATGTCTAATTACCTTTTTCATATTGATGAAATGACTTGAAATTCTTCTTACAAAATAAAAATAAAAAAACATCACAGTTCCACTGCTCCTCACAGTCAATTAACACATAGTCCTTCAAGAAACAAAGTGCTAAAGGTATTCATTACATGTTTATTTAAAACAAGACCAATTTCAACTTCACCATCACCATCACCGCTATCTCCAAAACCAATTGATAAATCTTTATCTATGGACACTAACTCCACCTTTTCTGGCCTTCCATAACCAAAATTATTCTTATAAGCACCTAGTTTATTAGACCCAGCAACACCAAAAGTTTCATATCCTTCATTATTTAAAGTTCTATATTTATCAAACAAATCAAAAATACTTTCTTCAAAAATTCCCTTTTTATTTATCATCTTTATTTTCTCATAAATACACTTCGCAACTACAAAGACACCATCTTCGTTTATGAAATCAATTGGTTGTGTATTAATGAAACTAGCCAATACACAGTTACCAAAATAGTTATTTGGTAATGGAGTTTCCAACCTTGCTCTACAATCTATTGCAAAAGCAAAAGCAAACTTTTCTTTCTCTTGTTCAACTTCATGAATAGATTTTGCTATACAAACAAGTGAATGAGCACAAGTGAGAGTAAATGATGATAAAGTTTGTGGCTTTGATTCATTTGGATTGAATATTTCCCATTTGGATAGCACATCTTGCTTGATTTTATCCAAATCTGCACGTGTGAGCTTGAACGTAGCACGAAGAGAGTCTTCGAGTTTTGGTTCATAAGGAAAAATCTTTAGGCTTCTTTCATTTCCTTTTTCACTTGGGAATATCTTGGATAAGATCTTGATTAAGTTATTTTCATTTGTGCCTATGATGATATCTGTGTTGAATAAAGGCTCTAACTCTGGCAACAAAGTTGGTGTTTCAAGTCCAATTATTTTGTTGCATAGATAAGCCCAAGCTTTAATGAACATGGATAAAGATTTTCCGTCAAAAACACCATGGTGTGCAGTGATTCCTATGCTGAAACCACAATTTGGGAAAAAAGTGATCTGGAGTGAAATGATAGACGCAAACTGATAGGAAGATAATCCTACCAAGTCTATAGAACTAGGGTTTTAACAATAAAGAAGAAAGACATTAAAAATAAGCTAAAAAGTAGAGATAAAAATAACTTTGATTTCTTTGATTCCTTCTCACTTTCTCAATAAGAGTACATATATAGTGATAACAATAGTGGGTAGTAAAATAAAGGCCCAATAACTAAAAGACCAACTAAATAATATCCAGGACAAGCCCAACTAACATAGACTATTTTAAATAACTTAAAGCTCAATTTCATACTCTATCATTACCAACCCCTTCAAAAACAACCTTGTCCTCAAGGTTGTACAACCCAATTGCTGAATCAAGTTTTCTTTTTCCTCTCCTGGATCCCACTGTTTAGACTGATTCCTAATAATAGCAAAATTCTCAGCACTAACAAGAACCCCACTTGGACCATCAGCACCACCAGGAACAGTAACAAACAATTTAGCATTTCTCAGTAGAGCCTCAACCTGCTGAAAAAAAAGGCTGAGCAAAGAAGATAGATAATCAGACTGCTTTTCAGGTGGGACATCTTCCATTCCAATCAATAACCCAATTGCCTCAAAAATGTGGCTACTATCTTCTGACCTTGATAGCTCTTCTGTTGTGTAATTCCTAGTAGTGAACCGAGCAACAATATCAGGTAGGCTATGCAAAATCACCGCAATGAAAGGCACCAACTTCACCTTCAGCAATTTCACAAGCCTTGGATACATTCCAATTATTGTAAGTGCCCAATCAAAGTATTCCGATGATATGGTAGAATGAAGAATGGTATCTCCATTGTTTTTTCTTAAAATTGAGTTATCATCTTTGTTCTGATGTCGACCATGAAGACAAAGGAAAGCATCTCTATTGCCGTGAACAGCAGCCAAGAAAAGAAGAGTTTCGCCTTCGAAATTTCGGTACGAAATGAGGGTAGGATCTCGTTTGGCAATGTTGTTGCAAATGTCTCCATTAGGATCAAGGAAATTGTCCCTTTCATTCTCTAAATCATACGAGTCGACGTAAATAGCTGTATTCGCCGGATTATGGATGGTGCTATATGGTTTATCATCAATCAACAAAGTATTAGAAGCAGAATAGGATGGATATTGATTCCACGCAAATTGTAATTCTTTCAGAAAAAGAGGCTTTTGAGCGTTCTCCATAGATTTATACTCACTCTTTTTACAGTGATTTTGATCCCAAACAAATAGCAGCTTATCTACTAAATCTTCTCCTATAGCACATGCTGAAGCACCAACCACATTCTTCTTCACAGTCCAAACAGCACTAGGTGCAACAGATTTGTAAGGATGCTCAGCACAATTTAAATTCTCTAGTTGAAAACATACAGTACCCAAAGTGTTAAAACCCTTCTTGGAGCATGCCAAAACCAATGGATGTAAAAAAGTAAATGGGCAGAACAAGTCATTAGCTTCTTGATTGGAATCTTCATAAGCAGACTCATATTCATGGAGAGTACCAAATGCCTTTTTTAAATTCCCCAAAGATGCAAGGTCATATATCTTTCCAAGATAAGATTCTGGATCTGGTACCTTCTGTTTATACAATGCGCGGTCCAAAACAACTTGTGTTGCTCCTAGCAGCTCATAATTATAGGTTCGACCCGCGGTCAACAAAGCTGACACAACTAAACCTTCATCTACAGAATGCAACACAGGAGGTCTTGCACTTTCACCCTTAACAATCCATCGGGCAATAAACTCCCGGCCATAATAGGATAACTTGCTATTCTTCTCTCGAATTGCAACTTCAACTAAGTTATCATCACTTTGAGTAACCATTACTGTTCCTCCTTGCCCAAATATATGTTTCCTGCTGAAATTGCTTGTGAAACTCCTTAAAACCAGTATTGAATTGGCCATTTGAATATCTCCCATCTCACTGGTGGGTACAAAGTGACCTTCATAGACCTGCCGCCACTGTGAAATAACTAGTTGAAACATTGACTCATGCAATGATGCCTCAAGTGGGCTACATATTTTAGCACTGGAATCTGAAGCTTCGACATCATTATCATTATCTTTTGAAAACATTGCAAAGATAACCTCATTTGCAGTGTCCCGCACAACTTTATTTAGTGCATCACCCTTCAAAGGATCCGACTGTCCCTTGTAGTGCAATAATTGACGAATTGCGATTGCTGCAGAATCAAATTTCACAATATCGGTTTTGTTGTTAGTCGTAGAACCGGTAGGGTCGTGCAACTCCAATGAGATTGAGTGTGGATTATCATTTGTTTCCACGCCACAATTCTGAACCTCAAGATATTCCTCGCCTTCTTCTATTTCTGTTTGTGCATTGATCTGACCTGGGGGTTCAAAACTTGATTCTACTGCCGGTGAAGGTGTAAATTCTTGAGAAGTCAAAGGGACTTTTGGTGATAATGTTGCAGAAAAATCACAATGTATAGATTCTGTCCCGGCGCTATTATATGAGCCTGCTGAGGCATGCAACTCAACTGGAGGTTCAGGAGGTCGTGGAAGTTTCGCTATGGTATTCAAAGTGAAACCTTGCTGCATCACGTTGTCACTAAAACTCTCATGATCAATTGAACAAGCAGTAGAGTATCCATCACAATCTACTCTAATTTGAAGACCTTGTCCATCCACAATCCTTTCCTCGTCATTCTCAGCTTCAATAGAAACAATGGAACCAGTATCTTCCAACGCAAGCTCATCAGAAACATAGAGAGGTATTTTATCAAACACCTCATATGCATTATGTTCTAAAACATCATTAAACAACAATACCTCCGCGTCGGTCTCATGCGAGTGGAAAACAGGTGTTGTTGTTGCAGTCGTAGATGATGTTCCTCCAAACGGTGTCGTGTAAGACGCCAATCCAAATGGAGTCGAAGAAGTCGAGGACGACGACGGTGCCTTAAACAGTGTTGAAGAAGCCGAGGTAGGTGCTCCAGATGGCAAAGAATCCGTTGACGATGCTCCAAACGATGAAGATCGGAACATAGAGGAAGTCGCGGTGAAAGAAGACGACCCTGTTGAAAACGTGAAAGCGAGCTCTCTGGAGTGGATATTGAGGGGTGAGAGGTTCTTTAGTTTATGTTGTTTTTGTTTCGTTTTCTTAAAAGAGAAGTGAGACTTTTTCAGATCCAGAGGTACTGTGCATTGGAATGGGTTTTGAGATTTTTTTTGAGATCTTTTCTTAAAACAAGGATGAGACACTTGTAAATGCTTCTCAAAATATTTTTTAAATGTGTGATAGGTTTTTGTTGGTTGCAGTGGTTGATGATTGTCGCGGGTCAAAAAATCATCGCCACGAAATTATAACAAACAGAGTCGCCACCAAATTTTATTTATTCCAATGGGAATGGGAAAATTTTGATAAAACCCACAAATGAAATGAAATGGACAAAGATGGCTTTCGCAACCAAATTTGGGTTCGGGAGTCGGTTAAGTAAGGGGAAGGTATTAGCACCCCTTACCTCCATCGTACTCGATGGGACCCATTTAGTTATTCTTGTGATCGATTGTTAGCTCATTATTTACTTGCGTTCTAATTATTATATGGACAAGAAAGAAACAGGACTTGGGTTTTTTATTATTATGCTCGCCAAGACATTTGAGTCTTGTGCCTACGTATTCCCTTGTGCAATGGGAAAGTCAGAGCGTTCGTAGTTCGGGGCTACGAAATTATATTTTTTATTTAGTGTGCTCGCTAAGACGTTTGAGTCTTATGCCTACATATCTTCAATGGAAGAATCAGAGCGAATGTAGTTCGGAACTACGGATTTGTTGGTGGATTTTAATGGGTCTAATCGCACTTGGGCGGGAAGACGAGTTCTTGAATGAAGTTCACACTTTGGCGAGATTTGCGCTTGGGCAAAGAAAAGATGAGTTTGAAATAAGTGTTTTATGAAAAGGTGGAATTCAAGTACGTAAACAATGGCTTAACGGCCATCGCCTAAAATACTTGAAAGAGCATTTGCTAAATTGAGCTTGACGAAGTTTTTAATGGGATACAAGCATTCAAACAAAGGCTTAACGGCCATCGCCTAAATGCTTGAAAGAGCTGTAACACCCCAATTCTACCCGATAATTATACGGAAAATCAGAGTATAAAATTCAAGAAAACATACAATTGAGATGTCACATATTCGTCATTCAAAAACATTTACGGCTTAATTTCCTTCACATAGATACATAGCACAGAAATTTAAAACGACAATTAAATCATTACTCAAATTCATTTTGTTCAAATTAAATGTTTAACTCGCAGCGGAATCATCAAACTTCATAAATATTCAAATCAAGTCGTAGCATCTTTGCACGGTAACTTTAAGTTACAATTTAAACCAAAACCACATAAAAATTCAGCAAAAGAAATAATAATTAAAACAATCGTTTTATCCCCCCGAGTGCTACGTATCAGAGCGACCACCGACTCAACTCACAACGTCTAAATCTTCATCAAAGCTATCACCTGCACGTTATCAGTATAAAGGTAACGGCGAAACAAAAGAAAGGGGTGAGATATCAAAGAATATAAACAGGGTGATGATAAACAGTATATTCAGGTTCAAACTATAATAATTATCGCTTTGCGGTATAATCGTTACCGTCTAGTTTACTTCGCTGTTTCAATCAACAACACAAGTCACAATATCTAACATAAGATCATATTCAAAGTTCACAACAAGTCACAAAAATTCACGCATCCAAAAACACATAACATCATAATCACACAAATGAAATGTGACTCTAACAAATGCACATGCATGTGGTACCCAGGGCTTCAGCCCTCATCGCCAATTGCCAGATAATAGAGGCATCAAAACAGGCATAAGCCTTCGTCGCTGTTTGCCAATCTAGGCCGTCGCTAAAACATGCAAATCATGAGACACTGATGAAATGCAATAAATCACAAACATCGCAAAACAACGTCGCGAGGCATACGCCTATATCACAAATGTTACCGATCATTAGGGTAACTCAACGTCGCTTTATTTTCTGCATTTCGCAGTAATCATAAAATCATAACATCGCATCGTCACTGGCCATGGGCCTATAACTTAATGTCACCACATCACCACAAATCCACAGCAACATAAATCAATACAATTATTTCACGGCAGTTCACAAAAATAGCGGCATCACAATATCGCAATACATTATCGCAACAAATCATCGACAACAAATAGACACAATTAAGCTAGCGGCAGCTCATATATTTTCAGCAAGTGTTCAAAAGTACTCTACTCACAACTCTTACCTATAAGGATAACTCTTATGAACCTAATTGGCTAATGGTCTGACTCAAATAATAATAAAACAACTCTAAATAATCAAAAACCTTCAATTTTAAATTTACAATTCATCAGGTTTAACTCTAAACATCTCGAAAGCAACTCTGACAACCCTATTGACAACTCAAATAAAATTGAAAATCACTTAAGTTAGCCAAATAATTCCAATATTATCTCTTACTCAAAATTCCTAAAAATATTATTATTATTATTATTATTATTATTATTATTATTATTATTATTATTATTATTATTATTATTATTATTAAACAAGTAATTTAATTTTATGCTCCAATACCTATGGTTTCTAAACATATAAGCCTAATATATGTTTTATTTTATAAACATTATCATGCTACAGTACCCATTCAAATTTTTATACACAAATATATGATGTAACGTCTTGTTATACCAACCACAAATATATGCCGTTATAATGTGTGTATATATATCTTCGACCGATGCATATGTACAGCAATATATAATTCATAACAAAGTCATATATTATATCAATATATAATATGACTACTAATTTCTTTTCCAATACATGTAGCCTCATAATACAAAACGGGAATATACAGGGACGCCCACCACTTGCTCCTAGGCGCCCGCCCCACCTTCAGAAGCCTCCCGTCATCAAATTTTCTTTTTCTTGATCTTATTCCTCTACACTCAATTTTTACCCAGAATTCGTTCAAGGTTTTCCAAGATGTTGTGAAAAACGATACCAATAACAAAGTATAATAGGGAATTATAGGGGAGAAGAAGAACACAATAATTGGTTATAACCGTTATTCTTTTACTTTCTCTTAAAACAAGATTACAAGTTTACAAGAATAACAAATAACCTCTCTCACCTTAAATTAGGATTTGCAGCTTAGCAATGATGAGAGACTAGTATGCTATTTATAATAAAACCTAACATACTAACTAATGGGCTTTTTCAGCAAGGCCCATTACACAAGCCAACTTAATAAACAAGCTAACTTAACAAATTAGGGTTTAAACACTAAAACCTAATTTAACATGCTAACAACCCTAGCATCTTCGACATCTGCATGCTAGACCCATCTTCGACTACAGCATACACACTTCGACACCAGCATGTGAACAATCCTTCGACTTCATGCTTAACTCTGTCGAACTGTCGAACCAAGAAGCTACCCTTCGACAATACTAGAGTTCGATCCAATATCTCACACAAGAATTATCATCCTTCATTACAGGTTCATCGATTAATTTATCCGAACAAATTTCATCACACAAAATCACGGACAATACAATTAATTAAATATATTTAACATAGTTGTAACAACTCACATTTCAATTTTTCCAGAAAATTCAATACAGCAAACTCACAATTACACAAACGCATAGATAAAAATTATAGTCCCAAAACCCCACATACGGTTCATCATATCCCCATTTATAAAGCAAGAACCCCACCCTTACCTTGTATTCGGAGTCCGCTCTACAACTTTCGGTCGAATTCTAATTTTCGGCTTCGCGTAATCCTTCCGGTTTCTCCTTCCCGACACAACTCTCGTATCTCTTTTCCAACCACCGAGCTTCCAAACCCTTGTTTAGTTTCTCTACGTACAGCAACAAAACCTATTTCTTTTTTTCTTTTATTCCACTTAACTTATAATAATAATATTATTATTATTATTAATCCATTGGGCCTAATACTCATACCTTCTTATTTCTATTTCACCCACCACCGACAAACCCAACTACATTAATTAAATAATGTCCAATGATAATAATATTACTTCTAATATTATTTCTCTGATTAAACCGACTACATACTCGACTATCACTTCCACTGTACCCAAGCAACATATCCCTCCAATTTATTTTCTTAGAAAAATACCGGTAAATCCAACTTCGACTAAATTCCGATAAATAAATCCTTAATAATTTAATTAAATAAATAATTAAATTCGGGGCGTTACAACTCTCCCCCACTTAGAATATTTTCGTCCTCGAAAATCCATGAAACACAACCCCTCTCGACGTCACATCCCGCTTCAGCTGCGTCACTCTGATCACCTATCTTAATTCACCGTCCTCATCAAAGTTCCCATCAACTTATACGGTTCGCAAGCTTCAACCAAGTTTTAGACTTTCTTTAGGATCCATCACTTTGAACATCATTAAGATAGCAAGATACGTACATAACATCCAATACAATTCCGTCTATTATTAACAAGAGATTAAGGATGATCAAGTCCTCAATTTGTCAATAGATATCCGACAATCATAATGGAGTATAACCATCATTACTAACTACAACAGTGTTTCTTTAAACTTATACTTACTAAAAGTACCATACTTCAACAATTTCCAAAATCATCCGAACACGCTAACACCAACGTCTTGCAGCTACATACTACTACACATCCTGTGATAATATAAAAAATCAAAATTCCTTTATACTTTCATCAACACTTCTTATCCTTGAGATCCTATTCTTCGCATTCTCAACTACTTCAATAACTCTTATAATTACTTACTAATAATCCAAAACATGATCTACAACAATTCGTCACTTACTCATTGTTCCTTCGTCAACAGCTTACACAGTAGCTACTCGAATAACAATTTCATAGTCTATTAACAACACTGAATATTATAGCTTCCTAAAATCCATCTTATAACAATTATTCTTTTTCCAAGACACTCCAACTTGTTCGACAACCAAAATCCTAAATCCATGATACCTTCGAATTCAGGAAACAACAAAGCTTCAACATCACTTGCACTGTCGCCAACAACAGTTCACCAACATCCTACAATTGAATATATCCGAGAAGCACCGCTTCTCCACCACTTAGCTTCAAACCCACACCTGCAACAACCAACTAGGAAACAACAAGTACCGACAGTGTTTCACGCACTTGTCGCGCACAGAGGAATAAACAACATTAGACAACACTGGCCGGACAGATCGACCTGCTCTGATACCACTAATGTAACACCCCAATTCTACCCGATAATTATACGGAAAATCAGAGTATAAAATTCAAGAAAACATACAATTGAGATGTCACATATTCGTCATTCAAAAACATTTACGGCTTAATTTCCTTCACATAGATACATAGCACAGAAATTTAAAACGACAATTAAATCATTACTCAAATTCATTTTGTTCAAATTAAATGTTTAACTCGCAGCGGAATCATCAAACTTCATAAATATTCAAATCAAGTCGTAGCATCTTTGCACGGTAACTTTAAGTTACAATTTAAACCAAAACCACATAAAAATTCAGCAAAAGAAATAATAATTAAAACAATCGTTTTATCCCCCCGAGTGCTACGTATCAGAGCGACCACCGACTCAACTCACAACGTCTAAATCTTCATCAAAGCTATCACCTGCACGTTATCAGTATAAAGGTAACGGCGAAACAAAAGAAAGGGGTGAGATATCAAAGAATATAAACAGGGTGATGATAAACAGTATATTCAGGTTCAAACTATAATAATTATCGCTTTGCGGTATAATCGTTACCGTCTAGTTTACTTCGCTGTTTCAATCAACAACACAAGTCACAATATCTAACATAAGATCATATTCAAAGTTCACAACAAGTCACAAAAATTCACGCATCCAAAAACACATAACATCATAATCACACAAATGAAATGCGACTCTAACAAATGCACATGCATGTGGTACCCAGGGCTTCAGCCCCCATCGCCAATTGCCAGATAATAGAGGCATCAAAACAGGCATAAGCCTTCGTCGCTGTTTGCCAATCTAGGTCGTCGCTAAAACATGCAAATCATGAGACACTGATGAAATGCAATAAATCACAAACATCGCAAAACAACGTCGCGAGGCATACGCCTATATCACAAATGTTACCGATCATTAGGGTAACTCAACGTCGCTTTATTTTCTGCATTTCGCAGTAATCATAAAATCATAACATCGCATCGTCACTGGCCATGGGCCTATAACTTAATGTCACCACATCACCACAAATCCACAGCAACATAAATCAATACAATTATTTCACGGCAGTTCACAAAAATAGCGGCATCACAATATCGCAATACATTATCGCAACAAATCATCGACAACAAATAGACACAATTAAGCTAGCGGCAGCTCATATATTTTCAGCAAGTGTTCAAAAGTACTCTACTCACAACTCTTACCTATAAGGATAACTCTTATGAACCTAATTGGCTAATGGTCTGACTCAAATAATAATAAAACAACTCTAAATAATCAAAAACCTTCAATTTTAAATTTACAATTCATCAGGTTTAACTCTAAACATCTCGAAAGCAACTCTGACAACCCTATTGACAACTCAAATAAAATTGAAAATCACTTAAGTTAGCCAAATAATTCCAATATTATCTCTTACTCAAAATTCCTAAAAATATTATTATTATTATTATTATTATTATTATTATTATTATTATTATTATTATTAAACAAGTAATTTAATTTTATGCTCCAATACCTATGGTTTCTAAACATATAAGCCTAATATATGTTTTATTTTATAAACATTATCATGCTACAGTACCCATTCAAATTTTTATACACAAATATATGATGTAACGTCTTGTTATACCAACCACAAATATATGCCGTTATAATGTGTGTATATATATCTTCGACCGATGCATATGTACAGCAATATATAATTCATAACAAAGTCATATATTATATCAATATATAATATGACTACTAATTTCTTTTCCAATACATGTAGCCTCATAATACAAAACGGGAATATACAGGGACGCCCACCACATGCTCCTAGGCGCCCACCCCACCTTCAGAAGCCTCCCGTCATCAAATTTTCTTTTTCTTGATCTTATTCCTCTACACTCAATTTTTACCCAGAATTCGTTCAAGGTTTTCCAAGAATTATCATCCTTCATTACAGGTTCATCGATTAATTTATCCGAACAAATTTCATCACACAAAATCACGGACAATACAATTAATTAAATATATTTAACATAGTTGTAACAACTCACATTTCAATTTTTCCAGAAAATTCAATACAGCAAACTCACAATTACACAAACGCATAGATAAAAATTATAGTCCCAAAACCCCACATACGGTTCATCATATCCCCATTTATAAAGCAAGAACCCCACCCTTACCTTGTATTCGGAGTCCGCTCTACAACTTTCGGTCGAATTCTAATTTTCGGCTTCGCGTAATCCTTCCGGTTTCTCCTTCCCGACACAACTCTCGTATCTCTTTTCCAACCACCGAGCTTCCAAACCCTTGTTTAGTTTCTCTACGTACAGCAACAAAACCTATTTCTTTTTTTCTTTTATTCCACTTAACTTATAATAATAATATTATTATTATTATTATTAATCCATTGGGCCTAATACTCATACCTTCTTATTTCTATTTCACCCACCACCGACAAACCCAACTACATTAATTAAATAATGTCCAATGATAATAATATTACTTCTAATATTATTTCTCTGATTAAACCGACTACATACTCGACTATCACTTCCACTGTACCCAAGCAACATATCCCTCCAATTTATTTTCTTAGAAAAATACCGGTAAATCCAACTTCGACTAAATTCTGATAAATAAATCCTTAATAATTTAATTAAATAAATAATTAAATTCGGGGCGTTACAAGAGCAACTTGTACAAGTACGTACAAACCCCTCTTGGGTGGCGAAAGAGATTGAAACGACTTGAGTTTTGAGAAGTCCTTAATGAAATCTAAACATTCAAACAAAGGCTTAACGACCATCGCCTAAATGTTTTAGAACAACTTGTACAAGTACGTACAAACCCTTCTAATTTCATCCATTGTGGACTCAACTCAATTCGATTGTAAAAAGCATATTGATTGAAAAAAAGAAATTGGTATTGACCAATATTTGTTTATGAAAAGAAAGTTTTAGTGAGTTGAAATCGTTTACTTTTAGTGTTTTGTTGAAAGATGAGACAAATCAAATTTTTAGGGTTTTTTAATGGAATCAAAGCATTCAAACAAAAGCTTAACGGCCATCGCCTAAATGCTTTAGAGCAACTTGTACAAGTACGTACAAACCCCTCTTGATTCATCCATTATAAACCAAATTCAGTTTGATTATATAAAAATTAAAAAAAAAAAAGCATTTTGTAGAGAAAGGTGAGACGAATCGAATTTCAAGGATCTTTAATGGAATATAAGCATTTAAACAAAAGCTTAACGGCCATCGCCTAAATGCTTTAGAGCAACTTGTACAAGTACGTACAAACCCCTCTTGATTCATCCATTATCGACTAAACTCAATTCGATTATTAAAAAGTTTTTTTTTTTGAAGTTTGTTTTATTAAGAGAAGTGGGAAAAAAGTGCTTGGTGTTGACCAAGGTTTATTAATATTGTTTTGAATGAAAGACATTAGTACGAGATCAAGCATACGAGCATACAAGAATATGGTAAGTAATTTTTGCAACAATTCTAACAAGATTGTATCTAAAAGATGAACAACTTGAAGAAAATAAAATCTTTTTGATATTTTGAAAATATTTGAAAGAAATCCTAATCAAACATCTAAGAGAAAATATTTTTGTATTTTTTATGAAAATTTTCTAATTGAAAGAAGATTTCATGCTAAAAACTATTTTAGTAGATTCTTGGTATATTTAAGGAAGAAAAAGAACATTTAGTCTTTTTTTTCAAATTATCTAAAAAAAACAAACAAAACTTAGTAAGAAAAGCATTGGGCCAAGGGGGTGTTATTGGCAAAGTAGTGTATGGCCCATGGAAATAAAATAAAAACTAAATATAACAAATAAAACCAGTTGGGTCGGACCGGTCTGAACCGGATCCAGAAACATCACAAACGGGTTCAAAGAACCCTAAAAGCAAAACATTGTGCCTCCTCCTTCAACGTTTTCTCTCGCTAATGCTATTTTTTCTGAAGAAAACAACTTGCAGTAACTAATCTCGCCCATCTCTCATTCAAATCTCTCGATTTTGTATCACTCGATTCATTCTCTCTGATTTCGCTCTCAATCTCGCTCGCGACTACTCTTACTTCTCACTCGATGAATCAACAAACAGCCATTGATAACACGTCAAATAGAACCCTAAACCCCAATATTAAACCCATGTGATCTCGTGTTTACAGCAATAATCAAATACAACAAGAAGGAAATTGGAATTGAAAGCATAAATTGAAAATAAAGCAGAAAAAGATTATGAACCCAGGTATGTTCTGTACTTTTTGATCCTCTTCTTCTCAGCACTGAGATTCCGTTCTTGTTGTCTCCTTCTTCTGAAACTACTGTTGCTGTTTGCTTGTTGTTGTTGTTTTCTGAGTTTGTATGTGTGTTGAGTAATGTGAGCTTGTCAGAGGCTGAAGGTTTGTGAGGGTTGTGTGAAGGTTGATGCAGGGAGTTGATGTTTGGTGAGGGTGATTGTGAGTGATGACAGTGAATTTGAGAGGGTTACGGTTTTGAGGCTGAGTGTGTTTGAAGCTCTGAGTTGTGACGAAATACCAAAGGTTTTATGTGATGAGCTATGAGAGTTTGTGAGGTTGGGAAGATGAGTACAAATGGAGGTTGCGAGGGTTTTGTACGTGAGGTTGCTGTGACTGAGTTCGTGGCTGCCTCTAGGTTTTTTTTCCGCCCCCCTTTGCTCTGTTTCTATGGCTTGTTTATATAGAAGGAAATTAGGGTTTTGGTGAGAATTTGGGGGGAAAACTTGGAAGTTTTGAACAATTTTGGTAATCTGTTTCATTTGCTTTTCATGATGCAGGTTTGTGTGGCTATTTCAGTGCAAGGACAGCAGAAGTTTGTATTGTTGCTGCAGGGATAATGGTGATGTGCAAAGCTTCAAATTTGGAGCATAGTGAATTGTGAAGAACACCAAAGAAAAACTCACGTTTTCGTTTTCTGTACTGTAACCGTTATTGCACAATTTAAATGGACTCACTTATTATTTATGCATACAAAAAAATGCTAATTATTTACTGTTGTAACAAAAGAAAGAAAATGGTGTAGTGACTATTATGAAAGTTATTATTATTATCATCTCTAAGATTCAATGCAAAATCAAATGAAACATTAATGGGGCAAATTTTGATTAAGTAACTAATATGAATTTCACTAATAACAAAACTAATTATTTAATCAAAACTTTAATTAAGAAAAAGTGCACAACTAAAAATGCAAACAAATGACGCAAATGCTCATGCAAAATTTGCAAATGAGGTCAAATAAATTCTAAAAAAGTCAATGTTTCGATTTTCTAAAGTGAGCGATGCAAAAATGATGACCAAATATGACCAATATGCAAAATGCAACTTTTGAATGCAAATGGATGGTATAAATGATGACGTATGCATGCTTATGACTAGATAATGCAGACTAAACCTAATGTATGAGATTGGGGGACAAAATTGGGGTATGACAATGATGATTATTGTAGTAGAATGGATAATGAAATGATGAATATGAGTTAGGTGGTGGTGGATATGAGGTAGGTGTATGAGGTGAATATCCATGATTTAGATAAAATTTTGGTGATGAAGATCCATGAGTGTAGTAAGGTGTAAAGAGTTCCCATGGGAATGATGGAAATGAAGGTGTTGGTGTGGGTGTGGAATAGGTTGGAGGAATGCTCCATTGATGAGATGAAGGTGTATGATAAGCATAATCCATAGGAGGATTAGAGTACATGGATGAAAGCACCAATTGATAGGAAGATAATCCTACCAAGTCTATAGAACTAGGGTTTTAACAATAAAGAAGAAAGACATTAAAAATAAGCTAAAAAGTAGAGATAAAAATAACTTTGATTTCTTTGATTCCTTCTCACTTTCTCAATAAGAGTACATATATAGTGATAACAATAGTGGGTAGTAAAATAAAGGCCCAATAACTAAAAGACCAACTAAATAATATCCAGGACAAGCCCAACTAACATAGACTATTTTAAATAACTTAAAGCTCAATTTCATACTCTATCACAAACGAATCTGATGATTCCAAGTGAGGTATAAAAGAACGAGACAAAGAAGCTTCATGGGGTGAGTTTCCGATGACATGATTGAAATCGGCATCAGATTCTACAATGTGTAATGAAACTCCAATATCATCATCACTCGGATCGAATTGAATGAATGGTTTTGAAGAATCAGAAGGCCAAACGATTTTACCAGCTAACGGGAGAAAATGTTGGAGGGTTAAAGAGAGTGAAGATTTGAGATTTGGAACAATTTCTTGAAAGAAAAAAGAAGGGTGAGAGTGTGGATCATGGAGTGTGTAAAAATAGATTCGCTCTGCAGGATGAAACCTTAGCCAAATTATGTCGAAGAAAGTGAGAGGAGTTGTTGTTGTTGTTTGGGTAGATGATGATGGAGGAACAACTTTGATGTGTTCATGGATTTTAATGTTGTTTTTGTTGGAAGCCATGGAAAACTCGTAGTTACTGATTTCTTTGTAGAGAAAGTGTTGCAACACTATATATATATATATATATATATATATATATATATATATATATATATATATATATATATATATATATATATATATATATATATATATATATATATATATATATATATAAAAGCAAATGCAGAATTAATTTATATTTTAGAGAAAGTGTTGCAACACGTTCCAAATATTTGAATGATAAAGTCATAGTTTGGCAGATGCACGTTCCATGTTTATGAAGAGAAAGTTGAAAAATGTGATCTATCAATAATCTATACATGTGTTACCAAGAAAACAGGCAAATGCACGTTCCATTTTTATTTTAGAGAAAGTGTTGCAACACGTTATAAACATTTTATTTCATAGATTCATAAGCCAGCTCCATGTTCATATATCTTTCATATTGATCAGAATCTTTCCTAATAGAAAGCGCTTCTGTTTATTTTTACATCACTATGCTATAAAAGACCTACGGCAACGCTTTATTGGGCTTTAAAAGCGCTTAAAAGGGCTGTTGTAGGTGGCGCTGCTATAGATTTTAGCAGCGCTTTTGGTTTAGACAAAAGAGCTGGCGCAGGTAGGCCTAAGACAACGTTTTTTCTTAAAAAGAGCTTTCATATATTGGTATAAGGCAGCGCCTTTTCTAAAAAAGCGCTTTCATATATAGGCCTACGGCAGTCCTTTTTCTAAAAAAATGCTTTCGTAGGTGTTTATAATAAACCTATTATTTATATAATTTCTAATATTTTGACATATCTCAAATTCTCACTAATATTTTGAGAAATACATTTATTATATTAAACAAATAAAAATTTTAAAAAAATACATTTAATATGAAACATTTTATGAACAGAATCTATAAGTATTGCATATATTTATTATCAAAATACAAATAAAACATCATTAATTTTATAAGTGCTCTAGAAGCTGAGTTTACAATCAAATTCTCAAAACACAAAATACAATATATATATATATATATATATATATATATATATATATATATATATATATATATATATATATATATATATATATATATATATATATATATATATATATATATTGATTTGCTCCCTAAGAAAACTAGTTCTCTCCAGCCGAACGTGACTCCTCGATGGCCATAATTGACTTTCCAACAATGCACAAATTAACTTCTAATTTATCTTCAATTGTCCACGCACGCTAAAAAATTACCTGATGGGCTCTATTAGCAAAATGCACACCATGTAGCAGAATTTCTTAACATGACTAGCTTCTATATGCTCCGCTCAGACCTACCACAACGAGGAACTGAATTAGCCCCTCCCACCAGTAGTAAATCTATCATATCTATAGTTCATAAATAGAATCTTTCTCAGTTTGTCGTAATAATCTTACTTGTCTAATAGACTTGCCACCCTTTTCAAACTAGCTACACATGGAATGTCAGGGTCATCCTTGTAAGACGAAATCTCTTGTTCCAACATTCTAAGCTCATGATACTCAATTGCAGCCTCACGCATCGCATCAGCTTTCTTCTCAGGCCACTTAAAATGCTTCTTCAAGACAACACACTCATCAGCCAACACAATATAGGACCATAACAAGGTACTCAGAAACCATTTTTGTTCTATGTGCACTGTAACACCCCTTTTATACCCTAAAATAAATAAGCATATAATCAGAGAATAAGCATGCATATAATTCAAAAGGGCGTCACATCGACGTTTTCAAAAACTAAAAGCTTTTAAAAAAGTGACAGCATTTATCTACAATATACAATACACCTGGTCATTTTAAATAACACCTAAACATTTAATTACAATTCACACAGAATATGCATTCACAGCGGAAAATACTAAAATACTCATGTATTTCATAAAATGATTCATGTCCCATACCATGAATCATATCTCAATAATCATCTCAACATAAAATAAACCATAATCAGAATATTTGGCTTAAAAGCCTCTCAACAACAAGTAGCCAAATAAACAGATTCTCAAGTCATAGCATAATACATAACCAAATAGAAACATGAGTTCAACACGACTAGTCTACCCAGTGTTACATGACCAGAGCATCGACTCACTACCTAATCTCCAACAAACACGAAAGAATCTCCGACTAGATCACACACGAGCTACTAAACTTCAGAACCTGCATGTCGCCAAACAAGGGTAACATTAAAACAGAAGGGTGAGAATACGAATCGTTATGAAGAAAGTATAATAAGATACAATGGTTAAATCAACAATTCAAGTAATTAATCACACTATGTATAACCATGTAGATAATAATAATCAATCTATATTTCACATGTTATCAAGTATACAACAAGTATAAAGAGTATAATATTTCAATTCCAACATTATATTCTCAATTATGCACACAACCATAAGTATCACCTATTCACACATTTAATCAAATATGTATTCAAACATCACTCATTTCGATTATCAAGCTCATACACATATCACAACTACATCAACTTCACATATTCAATTATCGCATAATTCTAATGTGACTCAATGCAAGATATGTGACGCTATGCATGTGGTACCGCAATGTGAACCCAACGTTTCACCGCTTTTCGATTCAATTTCTAGAATCCAAGCCACGCTTCCGATTAGGACAAGACCAAAGCCACCACGTATGTTTCCAATTAAGGATCAACATATTCTTCGTCTATTTCCATTCAAGGATCACCGTCTATTACCATGTGAACCCACAGTTTCACCGCTTCCACAATAAAGCTGACTATGCCATGAATGAATGTACAATTACCAACCAACTATGCAATTAAGATCATCTCATCAATCTTAACTTACCGCATACCCATAATAATTCAACTCTATGAATTATATATCAAATTGTACACAACATTCACTACACATTGATATCAATCCACATAATAGAAACAATATTCAATTGTGATTCACAAAATACAATTAACACTAGTAAATCATACTATCTCATGTTAATTCATATTGCCAACAAAATATAATAATATACTTCCAAACCAAGTATCAATTCATTAGTATTGGCCAAAATACAATTACGATCAAACTTTCCAAAATACCGTAAGTTACCGACAAACAAATAATCAATTCAATATCTATTATATTCCAATCAATTATACTTATTGAAATTAATTTAACTATTAAGTAAATCAACTAATTGATAAATACACTTCATTAGTTCCAATTTACTATTTCATTTTCTATTACAAAACCAACATTTTAATATAAAAGATATTCAAATCCACACTATTTCGGTCGGTTCGTTAATAGCACAATTTCAATAAAATAACACTACCACGTTAATCTCCTAATTAAACTTAACTCCCCCGTAAATTTTTATCAAATTCCGGACAACTAATTATACCGTTTAATTCAGCTATTTCGGTCAAAAGGGACTGTTTTGAATTACATTTGTTCTATAATTTCTACTGTTTCACAATTTCATTATCCTATTGTTTCAATTATGTAAATCTTCTTATAATTATGCTTCATAACACTTTAAATGGAAACCCAAATAATTATATCTAAGTCAAAACCTCTAAAACTAATTATACTTAATTATACTAAATCATTATTATTATTATAAACTAATGAAATAATATATATTAGAAAACTTCAATATATTAGAAAACTTGAATATATACACTCAGTAAGGTAGTAAAATAATGTATGTATATGTCAATAAATTGAAACTGGTTTATCACGCTACAGTATAAAACGCTATACTCCACTTCACTAACAGCATCGCTACAGTACCGTTTTATATACACTTAATCTATTTTTTTGGCTACAATATGAAAAGGAGTATATGGAACTTAGGGAAGGAGTTTGTATAACACTTGCATAAACTATCACATTTCCATTTAATTCCAACTAAATATCAACTAATAGCTTAAATAGGTTTTCAAGTTTTCACAAATTAATCTATTTTAATTTAACACTAAATGCATCTAACCGATTAATTCCAAACAAAATTAACCATCACATATTCAAGAGTTACTCATCAAAACCTAACAATGTCAAAACCATAAAAATTAGGGATTTCAACCTAAACATGTTTCTACCCATTGACTCAATCATACTAACCCATATAATAATAATAATAATAAGGATTCTCCCCCTTACCTCTTCTATGTCTCGTCCAAACCCTAGCTCCCCTTTGTTCTTCCCCTTTTCTCTTTTTCTTTTCTATGCCTCTTTTCTTCTCTACTCGTGGAAAATAAAAAGAAATAAAGAGGAATGTTGTACCTCACTTCCTAACCCTTACCAACTACACAATATGGGCCTAATTATAACACTCCCTGTTTACTTCTAACTTCCACAAATAAGCCCAATATAATATAATCTATTTATTATTTCTATTTTATCTACTAAATTAAATAACACCAATAATTAAATAGACACAAATATACACACCAAGTTAATTAATATAATCAATTATTATACTATCTAACAATCAATTAATTAATTAACACACCAAATAAAGTCAAATAAAATAGTAAAATAAATATTGATAAAATCCTCTAATAACTCAATGTCTCATATTTCCGGTCAAATCTTAATTACTCGGAAAATTCCCAAAACACTAAATATTAACCCATTAATATTTCTAATACTAAAAATATTAAAATTTTCGATTAAATATTGATCCGCTATCCCGAACTAGTACCGACTAAATCATCCCAGAACGCGAAAATTTCAATAAACATCATAAATGACTAAATTATGCAAATAATTATTAAAAATACCAAATAATAAAATTACTAATATAATTAATAAAAATATTAATAAAAATCGGGATGTTACAACTCTCCCCCACCTAGAATATTTTCGTCCTCGAAAATTCAATCGACACAACCATTTCGACACCGAAGCCACACTTACTCTCTCCCGATTCATACCAATACAAAACGTTCCACATTTTCAACTATACAAGCTTCCAAGGATGCCACTCCAATACTCGAATGGAATACCATGCAAACACACAGTTCTCTCGATCTCAAACTTAGCAAGTCTCTCCATCCGATAATCCATCCTCACTGGAATAAAATAAGTGCATCTCGTCAACCTATCCACAATGACCTAAATCACTTCAATTACTCGATGTTCTCAGCAACCCGAAACAAAATCCATAGAGATACTATCTCACTTCCACTCAAATAGGATAACTGTTGCACCAACTAAACGGTTTCTGACAAGTCCAACTCAAATACACAATTTCCCTGTATCCCTCTTCATACTTTACCACTAAACATTTTCCTCAAATCTTGATACATTTTAGTAGCATCATGACGTATACTCAAACTATTATGATTCCCTTCATCCAAAAATCTCTTTCTCAAATCTGAAACATCAGGAATACAAACTCGATCATGACTCCTCATGACACTATTCTCATCAATGCGGAAGTTATTACCTTTTTCCTTGTTTCATCAATGTCATCTTGTCAACTAATTCTAAATCCAATTTTTGACCCTCTCTAACCTCGTCAAGAATACCACAGGTAAGCTTCAACATACCAAACTTAACACACGAAGACTTCGTCTCTAAAACCAAACTCAAGTCTCTAAATTGTTCCAACATCTTTAATTCTCGAATCATTGACATAGACATATGCAATAATTTCCTACTCAATGCATCGGTTACTACATTCGCTTTTCCAGGATGGTAATTCAACCCAAAATCATAATCGTTCGAAATTTCACTCGCCTTTTTTCCCCATATTCAATTCTTGTAGTTACTACACACCTTAAATCTCGATCCAAACAATAATGCCTCTTAAGTTTCAAAATAAACCCAACGGCGGATAACATCCATTCATACATCGAATAATTCCTCTCATGAACTTTAAGTTGCCTTGAGTATAACTACCACTTGTTGATATCTGCATCAACCCACCTCAGCTCGAAATCACAAACCTAAAGAAACTCTCTTCCTTTAACCAAGGCTCATATTAGAAGACTTCGCATATAACCTCTTCTCTTTCAACATCGATAACACGATCCTTAATGTTCAGCATGTTCATCATCACTCTTAGAATCAAAACATCCTAAAAAACATTACCTCATAGAACCGTATTTTCTTCTTACTCGACAAAACAGACGCGACTCTATGACTATACACTCAGACAATTGAACCTCTTCTCAAACAACTCCTCAAATCGACTCTTCAACTTCTCCTTAGTCGCTTTACACGCTACCAAGTTAGTAAGACAAGTCTATCTCGCCCAATACGATCTCGTCTTCTATCAACAAAAGATTAAGGGTGATCAAGTCCTCAATTTGTCAATAGACAATCGAAAATCATAATGAAACATAAACCATCGTTACTAAACCATAATAGTGTTCCTTCAGAACTCGCACTCGAAATCACATAAAACACCAATACCCAAAATCTCTCTTAAAGTTACAATTACTTGCTTCAACTCCAAAGAGTTCATACCAAAATTCTCATCAAATTGGTCTAGCGGAAAACAAACTAAATCAACCCCAAAATCTCTACCAAGATGCTCAGCGGATAATTCAAACACGCAAAAGAAGTAGAAACAAAACCAAAGCAGTTGTATGAATAACCATACTTCTATGCATAACAGATAAAACAAGATCCAATCTCACAGGACAATCCAAAGAAACAAAAGAATACGTTGCACCATCATCAATAATAAAATATGTACCTCAGATTAACCTCTCCTTAGCAGTGGTCTAAGCACCAGGAAACGCAAATGTTTTTCCTTTCGCTTACTCTTTCTTTGGCTTATCACATTTGACACTAATGTGACCTCGCTCACCACAATTGTAACAAATCGCATTCGAACCAATTCTACACTTGTGTGCTTTGTGACCAATCTTGTTGCACTTGAAACATGTCACAGGAGTCCTATCACAATCAACGACACGATGACCTTCAATACCACATCCGAAACACTTAAGTGGAGTAGAAATTCCTCCCCCACTTAGCTTCTTGCCAAAATCAGATTGTTCTCTCTTGTCATCTTATGGTTTCCCACTGGATTGTCCTCTTCCTCGCTTCAACTTTAGAAACCTCATTTCTTTCTTTCCACGCACATTTTCTATTACAAAATAGTTTTCCGAAAATGCATCACGGAAAAGAGTCCAAGTAACTTCAATACCTTCTCTTTCAAATCTCCACACAGTATTACTCCACCAATCGTCAGCTCCTTTCGTCGGCATGTGAGTACCAAACCGTACTTTTTGTACTTCAGTGCAACTCACGAGTTGAAAGATCTTCTCAATTTCTCTCAACCATGCTTGTGCTTTGTCCGGTCCATACTCTCCTTCAAAGATCGGCGGATTGCACCTTAATAAATATCCAAAAGCACGGAACTCATCCTTTCCTCCATAACCGAGACTCTCTTGTGGCGCTTGTCCAATCGCACCAGTCCACCTCATCACTACCTCAACATTAATGTTACCATTCCTTCTTGTGGCCATTGTCCTAAGACATCCAACAACCAGACCAGACAAAACAGTATCGATCGTGTCAGATACACAAATCTAGTACAACGGGATAAAAGACATTAACAACTATTGACCAACTGGTCGACCATGCTCTGATACCACTAATGTAACACCCCTTTTATACCCTAAAATAAATAAGCATATAATCAGAGAATACGCATGCATATAATTCAAAAGGGTGTCACATCGATGTTTTCAAAAACTAAAAGCTTTTAAAAAACTGACAGCATTTATCTACAATATACAATACACCTGGTCATTTTAAATAACACCTAAACATTTAATTACAATTCACACAAAATATGCATTCACAGCGGAAAATACTAAAATACTCATGTATTTCATAAAATGATTCATGTCCCATACCATGAATCATATCTCAATAATCATCTCAACATAAAATAAACCATAATCAGAATATTTGACTTAAAAGCCTCTCAACAACAAGTAGCCAAATAAACAGATTTTCAAGTCATAGCATAATACATAACCAAATAGAAACATGAGTTCAACACGACTAGTCTACCCAGTGTTACATGACCAGAGCATCGACTCACTACCTAATCTCCAACAAACACGGAAGAATCTCCGACTAGATCACACACGAGCTACTAAACTTCAGAACCTGCATGTCGCCAAACGAGGGCAACATTAAAACAGAAGGGTGAGAATACGAATTATTATGAAGAAAGTATAATAAGATACAATGGTTAAATCAACAATTCAAGTAATTAATCACACTATGTATAACCATGTAGATAATAATAATCAATCTATATTTCACATGTTATCAAGTATACCACAAGTATAAAGAGTATAATATTTCAATTCCAATATTATATTCTCAATTATGCACACAACCATAAGTATCACTTATTCACACATTTAATCAAATATGTATTCAAACATCACTCATTTCGATTATCAAGCTCATACACATATCACAACTACATCAACTTCACATATTCAATTATCGCATAATTCTAATGTGACTCAATGCAAGATATGTGACGCTATGCATGTGGTACCGCAATGTGAACCCAACGTTTCACCGCTTTCTGATTCAATATCTAGAATCCAAGCCTGTCATACCCCAATTTTTGACCTAAGATACCACCTCATATCATTTGCATATGCATCATTTGCATCTCTGACAAATTGCATAGCTTGTGTTTGTTACTTGTGACTCAGCAGGATTTAATCAGGAAATCACTCATCAGTACAAGTAACAATCAATTAGGGTTTTGTTCTCCCTTCATTTCAAATGAATCATCTTCATCAACAATCAACATTTGGTCCCCAGAGATTCACTTCAGCAAACTCAACAGCTTTGAATCGACTGAATTAGGGTTTTGCCTAAAGATAGCATACTCTTGACCTTTGCTCAGAATTTGACCTAATGACTTGGGACATGATCTCAAGACCCCAAGTGCATCATTTTGACCTAATCCATTGGCTCAGAACATCTCCTATACAAAGATTGATCAGACAAATCCTCAGATCAGGGTTTTTGAACTATCAGGGACTGAAATCAGGGATCACATTTGGGAAACCCTAAAAATCCCCAGGAAGTCAATCAAAGGTTTCAATCATCTTCAAATAATTCCTATGACAATATACAATGGAAATTACATCTCAATTCAAGACCTACAGTCATCAATTTCATCTGGTCGACAATTAGGGTTTTTTGACCTAATTCACTGAACCACTGCCTTTTTAATCAGGACATGGTGCCACAACTCAAATCATGGCTCAATATCCTCTAATACCTCAATATGATCCATTCATACCATTCATTTGATGAGGATAGCCTGTTTCATTTGAAATCTCCAGAAACGCGATTCGTCTGAAAAAGTCCACTGTACAAGATCACCATTGACTTTTGGGGAATTTTGGTCAACCATGACTTTTGAAGTTTTAAATCATCAATATATGATATGAGAAGTCATTTGATCAAGAAAAATCAAGAAAATCAATCAAGAATCAAAAAGTCAAAGTTTGACTTTTCATACTTAGAAAATTTTCTAAGTGTTTTTCAATGGTTTTTTCCAAACTTTGGAAGGGAATTTCTCAAAATTTCACCTACAAACTGAAAAAAACTTCCAACATGAAAGTTGTAGATTTTGATCCAATAAACAACTTTGACACATATAAAATTTTTCCATAAGATCAACCATTTAAGAGATATGGTGCTTCAAAGTTGGTACTTTTTGAAAATTTCACTTAAAACTTCATTTTCTTCAAAGTTCATGGATCTTTTTCACCCATTTCCTTAAAGATCTTGAAGAAACTTTCAACTAGGGTTTTGAAGTGTGTAACATGAGCTTTCCAAAATGTCCAAGAGCATAAAAAAATATGGAGCATAGCTATGGTTTTGAATTTTGACATTAGAGGTCATTAAGCATGAAATTTCAAGCCATTTTCACTAAGTTTCTATACTATATGGCCAATGATCCAAGCAATGATGCATAGAAGCAATGATTGAATGATATTTTCTGATTTGAAGATCAGAATGGAAGAGGATAGGAAGCTTGGAAATTAACCATGGTTTAGTTACTTTTAACCATATGCATTAAATGCAAAAGATGCCATTTTATCTCTTAAGCCAAGTCATCATTCTTGATCAACTTGCAAGAGCTCTTCATTCAGAATCCTTGGCCTATAAATAGAGATGCAAATCACTCTTCAATTCACACCAAAACCTCACAATTATAGGTTTTCTCTCTTCTTTCTTGAATTACAAGTCATGTGTTTCAAAGTGAGGTAGAAAACTCAACCTCCAAACCTTGCAAGTTCTGAACAAAGTGATGCTTCCCACAACTTCTAAATGTCATATATGGTGTGTCTGAATCACTCATACACCCCAAAACACCTGAAAACTCAAAATCATCATCTCACCTCCAAATATGCATAACATGAGACTTATCATGCCAATTGTTGTTCAGGCTCAATTCTGTCCAAACTACCACTTCTAACATCATCCATACATCACATATGAACTATCCAAGCACTCACATATGATCTGTAACCTCATAATCTTCAAATTCGATTCACACTCCAAGGTTATGCAGGTCGGGTACCACAGCTTAGCACAGATGAATTCAGATGGTTCCAAGCATCCAAACATGTTCCATAAGGTCCACTGAAGGTGTTCAGATCAAGAAACAACATCTGGAAGCCCTCATTTGCAGAATTCGATCCTCACTTTTGCCGTTTTTAAGGTAAGAACACTTGAACTTCAAACTCTATGAATCACGCATCATAAATGAAATATGAGCATACCATCTTGTTTCTGCACCTATGAGGATCATTAACCCTCAATCAATTGCATCATATCATGATCATACACGATTTCACTTTGAATTTCAGTTTTAGGGTTCTTCGTGTTCATCACAAAATTGACCCCCTTAGAGTAAAAATAAATGAAATTAAAGACCACCATCGTGATCCTTGTGAAAAACCGAGTGAATTAGACCCTTCACTTGATCAAAACAATCCAGTTTCAAAGATTTTCAAAATCAAATGGGGATGGTTGTTCTTGGCGCGCTTTTTGTTCAGAAAGTTCAAATTTTCGTTTCTTAATATAATTAAATGGACGCGTGTATGTAACAAGCCACAAGCGTGGCTCAGTTGGCTTTTGTTTTGAGAAACAACCTCCAGGTCGTGGGTTCAACACCCTTAGGGACCAAAACCTTTTTTTTACAACTATTTTTCTTTCATTTTTCACACAACTTCATTTAATTATTTAACCAATCAAACTAACTTATTTTTTCTTCATTTTTTAAACACTTCTTATTTAATATACATATTTTGACAATATCAAAAAAAATAACAAAAAAAGGATTTATTTAATATACTTTTAATTAAGTTTAAAATGACGTATTTTAAGTATTTTTAATACTTTAAAATTTGTTTTTTTTCATTTGATTTTTCAAACATAATCACTTGTAAATATTTTTTATCAAACCCTAATCACTTAGGTCTTAATTAAGCATTAAAATTTGATTTAAACTTAATTAAGATGATTTCTTTCAAATTCAAATCGTTTTAAAACGAGCGATCGCGATTCTTTTCAAAAACGATAAACCATTTCTTTTTGAAACTATTGAGTAAACCTTTTTAATTGATCAATTGATTTTCAAAATGAAGTGGGGCCTCTCGAATATTAGAGAGTATAAGACCCACTCTTTTTCCTTTTTACAGTTTTTCTTTGTACAGAAAACTCTTTCAAAACAATACTTTTCAAAACAATCTTCAAACAGTTTTTCAAAAGCGAAACCTCGCGTCTGTAAATAAACAATCAACCATGTTTTGTAAATACCACGGGCCTCCACGTAGGTATAAGTCCCAAGCCCTTTTGTACATACCCATTCCTGTACATGAAATTAGGTATTTCATTGTACATATACCGTTTTGTACATATCTCGATCAACTTGATTTTTAACTTTGAATAACAAACCAAAAATGAAGGTTTCTTTAAATCTTCCCAAAAAACACCATGGGCCTCCATGTAGGTATAAGTCCCAAGCCCTTTTGTAAATACCTGTTTACATAGCTTTGAATAAACTCAAGCGGACCTCTTCCCGAGTGTAAGTCCCGAGCCCCTGTGTATACAAATGGATCATGCTTACAGGTATATTTCCTTCATAAACTCCATTATATACACACACTTTGTCATATATAATTGTTCATACCTGTTCATGTTTGTTCATACTTGTTCATGTTTGTTCATATGTGTGATATGTGTGCTTGTTCAACTTAGTACAACACTAGGTTCCCCATAGCCTCCTATTGGGCTTCGTGCAAAGAATCTCCACTAGTTTAGGTTAGGACATAGAGTATGGTTTCCCGGTGAAATCGCTCTAAGAGCTCAGACCAACTATACCATGCCTCCCCTTGGGCTTTGTACAAACGAGTGACCCTCCCATAGCCTCCTCTCGGGCTTACAATGCAAGGACCCTGGATTGTCCCTCCCATAGCCTCCTCTTGGGCTTACAATGCAAGGACCCTCGGATAGCCTCCTCTTGGGCTTCGTACAAGGACCCACGGGCTTCTTATAAGCATCCCCAATATCCAAATCAAATACCCTAGGAGATTAGACATTTATCATCTCTATGATAGGAGTATCTCTTCTATATCATCACAAACAATCAATCAAATCAAACTCTTTTTTGCCACGAGGCTGGCTAATCAATCAAACTCTTTTTTGCAACAAGGCTGGCTAATCAATCAAACCGTTTTGCCACCATACTGGCTGATTAATCAAAGTTTTTGTCACAAGGCTGACTTCATTGAAACTTTTGCCACGAGGCTGGCTGATTAATCAAAACTTTTTGTCACAAGGCTGACTTCATTAAAAGTTTTTGCCACAAGGCTGGTTAAACAACAAAAACATCTTTATCATTCTAAGCACCCTAAGTGGCATGGCCCCGGGCTTATAATGAAAAGATTTTCAAACAAAATCAAACAGATGTATGTGATGATATAGATTAGATACATCGAACATTTAGATGACATTTGTCTCTTATCCTTTGCTTCCACTAGCATAAGTGGGAACTACGATTGCTCTGACTTTCTCAACATCCCTTTGAGAATACGTAGGCACAAGGTCGATCCTTGGCGAGCAAAAAAAAACAAAAAAAAAACCATTCAAACCTTAGCACCCGTAGACCCCGAGCTACAGATGCTCTGATTCCCTCTAAGGGATATGTATGCAGAGGATCGCGACGATCTTTGCGAGCATAATCAAACAAACACCTTAGGTCCCACCTATTTCACAAGAACCTCCACCCTAACAAGAATGGAATAAATAAAACAAAGAAACCTATAGAGTACTATAGATACGTTGGGTGCTAATACCTTCCCTTCGTATAACCAACCCTCTTACCCAAGATCTCTCCCCCACTTTTAAGGTTATTGCAACTTTTTTCCTTTTCCTCTTTTGGAAACAATAAAAAGTTTGGTCCGTACAAAAGAAAAATCATTTTTTTGAGCACTCGAGCCCAAAGAAGGCATCAGGTGTCTCATCCCGAAAAAAGACAACGATTTTTCCCCGCGACAAAGCCACGCTTCCGATCCGGACAAGACCAAAGCCACCACATATGTTTCCAATTAAGGATCAACGTATTTTACGTCTATTTCTATTCAAGGATCACCGTCTATTACCATGTGAACCCACAGTTTCACCGCTTCCACAATAAAGTTGAATATGCCATGAATGAATGTACAATTACCAACCAACTATGCAATTAAGATCATCTCATCAATCTTAACTTACCACATACCCATAATAATTCAACTCTATGAATTATATATCAAATTGTACACAACATTCACAACACATTGATATCAATCCACATAATAGAAACAATATTCAATTGTGATTCACAAAATACAATTAACACTAGTAAATATACTATCTCATGTTAATTCATATTGCCAACAAAATATAATAATATACTTCCAAACCAAGTATCAATTCATTAGTATTGGCCAAAATACAATTACGGTCAAACTTTCCAAAATACCGTAAGTTACCGACAAACAAATAATCAATTCAATATCTATTATATTCCAATCAATTATACTTATTGAAATTAATTTAACTATTAAGTAAATCAACTAATTGATAAATACACTTCATTAGTTCCAATTTACTATTTCATTTTCTATTACAAAACCAACATTTTAATATAAAAGATATTCAAATCCACACTATTTCGGTCGGTTCGTTAATAGCACAATTTCAATAAAATAACACTACCACGTTAATCTCCTAATTAAACTTAGCTACCCCGTAAATTTTTATCAAATTCCGGACAACTAATTATACCGTTTAATTCTGCTATTGCGGTCAATGGGACTGTTTTGAATTGCATTTGTTCTATAATTGCTACTGTTTCACAATTTCATTATCCTATTGTTTCAATTATGTAAATCATCTCATAATTATGCTTCCTAACACTTTGAATGGAACCCAAATAATTATATCTAACTCAAAACCTCTAAAATTAATTATACTTAATAATACTAATTATTATTATTATTATTATTATAAACTAATGAAATAATATATATTAGAAAACTTTAATATATTAGAAAACTTGAATATATACACTCAGTGAGGTAGTAAAATAATGTATGTATATGTGAATAAATTGAAACTGGTTTATCACGCTACAGTATAAAACGCTATACTCCACTTCACTAACAGCATCGCTACAGTACCGTTATATATACACTTATTCTATTTTTTTGGCTACAATATGGAAAGGAGTATATGGCACTTAAGGAAGGAGTTTGAATAACACTTGCAGAAACTATCACATTTCCATTTAATTCCAACTAAATATCACCTAATAGTTTAAATAGGTTTTCAAGTTTTCACAAATTAATCTATTTTAATTTAACACTAAATGCATCTAACTGATTAATTCCAAACAAAATTAACCATCACATATTCTAGAGTTTCTCATCAAAACCTAACAATGTCAAAATCATAAAAATTAGGGATTTCAACATAAACATGTTTCTACCCATTGACCCAATCATACTAACCCATAATAATAAAGATTCTCCCCCTTATCTCTTCCATGTCTCCTCCAAACCCTAGCTCCCCTTTGTTCTCCCCCTTTTCTCTTTTTCTCTTCTATGCCTCCTTTCTTCTTTACTCGTGGAAAATGAAAAGAAATAAAGAGGATTGTTGTACCTCACTTCCTAACCCTTACCAACTACACAATATGGGCCTAATTATAACACTCCCTATTTACTTCTAACTCCCACAAATAAGCCCAATATAATATAATCTATTTATTATTTCTATTTTATCTACTAAATTAAAAAACACCAATAATTAAATAGACACAAATATACACACCAAGTTAATTAATATAACCAATTATTATACTATCTTACAATCAATTAATTAATTAACACACCAAATAAAGTCAAATAAAATAGTAAAATAAATACTGATAAAATCCTCTAATAACTCAATGTCTCATATTTCCAATCAAATCTTAATTACTCGGAAAATTCCCAAAACGTTAAATATTAACTCATTAATATTTCTAATACTAAAAATATTAAAATTTTCGATTAAATATTGATCCGCTATCCCGAACTAGTACCGACTAAATCATCCCAAAACGCGAAAATTTCAATAAACATCATAAATGACTAAATTATGCAAATAATTATTAAAAATACCAAATAATATAATTACTAATATAATTAATAAAAATATTAATAAAAATCGGGAAGTTACATGCACCGTCAAACGCATGCTTATACTGAGGCTTTGTTTGGTCTAACTAATTATCAAAGATATTAATCAGAAAAGGATGTTATCTTTTATTGTATAAAAACTAGATATAAGAAAATTTTCAAAACTATCTATCATATGAAGAGTGAACACGCGAATTGATTGCATCATTAAATAACTTTAGCAGAAACTTACCAAAGTAGATAGTTCACCATCAAGCCAATTAACAAACTTTAGGACGTCTTTAATAAGGTCATTAATGAACTCGATCTCCTTTTGTTTGAATGTCTAACCTTATCTAGAAACAATGGTTAGTCTTATCAGCACTCACTCATTGATTAACAGAACAATTTTGAAAGTTTGTTAAATACAATAATGCTTACTGCTAATAGATGAGCCGAACGGTTTTGAATTTCTCCTACAATGCTATTGTGTACACTGTTAGTTATTATTGGTTTATGAATACTCATGGATCCTTTGGAGTCTTTCTTCACATCCTGAGTTTTTAACAGATGACTTCCAAAACACTTAACCGAGCCTAACTGCCACTCATCCAAACCTAGGAAGCTAACACCTAAACTTGCATCAGCAAGGGTAAATCAAGTCATAATAGAAAAATTGGAAAAAGGACTAACAAATCTAGCTGTCACAATCATAGTGAAACCAAAGTCAAAACAATTAAAAGCATAACTGCTATAACAGTTTACTAACTGTCACAGCCTTCCTAACCATAACCAAAATAAAAAATGGAAAATTAACTAACATCACTAACATTTTAACTCAATATTGAGAGTACATCAATAAACCTGTGTGATAGCCTACTTTCAGTTCCAAGTATGATAGCCTACTTTTAGCTCTAGGCTCTGCACTCTTAGCATGGCCATTTCCTATTCACATCACAAGTCCATCAAACCGAACCTTAGCTAACAATGCTGGAAACGCTAATTTCAACTTATATACAAAAGTATTAAGTATTACTTATGACATAATAATTTCTAGAATCATACTGAATAACAAGAAAACACAAAATCATAAGATTCAAATTTTCAAGAACACATACCACATGAGAAAGTGAATATGGTTTTACAGTAACCTCATCTTGAGAAAGAATTGCATAGTCAGCATAAGTCCCCCTAATAGCAGTTGGATGCAAAGCCCCAAAAACCTGTTGTCCAACACTCATTGACTGTAGTCTCTATTTGACAACACTATATGCATATTGCTCAACGAAAGCATTGCGACATTTTCACAAACACAAAGAAGACAACACGAAAATAATCACATAACTCAAACTCTATATCCATAAACCCAAAATCTTAAACCAGAATAAATCCAATCAATCCAATAAACACAATTACATAACACAATACTCCACATCAGTAAAAACAAAAAGGGGTGAGAAAATGGAAAATCACTTATTGATACAGTCAATTTCTTCATTTCTTGTGAAGTACTTGTTCCCAGTTTTGTCTACCCAGTAAAATTTCCAGCCACAGTTTGATTGCTGAACAAACCAGAAGAATTTATTGGTAGTGTTGCATTGGTTATAGTTAAGGACAAATTTGAAAGGAAAGGTTTGTTGGGAAGTATTGTTAGTGGGGTTGGGTTAATTGTGAAAGAGATGACAATGGTAATCATTAGGATATGAAAGAGGTTGGATTTGTCTTGTGGATTTTCTAGTGGCTAGAGAAATATGAGGTGGAGGAAGAGCGGTAATTGTTGGGGTGGGAAGGTGAGTAGGAAATGGTATAAGAGGGTGGGAGGAGGAGGGTTTGAGGATAGGCGGGTTTGCGGATAGGTAGGAGGAGTGGTAATGGGGTGAAGGTCATTGTGAGCATTATGTATGTCGAGAAGAGGGGGGACAGATATATTGATCTTGGGTTATGGTAAAGGGAAAAGTAGTTTCATAAAAAGTAATGTTTCTAGAAATAAAGAAGACATTAGTGTTGAGATCATATAAAAGGAAACCTTTTGTGCCTTCTCTATAGCCTAAAAAGGCAGATTTACGGGACCCGTGATCAAACTTGGTACGAATGTTGGTAAGAGTAAATGCATAAACTAAGCAGCCAAAACATTTACAGGCAATATTATCAGCTACTTTATTAAATAGTGGAAAATAAATACTGTTAGATTTTAAAATAGGAGATGGAAAATGATTGATAATGTAAATAACATGGGCAATGGAAAGATGCAATTTTTTTTGGAAAGATTAGCTTAAAAGAAAAGGGATCTTGCAACATTAAGTATGTGTTGATGTTTTCTCTTAACAATACCATTATGTTGAGGGCACTCACACATGACTTTTGATGCAAGATGCCTTTAGATTTGTAAAAATCATGCATAAGAAATTTAGATATGTTATCAATGCGAATACATTTTATGTTTAGAGACAATTGCTTATGAGTAAAAGAAATGAAATTTATCAAGTGTTTTCTAGTTTCACCTTTATTGGTCATGAATATAACCCAAGCGAATCTTGTAATCATCCACAAGAGTAAGAAAATATTTATGATTATTGATTGATAGGATGAATAAGGACCCCAAATATCAACATGAAGAAGATCAAAAGGATTAAAAGAAAGACTATTGATATCATAATATGGTAAACATTTTTGTTTAGTTAAATGGGAAAAGTCACATGGTAAGTCTTTATTCATATTGAAATAAGTTCTAGAACATTGTGAAACTAAAATTTTAAGAACTAGGGGGATGGCTGAGCTAGGTGTCTCTGCCAAAGAATATAAAGAGGAACATATACAATATTACGTAAGGGAGGAAGTAATAGGTGAAATGGCCAGTTCTTTAAAGACATAGAGGTTTCCGTATCTTTCAAGTAAACCAATCATTTTCATAGAGGATTTCTGCAAAATTAAATAGTGTTTGTTAGTGAGAGTAAGAGAGGAGGAACATGAGTCGATAAATTTAGTAGTAGAAGTTAAGTTAATATTGAATATAGGCATATAATATACATTAGAAAGAATTAATGAATTGGAAATGTACAGTTCCAACTATGTTAGTCATTACAGCCACGGCCACGAGTAGAAGAACAACCACGGCCACGGTATAGTGGATTAACCACCCATACGAGAACAACCACCCATACGAGAACAGCCACGGCCACGGCCACGAGTAGAAGAAAAATTAGTACCTCGAGATCTCCTAGAATTCGTTGATGGTTGAAGTTGCATAACCATGGGAATTTGTTTAGGAGATTCAGAAGTTAGAGTGGTGGAATTACACTCTTGTCCCATAATCATAGAGAATATTTTTTCCAAAGAGGGGAGAGGATCAAGCAATAATATTTGAGAACGGCATGGAGAATTTATCGATGAGACCTTTGGGGAATTTTATGAATTTATCTTGGTCTTTTTATGGACGAAGATCAGTGTGGTTGATTGTGAAATCCAATTGCAATTCTTTATACAAAAATAGTTTTGTATCACAATTTAACACTTAGAATTATTATCGAGTTAACAATTGTATACTAATATCAATAACAAGTAATAGAGAAATAAGGAGAGAGGAACACAAAGATTTGTTTAGGCAGTTCACCGTTCGTCCTCGCTACGTCTGCCCCCAATTCCAAACGGGAATTGAGATAGTTTTTTATTACTTTGCAAATCTATAAAATAAGAAAATACAAGTACCTGGCAAAGACCAAGATGCCCTTTGGTTAAAAAATGCCACCTATTATTTTGAGGGTCAAAATGAGTCCAAATAATACTTTTTGGGACTAAATTCTGACTTTGGTTATCATCTAACTCTTAGTTTCTTATGCAGCTCTCTCTATTGGTCAACTAATGTACTATTTGTCCTATTGTTTGTGATCTAACCGAACAGGGGGAGGATAGTTGCTCCTCTAAACACAGACTGTACCCTTTTTCATGTTTTCCTTACTCCCAATGTTGCTTTCTAATCACAATCCCAGATGCAATGTTGGAGACTTTCTCACTCTTCCTCTTCTGTCTTCACTCTTCCCTCTCTTCGTCTTCTCCCTATTCGTCTTCTCTCTCTTCCCTCTCTTCCTCTTCTTTCTTCACTCTTCCCTCTCTTCGTCTTCTCCCTATTCGTCTTCCTCCTTCATCTTCTTCTTCCTTCTCCGTCTCCTTCTTCATTGTTATTATTGAGTTTCAGACATGTTCGATTTTGATTTTGATTTTGATTTGGTGTTTGTTGTTTCAGGTTTGGTGGTGTTGACTCACGCGAAAGAGGGAAGCTTCACCGACGGTGCGGTTATCTGAACATAAGGTGAGCATCTTCTTCTTCAGATCTGGGGTTTTTTGTTGTTACTAAGTGGTGATGAAGAGGGTTTTGATGTTCTCAGTTTACTGAGTGTTGAAGGATATGAAGATGATGTTATGGTTCCAGAACTTTGGTGAGATTTTTCTGATTTTTGTTCTTTGTGTTTTTGGATCTACGGATCTGTTGTCTTTTTTTCTTCTTCTACAAAAATTTCTAAAGGATTTTAAGTATTTGGAAAATGACGGTAACATTTAGGGTTTCATTATGATCTCTGTGGCTATGGTTGTGTGTTTGTGTGAATAGTTATTGTTTTTGCAACAATTTGAGAAGGGTTTCTGGAAAATGAAGAATGAAAATCTTAGGGTTTCATTGTTTGTTTCTCTGTGGCTGATTTCGGGTGAACAGTGGTCTCTGAGGTATGGACAACCCAAAGGTTAGTGCATAGATTAGACCTTTTATAATGTGGGTTTTTTTCGTTGGTTGATGTCATGTTGATTACCTTGAATATTGTTTGATATTGAAAATGTTCAAATCTGCAGATTTTATGTTATCATTGACAAACCTAACCAATATTCCAATATGTGCTGAATGGTTTTTGGATTTGGTCATGTTGAGATGGTGAAAGAGAGCTGCTATTTTGTTTATTTTTGCAATATTGACAACCTGTTCAGTTTCAGTTTTCCGATTTAAGGCATGTCAGAGCTTGCCCTCCATATGTTTGATGAAAAGCAGGAATGACACAGTGGTTGTCGTTGCTGCGTTTCATGGTCTGAGGTTTGAAAGACCCGGTCAGGTTTGAGAGCAGTAGAGCACGGGATGATATCGATAGCTACTCTTCGTAATGGTTCAGCAACTGTCAATGTTGTGGCCAAAATGCAGGTAAGTTGTTAGTTAAAAGCGTCTAGCCTTTTATTATCGCGGTAAGTGTGTGCATTTTAATTCTGTCAAGTCTACTTAGATTCATAAACTAAACCATTAGCACATTCAATTGGTGTATTTGAAGTAATCAGGTACCGGCAGCGGATATGTGGTGATAGCGTTGATGCAGTTTTGCGGTTGTCGCCGTAAGTGTGTGCATTTTAATGTTGTCAATTGTGTTTTGTTTATCACATTAATTAATTGATTTTTCTGATGGCTCCAGTGCGCCGCCTTCGTGACCCAAAAAGGAAGTCGGACACGGATCCTAACCTTTTGACAATGCAACTTGAAACTCGGAAAATTGAACCGGGTAGGAATTTCTTTGGTGAAAAACTATTGTGTAGCTGTGGTGAGACCGAATCGATACCGAGTGAGTAGATCTTGATTCTTCATGTCAGTTTTGTAGTTAGGGTTTTGATTTAGTATTTAGGGTTTTGACCGAAACAATGATTATTCTTGATATGGGATATATTTGGATCTATTTGGATTTATAATGTGATTCTACTTTTCTGTGTGAATGGTTCCAACTGGTTATGTAACTGTTAGTTTGATTTTGTGTAGGTGTGAAGGTGCGTATGTAGAGTTATATAAAGTTGTTAGCTTAGCTTGGTACAAGTTGTATGGTTGGAACTATTTGGGCAGGTTTGGGACTGCTTTGTTTTATTCTGCTGGATGAATGAGAAAGTGCTTCTGAACTTAGCAAATATTGTTGGAGCCGGAGGAGTCTTGAGCCCCGTCAAATTGATAAAGCAGTGAAAGCTTAGATGAACTTGAGAAAGCTTATTTTCTTCATCATATTTAGTTTTATAACAATGTAGATGTGTTATGATCTATCAATTTGTCTTCTTTATGAGATTAGACTTGCTTCTATGCAGGATTCTCCGGTTGTGCCGATTGGGAGGAGTCTAAGGACTGGTGTCCTTTTAAACACTGAGGACTGGTGTCATGCGGGAAAACTATTCGTTTCTGATTTAATGGTTTTAGGTTTTGTGTTTTTGTTGTCAATAAACTTTAGTTTATGATTGTACAAATAAATACAGGAACACTTTCATTCCTCGTCTTTTTCATGATCGATTGCAGCATGGTAATGATAAATACATGCTGATATATGCATATCTTACTATGCAGAATTCTGAATTGAAGAAACCAAAGATGAATTCCATGGTATCAGGAACACTATCGTCATTCAATGATATAAAACTTGTGAGTTCAGTTTCTAATACTTCCCTTAAAGAAGATGTTTCTATGTGTCTTATCATAACTCCTCACCAGGTTCATTTTCAATATATGTCATGATGGTTTAGTACAAAATCATTTTCTGCAAATGTTACGAAACGACAAAACGAACAACTTAGCTACTACGTATGTACTTTCTCAAGATAGTTATTTTCTCAAGATAGTTGTGTTGTGTTTTATTGTTGCAGCTGTTGGAGTATTAAAGCTGCCTGTTGAAGTCGGTGCAGCAATGTCATCTCCACCGGTTGGACTGACTCGGGTTTTAATATTATGAATTGTGAGAACATCTTAAAGAGAGCATTCCAACATGTTGCGGCTGCGCATAAAACAATTTTGAATGTCAGTGAAGTTGTCCATGCAGATTTGGTAAGTAGTAGTTGTGAGAAGCTATAGCTACAGTAAGTTTTTTCGGTGTTGAGTGACTGTGTCATGTCGTGTCCAAATATCTATTAGAGTTCGTGCTTCATAAGTAGTAGTTCGGATATTTTTGACATAACTGACCATGCGATTGTTGTTGTTGCTGCAGAATGTCCGAAGGAGTTTAATTGTGCAGGTGATTAGATCTATTTATAATATCTGTGTTGTCTTCTTATTTGTATTATTGTGATGACTATTTCTTCCAATTAGTATTGCATATTCATTACATATCAACTATTTTGTCTTATTCATATTATATGAAATGCAGGGGTCCCCAAGTTGAATCAATCAGAGTTGGAGACAACGTGTGAAGATTTCAATAATATCATTAATAATTTTGAGAAGTGCACCGTATGTAAAGGAACATTGTCCAGTGGAGTCGAGATTTCTATTGATTATACTATTGTTACTTCTACCGAGGATTGGTCAAACAACATGGAGATAGCCTACAGAAGAAAGATTTTCTTCCTTATGTCAATGGAAATGGAAACACTGAGAGTTTCAATTCAATTTATAGATAGACTTTCATGTTTCAAACTTAATTGTTTAGCTAACTTATTTCCTTACATACATGCTTTCAGATTGTTGCTCTATTCACGCGTGAGTGTATGTTTTTTTGTTTCGAAATTCAACAGGATGGGTGCTACTTTTAAATGTCTACCGATGGATTTAGAGGATGGCTGCATCATCCCTGGTGACATTGTTTTATCTGATTATTTTTTCATTTCTTCATTGACAGGTTCATGACTTCAAACTCTCAGAATTTAGATTTGATAGAAAATTTTCCGATTCTGATGAGTTACGTAAACAATGACAATGATAGTAGCCATTGGTTTAACCAAACTGGAAAAAACTTTTGATATGAAATATTCTGATCAGTTTCATTTTAATTCCACTACAGCAGCAGCAACAACTATGTTTCTTCCTAATTCATTTTGCTGCAACAATTCGCTTCATATTCCTCTGTCGAATGTAAATTAGTTATTTAATTCTACCGAAAATGTTATACAGCTTGCATGTCTATACCATCAAAATATGATCTGTTGAAGTCTTTGCATCTCTGAGTTTCTTCCTTAATTATGTTTGTCAATTGCAAGATATTCATGCACATAATTGTCTGCAATTCAGACAAAACATGGTCTATTTTAGTGGATGTAAATTCCTTTAAGGAAGTTCCTATATATGGTATTGATTATATTGAAGCCTACAAGTGTAAATCAAAAGAAATCCCTCGTGTTTATGTAATTTCAGACTCAGGCATCAGAGAGATGAGATGGGATAACATTTTTTTCTTAATATTTACATAGATAGATCTGAGAGATAATACAAGGTAACTTATTCCTTTTTTTTTATTTAGATATATGGATCAATGTTTAGAAGTTACATATGATCATTTTTTTAAGCTATAACCTCTAACTCTCACTGTTCCACTTATTTGCAGATGAAGTTAATCAATCAATAATTATAAGGTCATTGAAGAATATATGCTATAACTTCCAAATTTCTCATGAGAACCTGAATAACTTTATGTTGTTTGGGGACTAGGGTCATATTTAAGTTGAAAATATTAGCAGCTGTGTTAAATGTTTATATTCTCTTTGAACTTTTTTTGAACATGCAGTATTTCAAAGAACATCATGTATTTAACTTTGAACTATGCTAATATGTTATATATCTTTTAATTAGTTTTTATTTAATTAATTTTATAACAAGATATAAAATATGCTCTAACTATGGTCTCTATATTGATGTAGAAAAAAATTGAATATATCAAAGTAAAAATATTTTTTATATACGTAAAAAAATTTATGGCTGATCAAAATGTTTTTTATACGAAAAGAAATTGTATTTATCATTTAAAATGTTTTTTTGGTTTAATAACTTAATTTTTCTTTCTTTTTATTGTTATTATATTTTAGGAATAAATGTATGGATTATACCCGTACTCGTGCGAATGGGACGGTCGATGAGCTTTCAGATTGTTGATATATATGCAAAGGGACGGTCGATGATCTTTCTCACATGATGCACTTTGAGCAGTGTTTACACAGCGGCATTGTGGTCGTTCATGTTAATTCCAAAAATGATATTAAAGCTGGTAATGTTCTAATTTGAACTGGCTCACGTTCTTTAACATCCATAAAAGCATAATTGGATTAAATAGTTCGCAATGCATGTTTATTTATGGCTGTGTAAGGATCTCCTATCTTCCAAACTGCATTACTAACAGGCTCTGCTTCTTTTATGCAGTGGGTTACATCAATGTCAGCAACATTTTATCTGGAAAGTGTCTTGCTGAAAGGAAATATCTATATGGAATTTCATTCTAATGCCTTTTTGGTATCAAGAGGAATGTGAATGTGAATGCTTTTCAATGAGAGAATTATTCGAATGATTCAGTCAATTATTTAGATTTCCTAAGATTGTATAGATAAGTTTCATACTTAGTCAGTTTTACTGTGATGATAACTTTAGTTTTAAAAATTCCCCTAGACATGATGCCTATGTACCTTGACCTTTGTTTGTAAGGTGATGTTCTTCATATTTTCTGGTGTAATAATCACAAGTGATAGACCTGAATAGAAGAGTAAAAGCTGAGAATGTCTTAATCAATACGTGGAGCTACCGATGCCGCCACCATTGACAGCTGAGAAATTTGATCATAAAAGGTATCTTTGTGCCCACCATAAAAAGATACCTTTGAATACAGAAAATGGATGCATATCTTCTAAAAGTGAACTGATGTACTTCTCCATTTCTAAATTCTTTCTCGTGTTGTTTTGAAGTTATTTGGGGACATACTTTATTCCAGGAGATATGAAGAGTTGGTTGCTGGGATCATATCATGGCTTCATTGGTAATACCTTTTATGATCAAATTCTTACTGATGGGATCATACCATTTCTAAATTCTTACTTGTGGAATTTAACTAAGAATGTATATTGAAGTGCCATAATTTACTTGTGGAATCTAAATTCTTACTTTGTTGAAGAGAGACTCGATAGAGCAGTGTCAAATTTAATTTGATTAGAATACCAACAAAAGATCAATTAATGAAGAGAAGGATTCTAACAAATGTACAAGGCATGTGCCTTATGCTTTGAGAAGGAGGAAGATTTAAATCATGTATTTTGTATACTTAATACTCACTTATCCTCAGACAATAACGGTGAACATCACTGGATGAAAATACTATATTTCGATCAGAAACACTATGTCTTTCGTATTTTATTCCTGATATGCGTTTGATTAATTAATATGATTAATATTTGGAAGGGTTTGGTTTCCCTTTTACATGTTAATGTTTGTAATAATATATATATATATATATATATATATATATATATATATATATATATATATGTGTGTGTGTGTGGTTATTGATAGCAGCTTCTCTTTGCAACACAGAAGAATGATTTATGAAGTATTATGGCATTCTTTGATAAAGGTAGGCTACTTTACTTCAAAGAATAAGGCTTGAATGTTTTAATACGAAATTCATATTTGGATGATTCAAATAAACTTGAGCTTTTTGTCAAATTATACACAAAAATAAACTCCAATTTATGGCTCAAATTATTCTTTGTTTAAATGGAATATTTTTTTAATGTTTATATTACAACCTAAATGTATTAAATATTTGATACATTTTTTAATTATTATTATTATTATATCATATTCTATAAATAAAAAGTATTTTTGAATTTTTTAAAATAATTTAATATTTTTGTTTAAACATTAAAACTTCTATATTTCAATTTGATATAAAACACCTTTTTTTTGCTTAATATTATATGTATAAGAAAAATTCAGTCCAAGCCACACCAGAACCCGTGCGGACGCACGGGTTTACCACTAGTTGTTATTACAATAGAAGTTAAAGCAATAAACAAACAAACTCAGTTTCTTAGAGGGATTTTTAATGCAAATTTATTCTTCATGCTCAGTGGAGGTCGACCTCCAAGAGCTGTGCATCAACCTCTAAAGTGCTTTTTCAAAAACAGAGATCCAAGTAGAGATAACCCAATTTTTTGGGACTTGGTTTTCTAAGAACTAGACAACTGGAATGTCTGATTTTAAAATAACGCTATAGTTTCCCTTCCTTGGAAATAAAATATGGTTCATGGTATAATGGATTAATCTAACGTTTGAGCGAATGAGTCAAACATTGAAAGGAGATTGTATAATGGAGGTGAAATTAGTGAGGAGTGTGTTAGCAAGTGTCAAAGTTACATTTATTACCTTTGAGATTCATTTGATCATAATCTTGTTCTGTGAATGGGAGTTTGCAGATTCGTATTCATCGTCATCACTAGCCTCAAAATAATCATCAGCATCATTTAAAATAATAATGATGATGATATTGAAGATGACGAGTTCGAATTAGTCATCAAATTGATGCTTCTCAAAATAAACTAGAAGAAAAGGATTATTTTCTATGAAGAACTTAGGACATTGAACTAAATTCTATATGTTAAAGAGCGAGATATGAATTACGAGATGCAAGCATTCGAAAAAAAAATTGATTGATTCTAAGTTGGTTTTCAAATATAACTTAATTTTTAAATTATTTTCAAAATCAATTTAAATTAATGCATGTTCAGTGAAGCGTTGGTGAAACAAGCAATTTACATCCGATATAATAAACTTAACTGGAGCTTCTATCAATCTACACAAGGAATTGATGCTACAAGATTCACAAAAATAAAATATTGTTAAGTCGCAAGAAGGATTTTTCTTGTGACTTAGCGATGTATTCTTCTTGTTCTGAGAAACATTTATAAACAACAACAACATAAAACACAAAAATCATGCCAAGTAAAAATCCTTTTTAAGAATAACTAGAGTCATACAAAAAACATATATGGTAACTGAGGTCTATTTCAAAAATAGAGATCCAAGTAGAGATAACCCATAAAACACAAAAATCATGCCAAGTGAAAATCCTTTGAAATAGAAAAACGAATGATAAAGAAGAAAGCGTATGAAAAAAAAAGGAACAACCTATGCACAGAAAAATGAATGAAAGTGCATGAAAAGGCTCATGAGGATGAGTTAACTGCATGTGGAAGAGAGAGATGTTAGGGTTTTGTTTTAAGTGTGACGACTATTGCGTGCTAAAGCTTGATAACTTCGCTTATATATATGTAAAATTTATCACCACGACTGTTAAAAAAAGCGTACTAATATGTAAGAACTATTCACAACGTTATCGATAATAAATGTGGTAAAAGTATTTTAATTTTAATATATTTATAAAAGTATAAGAACAAGGAGTTTTTGTAACGAGAAAAATAAATATTATTGATGTTGGGAATCAAAGTATATAACCTATCATCTATCACAACAATTATTTGTATGAATTGTAATACAATGTCTTTTAATAGTATAATAAAAAATTCAAACACATAAAAATGAGTTATTACTAAGTTGTTTAAACAATCCTAGTTATATGGTGTTACTAAAAAAAAAATATATTTTGCACTAGTGCTATTAAGTCTTATAAAATAACCACACCTCCCAATTTTTATGGATGACTCACCCCTTTACTCTTAATCTGACTACCAAGCCAGAGCCAAGGGGCGCATGGCCGAATTCACTAATATTAAAATTGGTCTTCCCAAAGATTCATCAATCATATAACCACATTTGTAAATACCTCATCTAGGAAGTTGAACAAAGGATTCACTTTTGACATATTAGAATACAATAAACTCTTTTTCATACTCTATTCTAAGTAGTGTATCGCCTATTATACTCACTACTACAAACAAGTACACTATTAAAAATATTAAAAAATTATTAATAAGGTCATGATAAAGAAAAAAGTTAATGGATTGTTTAAATATATTTTTTAAGACTCAAATAATTTTTTTTTTATAAAGTTTAGTTATTCATCTATTCAAAATTGAAATAGTTAATATATATATATATATATATATATATATATATATATATATATATATATATATATATTATTTATTTGGAATCCTAAGACTATTTATGGTTTTTCCTACTTTTGGAAAAATATCTGGTACCTATTAATGATAGAAACATGTGGTTGGCTCATAACCATTAAAACACCTTTTGTCTTACAACATTCATCAATTATTTCCCATTTCCAACAAATGGCAAAAATCATAGAAATTTTCAATGTCTCACCATCTTCACCACAAGAACTACCTTCACAAACTTCACTTCCTCTTACATTCTTTGACATACTATGGTTAAGATTACCACCTGTTCAAAGAATCTTCTTCTATGAATTTCCACACCAGCCTTCTCTTTTCTTCAACACCCTTCTTCCCAAACTCAAACAATCTCTTTCTCTTGCACTTTCTCACTTTTATCCTCTTTCAGGTCATCTCATATGGCCTCTTGACTCTCACAAACCAATCATCAAGTACATCAAAGGAAACTCTCTTTCACTCACTGTAGCTGAATCTGATGCAGATTTCAATCTTCTATCAGGTAATGATCTTTGTGAAGCTACAAAAGTTCATCATCTTTTATCTAACTTGAATATCTCACATGATCATGCTTCTATTCTTGCGCTTCAAGTTACTCTTTTTCCAAACTATGGTTTTTCAATTGGTGTCACTTCACATCATGCTGTTTTAGATGGTAAAAACTCAACTTCTTTTATCAAATCATGGGCTTATCTATGTAGAAACCTTGAATCAATATCCGAATCAACGCTTTCGTTGCCGAACGAATTTCGGCCTTTCTATGATAGAAAAGTTATCAATGATCCAGATGGATTAGAAGCTAAATACTTGAGTGCTTGGTTAAAGCAAGGTGGAACAAACAACAGAAGCTTAAAGGTTTGGGATCTTGAAGTTCCAGAAGATTCAGTTAGAGGGTTGTTTCAATTATCTAGATTGGATATCGAAAAGCTCAAAAAATTTGTAGTGTCAAAACAAAAGGGTGCTAGGAATGAGAATGAAAATCTTCACTTGTCAACTTTTTTGGTATCTATTGCATATGCATGTGTATGTAGAGTGAAAGCAGAAGAGATTAAGAACAAAAATGTTATCATTGCTTTGAATATCGATTGCAGGAATCGGTTAGATCCGCCGATTCCTGCAACATATTTCGGAAACTGTATAGGAGCAAGACTTGCAGTTGTTGAAACAAGTGAGATATTGGGAGAAGATGGACTAATTGTGGTTGTTAAACTTTTAAGTGAGGCTTTGGAAACTCTAAAAGATGGAGTGTTGAATGGAGCTGAAGATTGGTCTTCATGGTTACTTGATGGTGTTGCCATTGCTGATGTTAAAACTAGTGGTACTGCTGGTTCACCTAAGTTTGAGGTTTATAGCACTGATTTTGGGTGTGGAAAACCAAAAAAAGTTGAAATGGTTTCTATTGATAGAACTGGTGCAATTTGTATTTCTGATTGTGGAAATGGTGATGGTGTTGAGATAGGTATTGTGGCTAAGAAGAAAGCTATGGAAGCTTTTGCTTCTCTCTTTGTCAATGGGATTACATCTTGAGTTCCTTATAATTTGAAGTGTTATAATTCTGAATAATTTGATAATTTTATATAGTATTTTGCAGTTAGAATTTTGAGTTATAGACATTTGGTTATTGTTTTGGTGTGGAATTAAATGATGATTAGAGAGGTTGAACTGGTGTATAACTGCGGTGGTTCAAGGTTCTGATGCGGTGGAGAGGGGTTGACTTGCAAGGTTAGCATTCCAAATGTAGTCAATAAGAATAGGCTTTGTAAGTAAACTAATATGAGAGGTGTGAGACATTATATCCATCTATGCTTTGACTTGCTTTTCATTCTCCTCGTATTGGGCCTCCTTGCCTTTTTGGGCCTTTAGACCGGCCTAGAACAGTTTTCCATAAGTCATTGTCTTCTGTTTTGTAGAGCGATCGTTTGTAACAAGTGATTTTATTTGGCCACGAGGTCATAGAATAGATATTTCCTCTGTTTCAAAATAAATGTCGTTTTAGAGAAAACAAATTATTTTAAAATGAGCGTCATTCTAACTTTGCAATGTAAAAGTGATTGTTATTTTTCCAATTGTGCTCTTTAATTATTATTCTGTACACTACTTCCAATACATTAATAAGATTAATTTAGTAAAAATACAATATTTTATGACAATATCATTACATTTCTTAATTTTTATACAAAAACCTTAAACGACGCTCATTTTAAAACGGAGTAAGTATCTTTGATGGAATCTTGTCGTTCTTGGGAACCGACAAATTTAAATGTTACACTTACGTGACACTTTGTGGCACGGGATGGTCGACCCATACTGTCACACTCCAAATTTTGACTTGACATTTTCTACTTGATCATGATCATCCACATCATTCTATCATACATTGCATTGCATTTGGTCTTCCATCATTGACAAGGTCTATGCATTAGGGTTTGGGATTCCTATAGGCCATTACCCTACTAGATGTTTGACCGACTGGCGACTACATTGCTATTCATTCTTCAGTTTCAGAATTCATTTTAAAGCTTCTAAGTTCATTCACATCATTCATTCATGCATATATTTTATCTTCATTATATTATATGCCTACAGGGATGTATTCATGACTTGGAACTCGTTCACCGCCACTAGTCACACATCCATTCATGTTTCAAGTAGTCATACATAAGATAAAGTGAGAGCAATTAAATGCAAAGTTGAAATGAACTTGAAGATTTGATCTAGAACAATTGAGAATTTTGTTACAAGTTTGAATTACAAGTTACTAATAGTACAGGATTGTTACAAGTGACTTGAACTATAAACTACAAGTTAAGCCCCCCAACTAGGATCTTATATGCCTTTGCACCCCTGGGAATAATGAATAATGGGCTTCTTGGAGTTAAGCCCAACACCCATTTTTTTTCCTATTTTTAAAGTTGGTTTTGTGTTTTATTTCCATGGATTCATGGTTTAACTTAAAAAAAAAGAATAATAATATTAGAGTTATTTTCATAAATAATACACAAAATAGAGAAATTTATATTTTTATTCATGATTTATTTTTTAAGAATAGTTATTCGTGGTTTTTTTTATGCAAATTAAAAAATAACTTAGACTTTTATCAATTTAGACATAGGAATGTTTCTTTCTTAGAGATTTATTGTAGATAGTTTGGTGCTTGGCTTGAATTGCTCGATTCTTCTCGGTGCTTTATTTATGAGTTTTAGTGCTTAATCTCTTGTTCGTATGGATATCTATTTGGACAATATAAATTGTTAAGCCAGATAAAAAGATAAAAACATATACGCGTTAAAGTCTATCTTTCAAAAATAAATTTCAAACACGAACTTAATCCAATATCGAGCCATCTTTAAACCTTCGTAAGTCGATTGTTTTTAGCATCTCCATCAACCTCACATAGCTTACTCTTGAGCTTTCTTACAATGAGTTTTTCTTACACACTCATATAACTTACTCTTGGGCTTTCTTACAATGATGCATTTCATTCCATTGATTATGTGTTTGAATATTTGGTTAATGCTTGATTGTTGGAATGGTGTGTGATTTGCTTTATCATTCTGCATGCAACAAAATGTATATCCATCTTTGGACGTGTAATTAGAAACATCACAGACTACAATATCGTAGCAACATGTTTACGACATCTTGTCTAACATCTTGTTTTAACAAAATGCAGCCAACAAACAAAGTCCTAACATCAACAATCTCACCTTCAAGTATGAGTTCATCCATTATGATCCCCTTCAAGCAGAAGCTCTTTCATTCACATACTTGTACTGCCATTGCCAGACACCTTTACCACATCACTAATACCTCAACAGAACATGATATATGATCACCATCATATCGAGAATACTTTTAACACAAGGAGTCGGCCCTTACTCGAACCAAACTCCAATACCAGTAATGGGTCATCATTGAGGGGGAAACATTTACATCAAATAAAACACTCACATAAAGGTAAAAGACTATACAAAAAAGTGAGAGAGACACCAGATATTTGATAATTTTTTTTTTTTTGCAATTGTAAATATTGTTTATATCGTCTCCATAAGGATTAGTGCGATATCACTATTGTTCCACAATTAAATTAATTTTAAGTGAAGAGTTTACAAGATGTTTGATTATGAAAATTAAGGGAATGTAATAATGGTGGATATTAAGAAAATAAAAGGTAAAGAACTTGTAAAGATTAGATTTCATTAGCCTATTTCATATATAATAAACTGATCTAGCATGTGACCCTAGTTATTCCTTATTATTATCATGTATCACCCTTCGACATCATTTGTGTCTAAACGATGACGTGGATTTTTACTGTGTTGTTTAATCGATGATCACTCTACCTATTAAGGAATGCGATAATATTAAGACTTGATACAAGTGAATATCAAACCCCAAATCTATCTCTAGACTTTGGTATTTAAAATATGATGATCTTAAGTTAAGAGTTGAAAGATATTTCTTAATAATGATTCTAACCCATAAAATTAAAATTAAACATCAATATTGATTCATAACTAGTTCACATCACAATGATCAGAAGAAATACATACGATTACGGTTAATTATATTACATCCAATCACGACAAAAAAGATTTAGCTACACATCATCATGGTAGCTTGATACACAAGAAAAGAAAATAGATGAATATGCATCAAGGTTGATTAATCGATGATGGTTGTGTATTCCGCTTCGAATCTCCTGATTCCGACTTTTTCTCTTTCAGTTGGTGTATTTCTCCTAGGACAAGTTTAGAAGCTTAGCCAGAATATAGCCAAAGACGTGGAAGAAATTAAGTCAAAGATAGGATATATATATATATATATATATATATATATATATATATATATATATGACTTGGAGTTATCTTTCTTGTTTTCTATAATTTATTTTCTACATTATTTTATGTTTCTTTTCCTTCATGCACCTTTGATTTCAAATAATATAAGTATGTTTTTACTTTTCTAAACAATTGTGCCACCTTTATGTCAATATATTTGGGCTACAAAAATCATATAAATTTGTGCCTGTAACACCCCTTTAATACCCCAAAATAAATAAGCATATAATCAGAGAATAAGCATGCATATAATTCAAAAGGGCGTCACATCGACTTTTCAAAAACTAAAAGCCTTTAAAAACCGACAGCATTTACTTACATTATATGATACACCTGGTCATTTCAAATAACACTTCTCAATTAATCATATTTTATCTAGAATATGCATTCACAGCGAAAACTACCAATACTCGTTTCATAAAATGATCCATGTCCCATACCATGATCAAGTCTCGATAATCATATCAACATAAATTAAAACATAATTCGGAATATTTGGCTTAAGAGCCTATCAAACAACAAGTAATAACATAACAGGTTCTCAAATCAAGCGTAATACATAACCGAATAGAAACATGAGTTCAAATAACTAGTCTACCCAGTGTTACATGACCAGAGCATCGACTTACTACCTAATCTCCAAAAACTCAGAAGAAACTCCGACTAAAATCACACGCGAACTACTAACTCCAGAACCTGCATGTTGCCAAACGAGGGCAACATTAAAATAGAAGGGTGAGAATACGAATCATTATGAAGAAAGTATAATAAGATACAATGGTTGAATCAACATTTCAAGTAATTAATCACACTATGTATAACCATATAGATAATTATAATCAATCGATATTTCACATGTTATCAAGTATACAACAAGTATAAAGAGTATAATATTCAATTCCAATATTATATTCTCAATTACGCACACAACCATAATGATCACATATTCACACATTTAATCAAATATGCATTCAAACATCACTCATTTCAATTATCAAGCTCATACACACATCACAACTACATCAACTTCACATAATCAATTATCGCATAATTCTAATGTGACTCAATGCAAGATATGTGACGCTATGCATGTGGTACCGCAATGTGAACCCAACGTTTCACCGCTTTCCGATTCAATATCTAGAATCCAAGCCACGCTTCCGATCCGGACAAGACCAAAGCCCACCAAAATGTAAACATATAGTTTACCGCTTCCGATTCACTCTAGAATCGAAGCCTCGCTTTTGTTTCAAAGCAAACCACCTTTGTTTCAAGGCACACCATGATATGAATGTATGTACAATGTTAATCAAACATATGCAATTAAGATCATCTCTACCATCTTAATATTTAGCATATCACAATAATTCACTCTATGAATTATCCACAATATTGTACACAACATTCTCAACACATACATATCATTCACATATAAAATGTCAATTAATCAATTACGATTCATAAAATCCAATTAACACTAGTATCCATACTATCTCATGTCAATTCACATTTATCACATATATATATGAATATACACATTATCAAAACAACATCATTGGCATGACAATATATTATTCTCAACATAAATATTTGAGCCAAAAACCCAATTACAGATAAATTCTCAAAATATCGTAATTTACCATCAAACCGAATAGTTGATCTAATTCCAAATTATACTCCAATCAATTAAACACATTGAAATTAATTCAACTATTAATTTAATCAACCTATTAATAATCATACTATATTAATTTAATTCACTTATATTTCTACTCCATTTCCAATTTCTAGCATTCTATTGCTCATGACCATTTTTATTGAAAAGAATATCGCGCTAGCTTTCTAACGCCTCGAACGGAGACTCAAACAGAGTTACGGTTCAAAATATATGAATTGTTAAAGTTTCAACAAAAAAACAAACACCGACATCATACACTAACAACTCTAAACATGTCAAAATTACGCAAAAACAAATAAAAATATGACTCTTAATAACTCTAAACAACTCTGACAACTTATTGTCAACTCTAACAACTCTATTGACAACTCTAACAACTCTGTTGACAATTATATTAAATTGTTAAAATTTATTTATAAAGAATATTTAAATAAAACACAATTTCGGTCGATTTGTAAAATATCACAATTTCAACAAAATAACATTACCACGTTAATCTACTAATTAAACTTAGCTACCACGTAAATTTTCATCAAATTCCAGACAACTAATTATACCGTTTAATTTCGCTATTCGGTCAAACGGGACTGTTTCTACTGTATTTCAATTTACAATGGTTTATTTCCAAATTCCATTACTACTGTAACAGGGCAAGTGGTTCTATACTGTTCCAATTCTATTTAATCTTATAATTGTGGTTCGCTTCTATTGTAATACACAATTCTATATGTTTCTAAAGTAATAGTATAAAAATGGAACATGACAGTACACAGAGAAAAGAAAACAAAATAATAAGAAATCTAATCTAGATGGTAGACTAGATTGTGCACTACTCCACTTAAATTAATAAGAAGAAAATCAAAACAATTAAAATACTGTGTACCTTTTACGTTTTTGAAAATAGAAATGCATGTGTTGGAAGCTAGCTCTAGTGAATTGAATTTAATTAGAGACTTTGGTCAGTTAATAAGACAAAACAAGTGTGTGGTTTGCTAATAAAGCGAGAGACCTGCCTCACACTGTTGACCGTCAAGGTCCGGCGGCTTATGCACAACATTCTTCACTTTCCATTCCACAAAGAATTCATTTATTTCAAATACGCACAGCAACACAAGCAAATGAAATTTTTTTATGGATTCAACTAACAAACAAACCTACTCATATCAATATTTTACCCATTGACCCAATTATACTAACCCATAATAATAAGGATTCTCCCCCTTACCTCTTCAATTTCTCCTCCAAACCCTAGCTTCTCCTTGTTCTTCCCCTTTTGCTCTTCTCCTCCACCTTCTATTCTCTTCAAAATGACCAAATGAAATGGAAATGACTACTCTCCTTAACCCTTACTAACTTATGGTTTATAAAATGGGCTTAAGAAAATATAACTCACTCAATTATTTCTACTTCAAATAAATAGGCCCAATAGTCATAATCTCTTAATATATCTACTTAGCTCAATAAACTAAACCAATACAAATATACACATAGTCAATTAATTAAATTAATTATTATATCACCAAATAATTAAATGAATAATTAACACATCAAATAATTAAATAAATAATTAACACACCAAATAATATAAAATAGTATAGTAAAATAAATACTAATAAAACCTCCAATAACTCAATGTCTCATATTTCCGGTCTAATCTTAATTACTCAAAAAAATTCCCAAAACGCTAAATATTAACTCATTAATATTTCTAATAATAAAAATATTAAATTTTTTGATTAAATATCGATCCGCTATCCTGAACTAATACCGACTAAATCGTCTCAAAACGCGAAAATTTCAATAAACATCATAAATGAATAAATAAGCAAATAATCATTAGAAACACCAAATAATATAATTACTAATATAATTAATAAAATAGTAATAAAAATCGGGATGTTACAACTCTCCCCCACTTAGAATATTTTCGTCCTCGAAAATTCAATCGACACAACCATTTCAACACCGAAACCACACTTACTCTCTCCCGATTCATACCAATACAAAACGTTCTACACTTACGACTACACAAAGGTTCAAAAGATGTCATTCCAATATCCGAAGAAAATACCATGCAAACACACAATCCTTTCGATGTACAACTTAGCAAGTCTCTTCATCGAATAATCCATCCTCATCGGAATAAAACGAGCACATTTCGTCGACTATCCACACTGACCCAACTCACTTCACAATTACTCGGTGCCTCGTCAATCTCGAAACAAAATCCATAGAGTTACTATCTCACTTCCACCCGAAAATAGAGAACTGTTGCACCAAACAAAACGGTTCTTGACAAATCCAACTCAAATACACAATTCCGGTATATCCCTTTTCATGCCTTACCACTACACATTTCCTTAAATTTCGATACATCATTAACACCCTGATTAATACTTGTGGTGTCGTTTTCTTTACCTCCCCGTTTCACTTGGGAGGACGGCACGCTAAACCCTTCACGCGAAATTTGGAAGGAGAATGCGCCCGTGGTGGGATGAATTTTATTTCAGTTCTTCCTACGATATCACACGAACTTTTTTATTGTCCTACGAGTAGGAAAGGGGAAAAAAGATCTCAACTAAACCCTAGGAGTTTGCTAAGTGTGGGGATTTCACCTAGACTAGAAATTCTGGAGTCCGGGAGGTCGGTTATACATAGGGAAGTGTTTAAACACCCTACATATCTGTAGTACTCTACAGGAACCTTCTCTGTGTCATTGTGATTGTGTTTGCTGCTAATGATTGGGAAAGTTTCTCCTTTGTGTTAGGAGAGAGAATTGAATTGATTAAAGAAAGACAGACAGATAGACAGACTGACTGACTATTTTTGGTATTTTATTAGCTCGCTGAGATTCCTTGTGAACCTCATGCCTACATATCCCTAGTGGAAGTCAGAGCTTAATGTAGTTCGGGGAACTAACTAGGGAAAATAATTGTTTTTTTTGGTGCCTTGCTTGAAGCTCAAGGTTGAAGCTTGGGATTAAATCTCTGTTTACAGTAAAGAGACATGAAATCATCTCTACAGAGAGGTATTTGTACTATTCTACCACAAACATTTTGAAAGAGTGACAGAATAACTGAATTCATTTCATTCAAGAGGGGGACCTTACTTGTGTGTGTGCAAGTATGCCAGTCAGATGCCTCTTAAATGAAAGAAAGATGCTCGTCCAAATTAGGGAAAGTGTACAAGTCTGGGGATGTGCCAGAGCATGTCTTTCAGAGTCCTAAATGGGAGACTTTGATTGAAATTGAAATTGAAATGTTTGTTTGTTTGAATGTGGTAGAGTAGTAAAAATATCTCTCTATAGAGATAAGCTATGTCTATCTACTGTGTAAAAGATTTGAATTTAACTGGCTTGTATGAGGCCCAAGCTTGAGGCTTTTTGATTGATTAATTAATATTATTGACTCTGGGAGATGACTCCATTGAGGATTAATTACAGGGTATTTTTGTGTTCTGTACAAAGCCCAGAATTGAGGCTGACTCTTATTTGGAGAGTGTTTATTTGATGGATTTTATTTGGTGTTCTGTACAAAGCCCAGAATTGAGGCTGACTCTACTGAGGGAGACTCTATTTATGTGCCTTGTACAAAGCCCAAGGTTGTGGCTGACTCTAGCTATGAAAAACATTATTTTCTGCCTTGTACAAAGCCCAAGGTTGTGGCAGACTCTTAAATAAATGAATTGAGTATGGATGACTATATGGGGAAAGATCCTAAGTGTTAGGAATCTTTGACACATGAAAGTATGGTTTATCTGCCTTGTACAAAGCCCAAGGTTGTGGCTACTGAATGATGAAGAACTCACTGGGGAGACTCTATCATCTGCCTTGTACAATGCCCAAGGTTGAGGCTGACTCTTGACAGGGGAGTTCTATTGTTTGGGTGCCTTGTATGAAGCCCAAGGTTGAGGCTAACTGTTTTTGTTGGTTTTGACTCTACTGGAGATTAAAAAGACTGTTTTTCTTTGGAAGCTAACCCTTTCCAGGGATTTTGACTCAGCTGGAGAATTTGTCTGTTAAAAGACTGACTTTTATCATGTTTTTTGGAGGCTGACCCTTTCCAGGGGTTTTGACTCTTTCGGGGAAATTATCTCCTAAGAGAAATGAATCTTTATTTTTTTGACTTTTTATTAATTGACTTTGGAGGCTAACCCTTTCCAGGGGTTTTATTAAAATGAAGGAATGTGTGGAAGCTAACCCTTTCCAGGGATTTTATTTTAGACAGATGTTGGAGGCTAACCCTTTCCAGGGGATTTTATTTTAGACAGATGTTGGAGGTTAACCCTTTCCAGGGGATTTTATTGAAATGAATGATTTGGGTAGCACTCCATTAATTATTAAAGGATGAAAGAATTGGCAGAAAGATTATCTAGTGGAGACTTCTTGTTTAAAGCCCAAGATGAAGGCTGACTCAATGCTGAGGATGACCAAAACATGGATCCTAGACTCTGCTAAGGAAGATTGATGAAGATAAGGGTGACAGAGACTGTCCATGTCTCTCATTCCAAAAAGTGTACTCAATGCAAAATTGAGACAAACTTAGCTTGTTTAAAGTCTGGTTTAAATTGGAAGAAACTCACCAGGGTAGGCTAAAAGGTGACTAAAGACCTGTTCCTATGTTTATAAGAAACCTGATGGGTCCTTGTATACAAGCTCAAGAGGAAGCTGGAAATGCTTTTAAGAAGCCTGTGGGTCCTTGTACAAAGCCCAAGAGGAGGCTAATCGAGGGTCCTTGTTATAGCACAAGAGAAAGCTATGTAGTTTTGAACTTATTTTGGCTCTAAGCAAATGGGTAAGAGGTTTCACCGGGAATAATTCCTCTTTGGGTGGATGTGTCCTATTATTTGGATTCTAAGGTTTTTACCAAGATGTTTCACCGGGAATAATTCATCTTGGGGGTTTGATCTACAGATCTCTAATTAGGAAAGAGCCTTCACCGGGAAGACATTCTCAATCCTAGGTCATATTCCTATAATATATATATAGTTTAACTGTCCTAAGGTTTATACTCAAACGTAGTTCTAAACTAATATATGCACAGTTTATATTTGACAGTAATTTAAATAAAGACTGTAAATTGAAAGCTTGTAAAGCCTAACCTGGATGGAGTGGAGGCCATTGAAGAAGTATGTACAGAGCCTCAACAGTAATTTTTGTTGTTTTGTTGATGACAGTTGAATATTTATGATAAACAGTTAATGGTTTTTGAAAACAGAAGAAGTGAAGATGGACAAAGGTCACATAGGTATCTGAAGAGTTTCACCGGGAATAATGCCCTTCAAATACCAGAAGAATGTTTTGAAAACAGAAAGAAGATTTTGAAAATACAGTTTTGAAAACAAGCTAAGAAGAGAAGGTTTTTGGGACTTACACTCTATTAGAGGCCCAGTACTTTGCAGTACTGGTGTAAAAGCAATTTGACAATGATTTGGAATGATACAAGGTTTTGTTGTTTGAAAACCTTAATCGTCCATTTAATTAGAGATTGAAAACAGTTTTGAATATTGACAAAAGTCAACTTAATCAAAGTAAAAATAAAGATTTTTACTTAATTAAGACCTAAACAATTAGGGTTTTATCATAAACTTTATTTACAAAATGATTAGGTTAAAACAAAGTGAATATATGTATTTAAAGCTTTTAAGAAAACACTTAAAACATACTATTTTAAACCTAATAAAAAATATATGAAATAAATAATATTTTTATGATTTTTTTATTTATTCACAAAATAGGTATATTAAAGGATAAGTGTGTGAAAAATGAAGTGAAAATAAATTAATTTGATAGGTTAAATAAATATGTGAAGTTTGTGAGAAAATGAAAGAAATTGTGTGTAAAAAAATAGTTTTGGCCCTTGGAGGGTTTGAACCCACGCCCTCTAGGTTACACACTCAAAACAAACACCACTGAGCCAACGCGCGTGTGGTGATAGTGACTTGCCTTCATTTGGTTATGTTTCAAAACAAGTTGCAAATCTTTGAAAAATAAAAGAATCAAAAAGTCTGGGGCGAGGGGGATTCGAACCCCAGACTTGAGGCATGATGATACTAAGGGCGTATGGGAGGCCACTAGGGCAAGTTTGTTCAGTCGTTAAGGGAATGCCTATCATTAAAAATAAAACAAACTTTGCTCAGAGATTTGAAAAATGGCGCCACCCTCCATCTTCGTCTTCAACCTCAAGCTCCATCAATTCAAATTTCTGAACTCTCTCAACTCTCAACCATTTGCAATGATGTAAACATGAAACTTGCTCTAAATTCACTCACGATTCTAAATATGTAACTAACATGAATTAATATTAACTACATCTAACTAATTTACCAGAAATCGTGAAGAACCCTAAAATTTCAAAATCAAATTAAATGACTATACTGCAAGATAAATGGATGATGATAGAGGGTTTTCAATCCTCTGATGATGCTGAACAAGATAGAATCGAGCTATTTCACAAAGAGTACTTAAATTAGAGAAGTGAGGTTCAGGAACTTACCTCTGAAAATGGAGGTCGTGAGGATGATTGAGAGCACCTGGGCTTGAATGAATGATCTCAATAGCTTCCCTGAGACTCAATGATGCTAACTGAATGCTTGTTGGAGCTTGAATCCTCCTGAATTGCTCTATGGTCCTCCCTCGATTTCAGCTTCAAGTGAACATGGAGGGTGTTGATTCTTGAGTTACAGATGAGCTGCAGCCATCTGGTTAGCTTCACTATGACCTGAGGAATGTGCCTGGATGATTGGCTTGGCTCAGAACCTCCTGAATTACTCCATGGACCTCCAACTGCAAATGCTCCAAAGTGAGAGCAACAATGGTGTTCCTCCACTTACAGAAGTGATCCAGGTGCTTGGATCACCTCAAATGACCTCCCTTGAGATGTTAGAATGCTTACTTTCCAAAGATGAGCTCTGGTTTGAAGAAAACGATTCTTCTTGCCAAAGAACTTTGAAAAACAATAAGCATGAGAAGAGAAAGAGAAAGCAAGGAATTGAGTTGCTTTGGTGTGGTTTTTGAATGAGAATGAGGCCTCTATTTATAGGGAATTGGTTCATAGTAATTGATCATAGTAAGCTTGCTTAATGAGGTGAGTTTGGTTTCTTAGCCATGAAGAAAGTTTGAAAATATCCCAAATGCAATGATGCATTTTCGGGCTAGCCTCCCCAACCATTGATCTTGCATGATCTTAGGGAACATTTCTGATTCAGAGGAGAGTTCTAATTGGCTTAGAGCAAGATTCCTTGATGATTCACCATTTGCCATAAATTCAAAAATGCAATCATTACATAATCACATGCCTTTGTTTTTGGGAATCTTCTCTAATCCTTATGCAATGATGAATTTGAATGTATGGCATGTCTTCAGATGTATTAGAGGTCGTGTAGCATCATTTAGTGAAGCAAAATGCACAAAATTGCAAAGTTTCAAATTGTACATGACCTATAATTTCACTTCATGAGGCCAACTTTGAACAAGCATAACTCCTAGCTCAAATTGAATTTGGAGAAGGTTGAACACAATTTGGAAAGCCCTAAACATCTACTTCAAATCATTAGTTTATGTCTTCTTCAGAATCATTTGGGAAATTTGTGAAAAATGAGCCCAAAGTTGGATGAAAACTAGGTTAAAACACTTAGAAAAATTTCTAAGTGTTTATGACCTAAACTTCAAAATTTCCAAAACTTCATAAATGGTTGATCTTTTGAAAAAAGTTCCTTTGTAAGATGTTGTTTTATTTTGCAAGATCTACAACTTTCATGTTGGAAGTTTTTTGAGTTGTGTAGGTGAAATTTTGAGTTCTCACCATGCCTTCAAAAACCCTAATTCCCGACTTTTCGCTCCTTGATGAATTTCTTTGAATTTCTTTGGTCAAATGACTTTGACATCCATATATTGATGATATTGATCTTTGAAAGTCATTTTTTGACCAAAAACCTTAAAAGTCAATGATGATCCTTCACAGTTGACTTTTTCCTGACAAAGTGAATTTTTGGGCTTTTGTGTAGAAACAAGATCTTTTCCTCAAATGAATGATGTAAATGGATTATATTGAGGTAGTAGAGATTCTTGAATCATGTCTTGAGTTTTGGATTCATGCCCTGATTAAAAGTCAACTATCTTGGTGAATTAGGTCAAAACCCTAATTTGTCGACCATGTGAAAATAATGACTGTAGACTTTGAATTGAAGTGTGATGTCCAGTAGATCTTGTAATATGAGTTATTTGAAGATGATTGATGTCTTTGAATGGTTCCCTGAGGATTTTTAGGGTTTCCCAAAAGTGATCCCTGATTTTAGTCCTTGATAGGCTCAAAACCCTAGTCTGGTGACCTGAGTAAACCTGTACTCATATGACTGGATGTCTAATCAATCATAGATGAGAAAAGTGAAGTCTTTGAGCCTCATGATTATATTAGGGACTAATCCTTGTATTGATTGATCCTTTGCCTGAGCTTTCTTGTCTTTGAGCATCCTCGATTGGATACCAGATGGAGAAGTGACTGCTCTGGGAACTTGTCTTGACCTGATGAAAAATCCTGAAGATATGCCATCTCAGGGGGGTCAAAAATTAGGGTATGACAGATGCCCCTATTTAAGTTTCTTTTATCTGGAGGGAGAGAGATTGATATCTCGATCTCTCCTGCGTAAAAGAGACTTAAATATCAAAGAATGCCCGAATTTTGGGCGCTCCTGAGATGTTGTAACTGACATAGTCTTTGCATGACTTGATCCCGTTGTCGCGCTTGGCGGGGGATGAGGAGACAAACTCCTGCAGAAATACTTGATGTGGATTCTGGTGAATGGATGGCAATGTTGGATGCGCAATCCATCTTCTTTAACTAAGTGTTGATACTTAGAAAAAGGTAAACAACCTCTCCTCGTTTCGGATGTCCATATCTCGAAACTGGTCTCGGTTGTGTTTGGACAATATCTCGGATAAAGAGAAAATTTCCAACGGTTTGTTTCCTCATCAAACTTCTCATCAGCACTTGGAGACGAGACGCCATTTGATGGTAAGTAAAGAAACTTCAAAGGTTTGTTTCCTCGTCAAACTTCTTATCAGCGCTTGGAGATAAGATGCCATTTGACGGTAGTAAAGAAACTTCAAAGGTTTGTTTCCTCGTCAAACTTCTTATCAGCGCTTGGAGATAAGATGCCATTTGACGGCTGTAAAGAAACTTCACCATCTTCCCTTTTGACTTGACGTCTTTGAAAGAATGTCATATGGCCTCATGATCTTTTGAGGGGCTAATGACTTTGTTTGAAGGCGGACGAACTGTTTTCGGGGTGGAAACTGCCATTCGTCGACTGATGCCTGGGGAATCAACGAATTGTTTTCCTAAGAGGAAAACTGCCATTCATCGACTCTGTGGGGAGTTAAACATCCCAGAAACAGACAAACTGTTCGAAGAAACTGCCATTTGTCGATCTCTTGAGTATTTAACAGACAAACTGTCTTTTCTTGGGAAAAGACTGCCATTTGCCAATTGCTAGGGGAGCAAACTGTCTTCTACTGGGAGAGACTGCCATTTGTCGACCCTGTCATGAACGAAAGTGAGCAAACTGTCTTCTGCTGAAAGAGACTGCCATTTGCTGACTTTGTTGTGATAGAAAGTGAGCAAACTGTCTTCTGCTGAAAGAGACTGCCATTTGCTGACTTTGTTATGAAAGAAAGTGAGCAAACTGTCTTCTGCTGAAAGAGACTGCCATTTGCTGACTCTGTTATGATAGAAAGTGAGCAAACTATCTTCTGCTGAAAGAGACTGCCATTTGCTGACTTTGTTATGATAGAAAGTGAGCAAACTGTCTTCTGCTGAAAGAGACTGCCATTTGCTGACTTTGTTGGGGAATCTGAACTATCTTCTGGACAAAGACTATCATTCACTGACTCCGCTGGGGAATCATTTGTCAATCTGCTGGGAGATTCTGAATTTTTCTTTGACAAGAAGTGGCACCTCTTGACCCTGCTGGGGAAATACCAAACCTGTAGGGAATTCCAAAATGTGAAGCAGACTATCTTATCTGAAGAAGACTGTCGAATGTCGCTCTGCAGGAGATTCTCGGCTGAGGAATTCCAAAAGTGAACAAACTATCTCTTTGAGGGAGACAACCATTTGTTGACTTGCTTGGTGAGATCCTTGTGTATGAACTGTTGTTTCGAAGGAAAAAGTTTCTCCGGAACTTGCAGGGGAAACTTGAGTTCATGCCTCAATGACTCGGGCATTCAAAGGATCAAAGCCTGATTCGACTATGCAGTTATGATGTAATGTATGCATGAATATTATGACAATGATAAAATGTAAAGTGAATGTGAATAGAATTGTCGCAGATGTAAAATCCTAAGATACGACTTGAATTCTTGCTGATCAGAAGATGTCCTCTTCTTGTAGTTCGAACTCTGTTTGGAATATCTGGCTATCAGTTGTCCGCTGTCCGAAGTAAGTAATATGAATTGAAGTAAAGATCCGTCATCGGGAGATGTTCGCAAAGCGACCTCATGGGGAAATATTGGTTCCCGGAGTCTCAACCGTTCTCGGAGCAACTGTTTGCATTCTTCCTATTGTTTGTAAACCTCAGAAAGAAATTTCACCTTTATTTTTGCAAGTAAGTTCATTTTTATTTTATGAAAACATTTGTTTCAAGAAATTGACTGTTTAAACTTAAAATGCATTTCAAGAAACTGAATAAGACTAGATTGCAAAGGAAAAGCACAAGGCTCAAATTATTATATATGGAATGGTAATCAGCCAAATGCTTGATTCCATGGAGTATTTACAAAGTTGGAAATTGGTAATTTTCGGGAAAAGGGCTACGATGAAACGTGACGACCGTTATCTCTCCCTTCCACTCCGAGTTGCGCTGTATTCGTGCTTCGTAGAAGATGACCTACTGCTGATGAATACTCCGCTATGGATTTTGAATGATCAAGTTTGTCCTGAACACAGTTACTTGCCATATATCCCTAACTTTTGCGTAAACTACCCCTTTCGGGTTTTAAGTTTACCGGGATTGATTAATGTATTTTTTATGTCTCTAACTTTTGCCTGAATCGCCCTTTCGGGTTTTCGATTCACCGAGACGCTCTTTTTTGCCTAAGTCGCTCTTTGCGAGTTTTCAACTTAGCGAGCTGTTCTTTTAATTATTTAGGCGAAGTATTTCTTGACTCCGTCGACGTTCACAGGACGGGTGAATTCTTCTCCATCCATAGTCGTGAGTATTAAGGCTCCTCCTGAGAAAGCTCTCTTGACCACGTAGGGGCCGTCATAATTGGGAGTCCATTTCCCTCTCGAATCTGTGAGAAAAGATTGAATCTTTTTGAGTACAAGGTCGCCTTCTTTGATTGTGCGAGGTCGAACCTTTTTGTCGAAAGCTTTCTTCATTCTTTGTTGATATAGCTGTCCGTGGCATAAAGCTGTCATGCGCTTTTCTTCGATTAAGTTCAATTCATCGAATCTGCTTTGACACCACTCGGCTTCTGTTAATTTTGCCTCCATCAAAACTCTCATTGATGGAATCTCAACCTCTATAGGTAGGACTGCCTCCATGCCATATACAAGGGAGAAAGGAGTTGCTCCAGTCGAAGTACGTACTGATGTACGGTAACCGTGAAGAGCATACGGGAGCATTTCGTGCCAATCCTTGTAAGTGATGACCATCTTCTGAATGATTTTCTTGATGTTTTTGTTAGCTGCTTCTACAGCTCCATTCATCTTTGGTCTGTAAGGAGATGAGTTGTGATGTTCGATCTTGAATTCTTCACAAAGCTCCTTCATCATTTTGTTATTCAAATTTGACCCATTGTCAGTGATTATCTTGCTAGGAACGTCGTAGCGACAGATGATGTGATTCTTGATAAACCTGACGACAACTTGTCTTGTAACGTTTGCATATGAAGCTGCTTCAACCCATTTGGTAAAATAGTCTATGGCTACCAAGATGAAGCGATGTCCGTTGGACGCTTTTGGTTCGATCATTCCAATCATGTCGATTCCCCACATGGAGAAAGGCCAAGGGGAAGAGAGTATGTTGAGAAGAGATGGTGGCACATGAATTCTATCGGCGTAGATCTGGCATTTGTGACACCTCTTTGCGTACTGGAAGCAATCTGACTCCATCGTCAGCCAATAATATCCTGCTCTCAGTATTTTCCTTGTCATGGTATGTCCATTGGTGTGAGTACCAAAGGAACCTTCATGTATTTCTCTCATGAGTATTTCTGCTTCTTTTCTGTCAACGCATCTGAGCAGAACCATGTCGAAGTTTCTCTTGTACAGAACATCTTCATTCAAGAAGAATCTACAAGCTAACTTCCTCAAAGTCTTTCTATCTTTCTTTGATGTCCCAAGAGGGTATTCTTGCTTTTGAAGAAAGTTCTTGATGTCGTGATACCACGGGTTGTCGTCGATGATTGCTTCTACTGTGAAAACATGAGCGGGCCTATCCAGGCGCATAACATCGATCCGAGGAATGTCATTCCAATGATTTATCCTAATCATGGAAGAGAGTGTGGCTAATGCATCAGCCAAAATATTTTCTTCACGAGGAATGTGATGAAAATCTACCCTGTCGAAGAATGGTAATAATCTTCTCGCGTAGTCTTTGTAAGGAATTAGCCCTGGTTGGCGTGTTTCCCATTCTCCTTTGATTTGATTGATGACCAAAGCAGAATCTCCGTATACATCCAAGTGTTTGATTCTTAGATCCATGGATTCTTCGAGACCCATGATGCAAGCTTCATATTCGGCCTCATTGTTTGTGCATTTGAAAGTTAATCTGGCAGTAAATGGAATATGGGTACCCTGAGGTGTAACAATGACTGCCCCAATTCCTCGTCCATAAGCATTGACAGCTCCGTCAAAGATTAAGCCCCACTGGGATCCTATCTCAGGTCCTTCGTCTGGTAGTGGCTCGTCGTAATCTTTCATCTTGAGGTACATGACGTCCTCGTCCGGAAAGTCGAAACTGGTTGATTCATGACCATTGAGTGGGTGGTGAGCCAGGTGCTCAGCTAGAATGCTTCCTTTCACGGCTTTCTGTGCGTGATACTCAATGTAATATTCTGATAACAACATCTGCCAACGGGCAATTCTCCCAGTTAAGGCAGGCTTCTCAAAGATATACTTGATTGGATCCATATGAGAGATCAAACAAGTAGTATGTCGAATCATGTACTGGCGGAGACGCTTGGCAGCCCAGGCCAAAGCACAACACGTCTTCTCGAGCATGGAGTAGCGGGATTCACAGTCAGTGAATTTCTTGCTTAGGTAGTAAATGGCATGCTCTTTTCTCTTTGTCTCGTCTTGCTGTCCAAGGACACAACCCATGGAGTCTTCTAAGACGGTTAAGTACATTATCAAAGGTCTTCCTTCCACTGGAGGAGACAAGATGGGTGGTTCGAGCAGATATTCCTTAATGCTGTCGAACGCTTTCTGACAATCGTCTGTCCAGACGCAACTTTGATTTTTCCGTAGAAGTTTGAAAATAGGAGCGCAAGTTGCAGTCATGAGATATATGAATCTCGAGATGTAATTCAGACGTCCAAGAAATCCTCTAACTTGTTTCTCGGTTCTGGGTGAAGGCATTTCTTGAATTGCCTTGACTTTGTCTGGATCTACTTCAATTCCTCGTTTGCTGACAATGAAACCAAGGAGTTTTCCTGAATAGACACCAAAGGTGCACTTATTGGGATTCAGGCGAAGCTGAAACTTCCGTAAGCGTTGAAATAACTTTGTCAGATTTTGTATGTGATCTTCTTCATTTTCTGATTTGGCAATCATGTCGTCCACATAGACTTCTATTTCCTTATGCATCATGTCGTGGAAAAGCGTAGTCATGGCTCTTTGATAAGTTGCCCCTGCGTTCTTTAGTCCAAAAGGCATAACACGGTAGCAGAACGTGCCCCAGGGGGTAATGAAAGCTGTTTTTTCCATGTCTTCAGGTGCCATTTTGATTTGGTTGTATCCTGAAAATCCGTCCATGAATGAGAAAACTTTGGATTTTGCTGTACTGTCTACCAACATATCAATATGTGGTAAAGGAAAATCATCCTTAGGGCTAGCTTTGTTCAAATCTCTGTAGTCGACGCACATGCGGACTTTTCCGTCTTTCTTAGGAACGGGAACAATGTTAGCTAACCACTGAGGGTATTCTGAAGTGACGAGGAAACCTGCGTTGATCTGCTTTTGAACTTCCTCTTTGATTTTCATGGCCATCTCCGGATGAGTTCTTCTTAATTTTTGCTTGACCGGAGGGCATTCTGCTTTTAATGGCAAGTGATGCTCCACTATACTGGTATCCAACCCTGGCATATCTTGATAAGACCAAGCGAAGACATCTGAGAATTCTTTGAGTAGCTGTATCAAACTCTCTCTGATCTCTGAACTGAGTGAAGCTCCAATCTTAACCTCTTTTCTGTTTCCATTGGAACCAAGGTTAATGATCTCTAGAGGCTCATTGTATGGCTGAATGGCCTCTTCCTTTTGTTGAAGTAGCCGTGAAATTTCCTTTGATATTTTTCGTCTTCTTCTTCCTCTGCCTCGAATACAGGAAACTCAAAGCTTGGAGAAGTCATACGGTCGCACGTTTCAACGGGGTATTTTATGATTAATCTGCATATGTGTGATAAGTTTTATTTAGACAACGAGGGAAGACTCGGTGTATGCAGTTAATGGAATATTTTGATGTTTTTTTTTTTTAAGGGTGTTTTTTAGGATTACCAATTTCCGAAAAAAGAAAAGGGAAAACTAAACGAAGGAACAGAATGACATTTTTATTTATGGACAGTCATTTCTTGAAACAAAGACCCTATAAAACAAAACTCTATTGCTTTGGGCGAAGCAAAGAGGGACATTTTCCTAAGAAATAGTAAAATGCAAAGCCCTATGAAACATCTCTTCACCCTGGGCTATGGTGAGAGGACAAAATAACGGTGAAAGTTCCTACTTAGGAGTGCGAACAACAGTCGAAACTTCAACAGCTGTCCAGTAGTGGCGAACCCCATTGTGCACTAAGTAATCTGGAACCTTAGGCTTAAGCTGGCCTGTGGTAGGTCTTGATTTACCAACCACTGTCTTTGCAACACTCAGACGATCTTCTTCTACTTCAGCAGACTGAGCTGTGTGAGCATACCCCTTTCCAAGTGGAGTATGTCGGTTTTTCTTTTGAGGAAACTTCCAATCTTCTGAATGGAGAGACTCGTTGTCGGAGACACTTTCGAGATCGTCCTCTTCTGTATTTTGGTCTTGCTCTTCTCCCAAGATGGCATTGACTAGATATGTGAACTCTAGATCCGTAGCCTCGGAAGGTGACTTGGGGGTATAATCCTCAATGATGACTTCACCAGTAGATGATGATGAATAGCAAGGGTTATACATCTCTTTTGGCTGAGAGAGGTACTCATAATCAATGTTCCATCCAGTTGGAACAATATCTTCAAGAGAGATTCTTGAACTTTCAGGAGCGGAGTATTTCACCATGTAGTCGAATTTTCCGCTTGGTTCTCCTAATGTATCCCAAGTCTCTTCGGGGATAGGAGGAACTTCTTCTGATGAACCATGACTTCTGGTGGTGAAGCTGTCAGTAACTTCATCACTGCTTGGTTGAGTCTTACTTTCAGATCCCTTAGTCGGATAACAGCAAGGTGATTCAGACTCTGGTAGGGAGATGTATCCTGCTTTGTTAAGATAGGATAACCATTCCTCTTCATCGGTGTTTTCCGTACCGATGGTATTGACTGTTTGTTGAACAGGTTGAAGAAAACCTCCACTGCAGAAAGTTTCTTGAATAGGGAGAACTACCTCAATCCCTGGGATAGCTTTTGATGATGTCGGAAAGAATCCAATTCCTGTTCTGTTCTTGTTGTTGGTAGGAATATTAATGTGCCCCCAACCACTGGTAGTGCCATCCTTTACAACTTGGATTGCATCTTTGTATGAAGAGATAGACGCTGCTTTCTCCTTTCCTTTGTCTAAGGAAAGTGCTTGGAATTTAGTTCCAACAACTTCTTTTGGTTCTATGTCGGAGAATGATGACAGGTTGCTGACGATCAGAGCTCGTTCTCCACATACGGTTACCAATTTGTCATTTCTTATGAACTTCAGTTTCTGATGAAGTGTTGAAGTAATTGCCCCAGCCTCATGAATCCATGGGCGACCTAGCAAACAACTGTATTGTGCTGGAATGTCCATAACCTGGAAAGTGATTTTGAACGTCTGAGGTCCAATAGTTATGGGAAGATCTACTTCTCCGAAAACTGACTTTCTTGATCCATCAAATGCTTTGACGATGACATGACTTTTTCTTAGAGGGTAATCTTCGAAGGATAATCTTGATAATGTTGATTTAGGCATGACGTTGAGAGAGGATCCATTGTCTATTAGGACTCCTGTGAGTGTATCACCCATGCAGCCAACTGAGATGTGAAGTGGAAGATTGTGGTCCACTCCTTCTTCAGGAAGATCTTCGTCACAGAAACTTAGGTTAGTTCCGGCGGAGATGTTGGCAACGATGTTGTTGAATTGGCTTATTGTAACACTTGGTTCTACGAAAGCTTGTTCCAAAACTTTCTGTAGAGCTTCCCTATGAGCTTCAGAACTCAATAGCAGGGAAAGAACAGAAATCCTAGACGGAGTATGTAGTAATTGGTCTACAATGTTGTATTCACTCCTCTGGATTAACTTCAAGATCTCATCATTTTCTTTCGCTTGAACAGCATTGGTCGGATGATTGTCTTGCCTATGTGGTACTTCCTCCGAAGGTTTCTCCACATTTTCTGTTGTTCTGTTGAAGACTCGTCCACTTCTGGTGACTCGACTAACATCAGCAATGTTGACAACAGACGGTAATGGTATTTCCTTACCATTTTCAATGAATGTAGCGTTGT